>NC_049182.1:13212954-13515984 GCF_009769625.2 Cygnus olor | reverse complement strand
GTCAGGCCCCTTCACCCCCCAGCCCCCTAAACCCCCCTTTGAGCTCCTCCTCAAGCCCCCTCCCGCCCCCCAGCCCCCCCCACCGCCCCCTCAGGCCCCCCCGCCCCCCTCCCGGTGCCCCCCCAGCCCCCCAACCTCCCTCAGGCCCCCCCGCCCCCCACCTCCAGCTCCCCCCAGCCGCCTCACGGCCCCCTCCCCGCCCCCCCCCGCACCTGCGCGAGCCCCGGGGGCGCTGTGGCGGGCCCGCCGCGGGGCAGCAGCAGGGGCAGGCGGGCGGCGGCGCGGCGGGCGCTGAGCATGGCGGCGGGGGGCGGCTGGGCCGGGCCGGGCTCTTCTGGAAGCCTCCACCCACGTGGGCCGCGCGGGGGGGGGGAGGGGGTTCGCGCCGCAAGGACCCCCCGCCGCGGGCTGTCCCGGTGATCGCCTGTTCCTCCCGTTAGCTTTTCGGAAAGCGCTCCGGTTCTCGCGCCCTCCCCGCGGCTGCGTGCCGGCACCGAGGGGCTTGCGCAGAAGCGGCGGCTCGCCCCGCGGGCACCGAGCCGAGGCGCGGGCCCTCGGGGCGCGCTCCCGGTGCCGGCACAGCCGCGGGCAGCCGGGGTCCTGCGGGCGGCCGCGCGCTCAAGGTCGGGCAGGAGAAAGCGCGGGGCGATTGCAGCCGCCTTGCGTCAGGGCGGGGGCGCATGCGCAGAGCGCCGGGAGGCGCCGCGAGGGGGCGGGGGCGGGCGGGGCTGCGCCGGGGGCGGGCGCGCATGCGCGGTGTGCGCCGGGCGGGGGCTGAGGGGACGGGGCTGAGGGGAGGCACCGGGGCCGTCCCCCGTACCGCTGCCTCCTGCCCCCGCCGCTCCCTGCCCGTCCCGCCCTCTGCTGGTCGTCGAGCCACCGAGCTGACAGCCGCGGGCAGCCGCGGCGCTCTCTGCTCCCCCTCCAGGCCCCCACGAGGCACCGCCGCCAACCCTTCCGCCACCTCCCAGCACGCTGCTCCCCTCCGTGCAGGTTCCTCGCGCTGCCCCTCACCCACGTTAGTTTAACCTGCTCGTACCCATCGCTTCCCGCTCCTGGTGCGACCTGCAGGACACAAAGCCCCCCGCCGGCACAATCCCGAGGCGGCGTCTTGCCTCAAGAAAGCAGTTCTTTATTCTGAAAACAATATAGATCGCTCCACCGATACGTGCTCACTGTTCCCTTTGTTAGCTCGCGAATACTAAGCGTTTTGTACTTGCGAAGTCCTCTCCTTCGCAAGCTGCAACGCTCCGAGCCTGGCGCAGCCCCCTGCGCAGTCCCGGCTTGCCTCGTGCCGGCCGAGCGCGAGGCGGGGGCCCAGGGGCCCCTCCCGGCTGGCAGGGCCGTGCCAGGGCCCTCCGGCTGGAGCAGCCAGGCCGGGTGCGGCCTGCAATTTGTTTTACGTGCACCGTTACGACAATTTCATTTTGAAGTCGGACCCACGAGAGGCGTGAAGCAAACGGGTAACGTCCGGAGGAGGAAAATTCCTGATTTGGGCTTAGACAGAATTCACTCGTTCTCTGCTGCCTTGGCAATAAGACAGTGAGGGGAAAAAAAATAAAGAGCCATTCGCATTCCTGGCTCCCTCCTTTCCAGTAGCACCAACATATATCTCGAGGAGCTTCAGTGCAGGTTTTTACTGCAGAAAATAAACAGTGAATTGTGTCCACCAACCCAAGCAGCAGAACAAGGACGAACCCAGGCAGCCTCCAGCCTCATCCCCTCGCCTGCCTCGCCCAGCCCGACCTCCCCACTGCCCCCCAACCCCTTTGTTCCCAAGGAGGATATTTCTGAGACCTCCATCTCAGGGAGTTCCCCCAGCCCTGCTCACCTGGGGGCAGGAGCTCTCCTCCCTGGCACCCCGATGGGGACGGCCCCATTGCAGCCCCCTCCTGGCAGCAAACCCCCAGGTGCCTCCATCCCAGGAAGCCCCGAGGCACCGCTGCCAGCCGGGCTGTCCCTAGAGCTGGTGCACTCCGAACAGGCGGTGGAGATGCTTTCCTTAACAGGAGTTTATAAAGGACCACAGGACGGAGGAGCCGCTGGGGAGAAGTCCCCACCCTGACATCGAGGGCGAGGGACAGCGAGCTGGGAGAGTGCCACGGCCCCGCTGCAGCAGCGCCCAGCACCTTGCCACCACTCCAGCCTCGTCACAGCCGTGCTGCCTGCGGGCTTTGTAACCTTCAGGGCTCGGTGCCAGCCCCGCAGCCACCTCCTTGCCAGTGCTGGCAGGCTGCGGGGCCACACGGAGGCCTGCATGGCAGGAGGGCTCCCTGCCCCTCTGCGTTTCGCCAGCCTGCCTCGTCCAGCTCAGCTCTCCAGCCAGTTCCCTGCACGGACAGTGGCAGCACAGGGCAGGCAGAAGCAACCCAGCTGGGCACAGGGGCAGCTTAAATTGCTTTAAGTAGCCTTGCACCAATTACGAACCCAAAGCACATGTGTTTCTCCTCCCAGAGAAGCCAGAGCCCCCGGGTGTAATTAGCAACACTCAGCACAGCTCCGGGGCCGGCCTTCCTCAGTCACATCCCTTCGTTCGAAAGGAGATGGAGCCAGCGAGGACGCAGGGGCCGGCTTAAATGTATCTGCATGAGGCGGCCCCGCTGTGTTGCGGGGGACAGGGGGGACATGCCATGGGCAGGAGTCCAGGGGCCTGGGGACAGCACTGCCACCCCTGCCCGGGACACAGGAGCCCTGCTGGAGGCGTCCCCCCACGCTGGGGCGGTGACAGGGACACAAACCCCGATTCACTCAAGCTCGAGGTAGATCAGGAGTGCGCTCCTCGCACCCTGTCACTCATTCCCAGCCCCTCAGCCCTGCTCGTTTCCAAGTCTTTCCAACGCTCCCCACTCCAGATGAGAGAACCCAGCCGTATGCTCGGCTCGTGTATTTTCTGCTTAAGTCCTCTCCCGGGGACGTGGCTCCCACACCTAACAGCAGACACACAAACAGACGTGGCAGAGCTGCTTCTTGTAACTGGGAACCCTCATCCCGCAGCGAGGAAGATCAAAAAAGGACAGCGGGAAGGGTGGGGATTAATGCAAGTGCTGAGCTCAACACCAAGCCCGTTCTTTCCACGGAGGCACCTCAGCTGCCCCCCACCCCTGTGCTTTCGGGAGGGAGGGCACCCTTCAGCACAGTGATTATTCACATGACCTCCACCATTAAGCTTTGCAAAGCTTTTTTTTTCCTCCAAGCAAGCAGGCGATTTTGGCCACCGCACCGTTGAGCGGCTTTGAAGACACCCGACTCAAAGACCTAGTTATTCCGTCTGTTTTTCTCCCACAAACTTCAGCAGTGAGAGCACATAAATTGTGTCATAGCTGCCTTTTCATCTGTCCCGGGAGTTATAGACTGCACACATAAGACAATTCATGTTCCTCTGCATAATGAGGTGAGTTTTATAAATCATAAATCTTCACTTAATATGCAGGTGGTGTTTGCTGCCAGGTTTAGGAAAACTGATGCAGTTGCCAAGTTCATGAATGTCATAAATCATTCATGCTAAGGTAGTCTGCAATTGCTCAGTCCTTTGAGACAGACCAATTTCAAGGTGGTTGTTTAACACGCGAACGCGATCTTCACTGATTGTTTATACAAATAAATATTTTCATTAAGTTTTTCCCTCTCCATTTTTTTTCCCTTCTTCTTCTTTGGGTGCCAGCTGTGATGTTCTGAGGAGTCCCCGGCCCTGGCTTCTTTCCAGTTTCAAAATTCCATCAAAAATCCATTACCCAATGCATAAAAATCCATGGATTTGTAATGGAAAGAGCTCCTAATGCTCAGAAAACACTGCCTGGATGTCTCAATAAATCCCGGTGCATGTGATTAAAATAAACCAGAGCCAGAGAGCATGCCTCCATTCTTCACAGGGTCGTTTTGAACGGACAGGATTTTCTGCAGAATTGCCATTAATTAAAGGTGTGCTGATTCCAGCAGGGTTTTCATCTCTGCTTGAACTGTGGTTGCTGTGCAGGTAACACCGTGGGCTTCTGGATGGGGTTTAGGCTGCATGCAGTGGGTGCTGCGCAGCCCCCTGGGGCGTGCAGGATGCGGTGGGAAGTCCCCGGGGAGGAGGCTTTCCTCTGGGACCTGCAGTTTTGAGCGGGGAGGAAAATGATTGCTGGGGAAGGGACAGCGGGGAGGTTTGGTTCAGCAAACTCACACCTGGCAAGAGATGCTCCTCCTGGGCTCCTGTCCTCCAGCCCCAAACATCGCCGAGGCTCTCAGCTCATGGTCGTTGTGCCTCAGCTCTCTCTCCCACCAGCTCCTGGGGTTTAGATTTTGCTTTCTTCTTTTGTATGACATCTTGATTTCTGGGCTGGTTTCACACAGCAAAAACCCTGTCCCATCTTGAAGTGTTTAGGGTCCTCAAGAGAGGGCTGTCACCTCAAATGCAGAAACAGGACCTTTGATGAGGAAAGTCCTTCACTTCCCACCTGATTACATCTTGCACGGATCGAAAAAATCCACAGTACTGCTGGACGGAGCAGTAAATTAGAAGATGTTTAGCCTCGGAGTCGCCCTGCACTGGAAAGGGTCTGATATTGGCAACCACATCAATTGTGAGTGGATCTGAGAAAACTGCATAGGTGGGATAAGGCAGAGATTCTGATTGCTGTTCCTGTCTTCCATCAGCCTTCACTGGTGTAATTAACCCATCACAGACAGTTCAGGCACTGAGTTCTCTCTTTGTTTTTCCTTCCTTGGGATCAGCCAAGAGGTGCTGAAGTTTCTCAAATTCATTCCTTGTTCCAAATTCACTGACAAAAATTCTGCTAATAGCTCCCGAGCTGCAGATTGTTCCTAAGCACCTTGTAAGCTGGCCAGAACTGGAGAACAGAGCAGGCTGGTTGGATTTGGCCAAACATGGAGGTCTCCTCCCTCAATTCGATGAGCGTGGAACACAGGAAAGGCTCCAGGGGAAAACACGGGACTTGCTGCAAGGCCCCTCTGGCATCTGGTCTAGATCCCAGCCTGCCCAGAGCTTTCTGCCATCCCAGTGTTCTCCACGTTCCTCCACTCGTGGTTCTTGTTATGGGGTCAGACTTGTGAAAACGCCTCGTTGTGATGAACAATCCTGCCTGTAAGCTGATTCCCTGGGATAGCAACGAGAGCCCAGCTCCGAGTGCTACGCTGTCAGAGCACAGCAATGCTCACAAAGATTCCCACCTCTGAACTCAGAGGTGCCCCCCAGAGAGGCATCTATCCAACGAGAACAGCAGCCGATGCTTCAGTAATTTGGGGCTGAGCTGAAACCTCAGCGAATCCCAGGACCTCTGGGACGTTCCCAGCCACAGCGCTCTCCGACGGCAGCACAGGCGATACCCGCGCACCAGAAGTCACGCACCGAAGGGTTTGTGTTCCTGGGGCCAAGTAAGCTGGCATTGAGCCTTGCACTCCTACTGCTGCTTTTCTCCTCGTGCTGCTGGTGAGCCCGTGCCAGCTCCGTGCTCTGTATGGGAGCGAGTGAGCATGGGGACAGTGTGCTCAGGACCAGACATTCAGCCCTGGTGACTATATCCTCAAAAAGGAAATTTCGCATTGATAGCTCAGTGGGAGAACAGCCTGGGACAGGTCCGAGTTCATGGGAAAGCCCGTTCCACAAAGGGCACGTCTCCTGCAAAGGGAACCTGGATGCAGAGAGCAGGCACCAGGAGCCTGCCAGGGGCTGTGCAGGGTGAAACCTTGCCAACACCATCTGAGCTCACCAAAATCCATCAATGGCAAAATACCAAATGGCCTGGTTTGCAAAGGAAGGAGCTCTGGGGACTGTTTCCATAAGGACACAGAGGGTGCAATGGTTAATACAGAACTGCATTTTGTTTTTAACAGACTGAGTTAAAAGAAATACCGCAAACTTTCCTGGAGCCTGGGGAGCTGCATGCACTCAGCAGGGCACAGCGGCTCCTCTACAAGGCCAGGGCCATCACGGGAGCAGGCGTGACGGAGAGCTAGCAGCAGCACGCAGCGGCGCTTTCTCCCTTCCCTCTCCTTTTTGTGCACGTCCTACTTCTTCAAAGCTCCTGACCGCCCCAGCTCTCTTTCTTTCCTCGCCTTTCTCCAAGAAGTGTGACATTATCACCATCCGCAAAACTGCCAAATTCTCCTTTGCGTTTCCCTGCAGGGCTGCTCTTCAATTAAAAACTTCCCTTGATGTTTTAACTTTCACCTCCCTTAATTGCGGCTCCTTCTCCAGCCTCCTTCCCCTTGTTAACACGAGATCAAATCACCGGTTAATGGAGCTTTGCGGCGGGTAGCAAAACCCAAGACCACATCGGGAGGGCAAAGGCTGCCAGATCCAGGCTGCTCACAGCCTGGGAGCAAAAACCAGGGGAAAAATAGAGGCTGCAGGCCACGCATGGCACGATCCTGCCCTTGCTGCGTGCTCCCTGGCTCCAGCAGCGAGTGCTTCAGCTCTGGGCACAGTGACATCTCCTGTCGCAGGGTGCAGTGGAGGTGATGGGGCACACCGGGGCTGTTGCCCCCCTCCTGGAGCATCGCCACCCCCAGGCATCTGAAAAGCAAGAGTTAAAAGTAGGGAGAGTAGAAAGAAGATGGCACATCTTTAATTTGCCTTCTGATTTATGAGCAGGTGAGCCTCTCCCCTGCCAAGCTTTACTGCACAAAAAGAAGAGGGTTAGAAACACTTCATAAAAACATTGAACACTTCACAAATTTTGCAAGTCCGCCTTGTGCAGGAAGCGGGGTAATTTTCTGCGAATTACCCGTTTTAAGAATGCAGTATGCGTGCAAGCAAGGCAACGGCACACCTTTATTTTATGCCCAACCTTGACAAAGTTCAGAAGCCTCTGATTATAAATATACACACACTCAGACATTTTAAAAAGCTGCTCATTTGTGAAAAACCAATCTTCTTATGAAATAGTGAATTGGAGGCTTTCCTGGGAGCGGGTTCGGGGAGGACAGCAGCTGGCACCTGTGGCTCAGCTCATCCCAATGTCCCCAAAACACTTCTACAAAGGGGACAAACCCATCTCCAGCTGTCCCCATCACTGCTTCTCTTTCTTCAGTCCCAGCGAGCCTCGTAGCTTGTAAACACTTAAATCGTCCTCCCCAATGCACTTGTAAACCCTAAAGTGCTGCTTTGAAATACTTCTGTGACTTCCGATGCAGATTTTATTTCTGGCCTTGGAACAGTTTAAAGATTTCTGATGTTACACGCTTGGATGTCATTAAAAATTGCTGGTTTGTGGCGTGCAATCTTCTTCCAACATCGTGGTGGGGAGAGGGCCGGGAGAGCAGGAGCTGGAGCAGAAGGAGCACTCAGAGCCCGCGATGCCTCTACCAGAGCCCTGCAGACAGCCTCGTGGGCTCTGCGTGCAAACACATCTGAAGCTCTGTGGTAAATTCTGGAGAAGGCACCCGTGTATTTTCCCATGGACAGTAATTTTCATCAACAGACAGAAAATCACTTTTATAGGGCTTTCAGAAGGATGCTCATCTGCATGAGCCTCTCACCAGGCTCTGAGGATGGCTGGACGCAGGGCAGAGCTCCGGAGAGCTGGCAGAACGATGAGTTTTAGCCTTTGCAGATCATTTGAATGCTCTAATGAGGTGCCTTAACAACACCAACGAGCCACCTGATAGAGCGGGATGAAAGCCCATCGCGGTGGCAGTGATTTTCCTGAAGGCGCGTTTCATCTTTGGCTGCTGGAAGCATTGAGGTAAAAATTTATCGCACGCCCTCCCCTAATAAAATGTGATGTTTTTACTGGAGTTTTTATCTAAATGCACATTTAGCTATGAATTACACCGCAAGGCGGGCGTGAGCTTTGGTCGGGCCTATGACATGGAGCGTAAATCCTGGCTCTCTGGCAACTTCCCAGGGCTGCAGCCCCCTGCCTGAGGGCACGAGGGGCTTCTGCACCTGCAGTGGGAGCTGCTCGTGTCCTGCAGTGGGATAACGGGTCTGGGGGCTCATCTGCTGCTGGTCAGAAGCCAGAGGCTAGCAGTGCCAGGCATTGTGCATCACTGCACTGACAATGCATCTTGCTGCTGCTGGGGACCCCGAAGGGCTCCGGAATAAATGCACCTCCCTTCTGTCCCCAAAACAATCCTGTCCTCATGCCTTGACACCTGCTGCAGGCTGCATGGCCCCATATATCATCTAGGCTGGAGGAGACTTTTGGGCCCACCAGGCCCAGCCACCCGCGACCGACCGCGTGCCCCCACTAAGCCGTGTCCCCAAGCACCACGTCCACACATCCCTGACACACCTCTGGGGTGGGGACCCCACCGCTGCCCTGGGCAGCCTGTCCCAGCGCTTGGCCACCCTCTGCAGGACCAAATTCTGCCTGAGGTCCGCTCTGGGCCTCCCCTTGTGCAAGTTGATGCCATTTCCTCACGTCCTGCCGCTTGTCACCTGAGAAAACAGGCAGCCCCCCCTCCCTGCCGCAACCTCCTCTCAGGTGGCTGTGGGGCACCCCATCGCCTCAGACAGCACCCAAAAACCCCACAGCCCCAGCACCCCTTGGTGCTCCCAGCAGCTGTGTGAGGCACAGAGAGGAGGGGATGAGGTGCAGGGGTCCCAGCTCCCATCGCCGCCAGCAGCAGGCTTGCCTCCAAATCCCCGGCCCAGTGCCCGTGGGCCCGGTGTGGTGCGGGGCCGGCACGTCAGCCACCGCTGATCTGATTGATCCTAACGAGGTGCCAGGAGCGGGGCAGCAGGGCCGTGGTGAGCTCTGGGGAGATGGGAAGATGACGGGTGATGGAGCGGTAGCAGATGGCGTCTCTCAAGGATAACGGCAGGACAGTAATCACAAGAGACAAGAGGAGAGCTGCTGGCTCGCTCTCAAGGATGTGTCTGAATAGCCATGGGCAGCGCGAACCTCGCAGGGAAGGAGCTCATGGGGGGGGTGAAAGCTTTTGTCTGTGGACCCTGAGTGCCACGGCCTGAGCCTGCCCCCACCCGCACCCCCGGTCTGAGCTCAGACCTGCCCCTAACAAGGAAGTCAGGGCAAATTAGAATCGCTAATTAGACCACTGGCGAAACACCACCCCCACTTGGTGGTGTGGATTCAGCACCCAGGCGTGTTCATGCCAGAGGAAGGTCGCTTCTGCCCTTACAAAATATTCTGGGTTTACCCCGTGTTTGTTCACAGGGGCTTGGGCCCCATATCTGCTGAGGACATTCTGGCTTCTGTCAGCATTTGTCTTGCAGGATGTAGCAGTGACCAAGGCAAACACACCCTTGGGTCAATACAGGCTGCTATTTATATCTGCAGACCTTATTAGGAGTGCCAAATTGGGCTATAAGGTCCTGATTTACGGGAGCACTTAAGCCTGTGCCTAACTTTAAGTACACAAGTAGATCCATAGACTTCAGTGGTTTAAGGTTCAACATTTGTAAGTAACTTGCTGAACAAGGACCTACATTATTCATCTGAAACCCCAGGTAATGCATTCTTGGGAAAGAACTGTAGCAAATGCTACAAATCCCTGCTGAAAGGGCATCCTCAAACCTGGGCTAGATGGAGAGATTAGCTGGGATTGCTTCGTAAACACCGTACACAGGTGTGTGGGTATATTTAACGTGAGGCAATGCAGTCAGGCTGCCAGAGGTGCCAGCTCAGCCTCCCTGCAGGGTGCCAGGAGGGGAGGACAGGAGGAGAGCAGTGCAGGGAGCATCCTGGCACGGGGCAGCCCTCCCCTAACACAGCCATAGTGGGGACAGTGCAATTAAGCAGCAGGAGGTGATTATACTGGGGACACTTGTGCAACATGAGCCATAACGCAGCCAGGGTTTCAGCTCTTGTTACGGCAACCAAAGTGATATAAAGGCAGGCAGAGGTAAAACACACTCACAGGATGATAACAGCACATGAAGCCCCTGCTTCAGGGCCCCCATCCCATTTCGCAGAGCCCCCCGCAGGGTACAGAGCCATGGCACCTGTGTGAGGTGAGCAGAGCCAGCCCAGCATCCCTCCAGGGCAAAGCCCAGGACAAGCCTGGGGACCATACCCGTGAGACATGGAGCAAAGCCACCCCATGGCTGGGCAGGGAGCAGGCACTCAGCCTAAATGCATCTCCAAGGCCAGGGGGAGGTCCCCAGCGAGGCTGCTCCCAGCACCCAGCGCCCACCATGGGCACAGCTGGGCCACATCAGGCCCTGATGCCCAGAACATTTCAGCCCTATAAAGCCTCAGCCCTTGTCCACAAGAGGGGAGCATCCTTGGGGCCTCTGTTGGGCCCTGGGCAACCTGTTTGTCACTGGTGGAGGTCACCTCTGCTGCATGCTCCCCTCCATCCTTCCCGCTGGGTGCTCGTGGGTGGCCACAGGGCACCTCTACGGTGCGGCCACTTCCCAGCAAAGTGGGAAAAAACACCTAAGTATGGTAAAGAAGCATCCAGCGCTTTGTAGTGACACTGCTGTAGCTTATCAGAGCAGAAGGGATGCACTCAAAACACAAGCCAAGGTATAAACAGCCGACCCCAGGATGGGTTTGGTACGGCTGGGCAGGGTGCGTCGCGCTGGCCACACCATGCTGCTTGCAGGGTCCTGAGCTCGCAGCTCGCTGGGGTGCAGGGAGGGACGTGCCATCGGCGGTGGCACAGCCAGCATTTCTCTTCCTGCTGCTTCACCGATCGCTGCCAGTCGTCGGCAGCAGCCGCGTGGTGTTCGCGGGGAAAGCACCGCGCGTGCTGTGCTGCCGGGGTCCTGGGGGTGTCTGGAAAAATGAGCTAAAACGACATGGTTTTGAGCCATTTCATAAAAAGTAATAGAGAATTATATCCCTGTTGCACAATTCCACCAGAATTGAAGAAAGAAAAAGAAGAAAAAAAAAAAAAAGAAATCTGCTGAAAGGCTCTCGCTCTGCATTCAGCCTTATGAGTAACGGGAGAAATCCTCGCCGCATCCAGGCACATCTGTCAGTGCCCTGTGAGATGATGCCCCGTTGCCCCGTTTGGCATTTCCAGACACCGTGCCGTGCCTGGGGGCCCCACTTTGTGTCCCCGCGTTGTCCCTGTGCCGGGGCCGCCTTGTCCCACACTGGGGCTGTGGCCGGAGGGGATCTGAGCAGGAGAAAGCGGGGCGAGCCGAACGTTATGTATGCCTCAACCCCTGCTATTTGCCCCCGCGTGTATCGCCAGTATTTTATATTAAAATATATGCCGTTAAATTTATGCCTTAATATATATATGTGTAATGCGGCTGAGTTACGGTTGCTGTGGGAACTATAACTTTCTCTTTTTCCAAGAGGCTGTTATATGTCTTATTATGTTGTATCATCTGGAGGCTGGCTGCAAACAAGATTGCTGCTGTTAATCCTTCAGCACGGGGGGCAGGCTGCAGCCCTCTCCTCGCACCCCGGGCTCCTCCCCGCCGGCTGCCACCGGAGGGATGTCCCGGAGCCCCGGTCCCACAGCACCCGTCCATGGCCTCATCCGTGCCTGCGGAGGATGCAGCTCCTGCCTGGCCGGGGAGCACCTTCACCCCCATGCACAAAGGCGAGGCAGCTCCCAGAGGTGTCGAACCCCTTGTTGAAAGCAGGATTCGTCCCCCAAAACCCAGCACCGGGTCTCCTAACACGGCGGTGTTTGCATTCTGCTGCTGTGAGCCACCGAGGTGGCTGATTAAAAGCTTTAATGGGCCATGGAGAGGGCTGAGTTGCTGGGAGGCAGCTGTAAAAGGCTCCGACCGCTGCTCAGCGCCGCGGTCACCGGAGGTGCGAGCAAAGGACGGGTTCTGCAAGCACACGTCCCCTCTCCCCGCAATGAAGCACAAATTGCTCGCAGAGGAACCGCTCCAGGACATGGATGTTTATGAGAAGCTTAATGGCCTTTTCATTGGTTAAATATTTATTCCTTCTCTCTCATCTCTTTTCTTTTTTCATCTGCAGGACGTTCCCGTGTATAAAAGCCTTGCAGTTTCTAGCTGTTGCCCGCTGCCCCTCCGGGCCCTCCCTGGCTGGGGGACAAGAAGGTTTCGGGGTGCCCCGAGCCAGCAGACAGGAGGCGAGGCATCCCTTTGGCTTTGAACAGTTGTTCAAATCCCATCCGGGTGACTTCCAAAGCTGCTGTCACACAGAGGGAGGCTCGTGGGGTTTTGTCAGCTTCAACCCAGATCCAAAAGGTTGGATGAAGATGAAGAGGAGGCCACATCCTCCCCAGCCACCCTTGTGGGGCACAAACAAGCCCACGACCCACGCAAGCTGTGCTTTGCTCCTGTGGCACATCCCTGCTCACACATCCCTCCCCGTGCATCTCTCCCTGCCCGGCCGTGAAACGCGCTGCTGGAAAAGCACCGCGGAGAACTGGCAGAGCTCTCCCTCTGACAGTACCGATATTTTCCAGTTATTTATGCACTACCTGAACCAGGGCGGCTACTGTCGCCACAGAACCGTTCATTGCAGGGCGCACAGCCTGTGCGTTCAGCAGCCTGTGCGTTTAGCTCCCCGCCACCCTGGGCCAGGCGTCGCCGCCGCTTTTGTCGGGGAAAACGTAGTGCTGGAGGTTTGCTCTGCCAGGTGTAGGTCAGGAGGAGGCGGTGGGCAGGCATGGTGCTGTTGGGGCTGTGTCGGCTTGCTCTGGCTCACCCCGTGTGTCTGCGCTTGCGCTGCAACTCGCCTCCTGCTCTTGAGACGAGCTCCTTCAAGCCTTTGCATTGCTGCTCGGTTTGCAGCCCCCCAGCCTGTCTCTGCCCCATGCCGTGCTGCTGTCCCGCTTCCACCCTGCACCTCTCTCCTCTGCCCATCACCTGCGCTCCCTTCTGCCTGCCCCACCTCAGTGCCCCTCGTCTCCCTCTCCCCCCACCCTCCTTGTGCTGGTTGTTACAATTCGGATTTCTGACGTTCTGTTGGGTTTTGTTTTCCTTGGCGTCTGCTCTTTGGGGATTTCGCTCGCATCAGCTCTCATCAGCAGCTGCTTCTAGGTGGAAATTGCTTGGGGTGCCCCACACCGGGTCACTGGTGCCCCTGCTGTCCCACGGGACCCTTCCATGGTCGGGTGCCACCAGCAGCTCATGTGCTGTGACCGACCGGCGCCACCTGCGTCCTGGTAGGGACCACCCGGACCCACCACCGCGTCCCCTCTGCATTCATGACCTGATGGGTGTCCCACAGGTGTGACCAAAGGGCTGGGTGGCCACAAGGGCCACGGCCACGTGTCCCTGTGCTGGGCTTTGCTCCGTGGTCAGAGCCCAGCAGATGGGAGCCGCGGTGCTGTGCCTGCAGGCAGAGGCTCCCAAGGACAGGACGCAGGGAGGGAGCCAGCAGGAAAAACGAGACCAGGCATCCCGACCTGCAGAAAGCTCCAGCACGGCGAGCGCGGGCAGAACAGCACGCTGCTGCTAGCTGCTCTCCTGCTGCCAAGGGAAGGATTTCAGAGCAATGGCCAGCAGGAACCAGCTCCTTTGGTACATCCCAGATCTGCATTTAGGCTCCCCAGCAAATGCCAGCTGAAAGGAAGCTGGCACAAGGCTTCCATTTGCAGTCAGACGGGTTTGGGGGAATTAATCTCTTTGGAGTCCTTTGGAAACCTTGCTCTGATGGGTTTACATACTTAGTGTCCTCCTGCAGCCCAGCTCACAGAACCGCAGGGCACATTGGCCCAGGCTGGCAGCTGCTTTGGATGCTGGAAGCCACCGAAGGCGTCTGTGCAGGTACCGCCAGACACCAGCCTTAGTGTTGTGACCTGCAGTTGCAGAAGCATGAAATGCTTTCGAATTTGGGGAAAAACAACAACAAAACAGAAATAATTTTTGTGACTGCAGAGCATCCCTGTCCTCCACGCCGATAAGAGCGGGACCAGGAAAGCCTGCCTGTCGGCCAGCTGTGCCCACCAACTCCCGCTGGGGGTATCGGGGATGGGAACACCCTCCTGGGACATCTCCTGGTGCTTCTGTGGTCTGGGATGGCTCTGCTAGGGAAACTGGAAAGCAGAGATAATGCTCGTCCTGCTGTGCAACTAATGGCATTGCCATCTTGGAGGCTTTAAATTGGCCGGAGTGAGCATTAGGGGGTTTTGGGATCCATCACTTTTTCTCTTAGGCATAACAGCAGGTGACATCTGTTTTTACCTTTTAGAGATGCCTCTGATGTCATGACTCGCCTGCTTCAGAGAGAGCCCTTAACCCCTAAAAATCCAATAAAAGGCACTGGAAAGGAAACTTTTCTCCCTTCATTATGGCCTCTCCCAAAGTGACCAAGCTATTAGCCCAGTCCCTCGCCCTACCAGCGGGGCAGGGACTATTTCACTCTCCAGACCCCAGACTGTCACGATTGCCACGATCTGCCTCACCTATAGCCCCCAAACACTGCAGCTCCTTGCAGCCTGAGAGCTGGACACCCCAGCGCCCACCTCCGACAGCGGAGATGCACAGGAGACGTGGGGGACCTCAGAGGTCAGAGGCTCAGACCCCTCTGGGACATCCCCAGTGCACCCTGTGCCCCAGCAGAGGCTCAGACCCACCCGGGGGTCTCTCTGGCCTGGAGAGAGCCTATGACCTGCGGCAGGATGCTCAGCAAGGGGCACAGCACTGATTCGGATGGCATTGCACCTGGCCGGGGACATGCTGGGTGCACCCCTTGGCCAGGAGGATGCTGCTGCTGCCTCGCTGCTCTCTCCAGCAGAGCAGAACTCACCGTGCTATTTGTTCTGATCCCTGCTGCTGGAAAGTGACGGTGACGAATCCCACTGGGAGCCTGGTTAGCTGAATTCTGGCTCAGCACGATGCCAGCAGTCAGCTCTTGCTTCAGATGTCCCCCACCCGATGGTCCATCTGCACCCCGCGTGCGTGCTGTCCCCCCCCCGAGGTGCATGAGCATCGCTGCAGAACATGGAAAAAGTGCTAAAATTAAGAAGAGGTGGCTGGTGTTGTGAAGGAGGGATCTGGGCCACCACAGCACCAACAGAGCCGAGCAGAGGTCAGTTTCACATCTCCGTCAGACCACTGGCATCACCCCGAACAACCACTGGCTCCCAGGGACTAGCAACATTTTGTTTTCTCCCCCAGCGCAAGCTGAAATTTTCACTTTTGGAGACCCGCAGAGGTACAGGGCTTCTTTTGGGGCCATAACATGGATCAGATGCAGATGGGAAGGAAGCACCAAGCCTCCTGGGTTTGTCCTGTTTGCACAAGGAGCCCTGCAGACACGGAGCTAGAGGACAAGAAGCAGCCAGAACAGGACACGCTTGCTGGTGAATACACCTGGGTGTAGACTCAGCTGTACAAGATGCAGGACCCTACAAGTGTCTGGCAGCTTCTGGCCACAAGGAAGCCCCTAGGAAGTGAGCTGGAAGCTCGCTGCCTTTTTTTTTTTTTTCAAAGCTGTTTATAAATAGATAAGAAAGGAGCTCTAAAAATCGTGCTCAGCTTGGCTCTTTTACCAGTACTAAAAAAGGGGAAGAAAAGGAAGGTGCAATGAAACCAGGGCTCTGCTAGAGCCCTTTCCTCCCCAGTTACTGCGCCTTGCCTCCGTACCTGGTGCCACACATGCTAACAAAGCAGCAATAATTAGCAAATACAAGGGCACACACAGGAGTTTTCAGAACCCCAGAGCATGGCCAGGCCAAACCCATGGCAGCAAAGAAGACAGGAACGCCGGAGAGGTTCAAGCACTCGCGGGCAGGCAGGGAAGCCTACGAGGCCATGACCCGCTCCCAGCTCCAGCCTCACCACGTGTGGATGGGACATGCTGAGGCCCCCCCAAACCCAGGCACACAAGAGGGGAAGATAAAATGGGCAGAGAAAGGCCAGGCTTACTTGCAAGAGCAGAGACAGCTTCCCCCATGCAGAGCCATGGGCACAGCAGCAATTCACACACCCTCTTCCGTGCCCACCCACCCCAATAACAGCCTTGCGGCTCTGTCCCCTCCATCCCCATCCTTCCCAGCTGCCATCTGTGCCTGTAATGGACTTTTCCTGCCGGAGGGTTTCTTGCTGGCACAGCGGGGCACGTTGTGCAGGGCAGCAAGGAGCCTGAGCCAGCAGGGAACGGGCCAGCTCTGCAGGCTGGCGACAGCTCTGTGTAGCTGGAACAAAAGAGCCACGCTCCTGCAAGCTGCTCGGTCCGTGTGTCAAGCAACCCACTGAGGACAGAGCCCCGAGGAAGTGCTGACCGGTGTAAAAAGTCACTGCAAACTTCCTGCCCGGGCTGACGAGCAGGCAGCGAGCTCTTTGCAAGACATCATTCCCATTCTCAAAATCCTCCGTACGACATTTATTCATCTCTTACAAGGAGGCAGAAATAATTAATCCAGCCGTAACTTTTTGCATAAAGCAGGGTGTTTTTTTTTCAGTGCTTTAATGCTGCGTGCTTTCCCCTGCTGGCTCTCACATAGGAGCCTTTCGTGCTGCAGTAAATTCAAGCCACGAGGACTTAATGCAATAAGAAAGGGGAGCTTGAAGTGGTGGCTGAGCTGCTCCTATGCTCGCCTGCTCCTGTGAGCATCAAGAGCAGGGTGACAGAGCTCCTCATCCGGGGCAAGCACTCAGCAGGACGGGGGCTGACCCTGCCCTGCCCCTGCTGCTCCTTGTCAGGAAGGGTAAGAAAGAGGCCAGAGTGGGATTTCTTGTACCGATGCTGAGTCTTTCCAGGAAATATTCAGCAAATAGTTTCCTAAGCTGATCTGGGAGCTCAGAGATACTTGAAAACACAAAATAATTGCTGGAAAGGAAGCTGAAAGTGATAGCTCCTTTTTCTGCCTGGTGTTACACTTCACTTCTCCTGATGGAGAGTTCAAGAGCCATCTCTTTTTCCTTTTTTCATTAACTCCTATGACTACATACATTTGAGAAGAGCTTCCATTAGTCACAGTTGCTTTCCTACTCATCCTTCACGCCTCTCAGCTATGAGACCAGGCTAACTGGTACCAACGTGAATGATATTTCATGATGACAAGTATTTCCCTAAGTCCAGCTATGATCTGAACATCGCAATGCCTGCATAGTGTCACCTCTTTCCGAGAAGTCTCGATTAGAGCAAACGCAGAAAATAATGATTTGGGACCGCCGCCGGATATCAAACAAGCCCTCGCTCTGACTCCGAGCGTCTCCGGTTGCCAGTACCGGGGCAGGAACGAGCACTGTCAGCTCGATGAACCTTTCCAATTACCTGAAACATGAAAGTCCAGACAGAGGGTACCTACACGCTGGGAAGCACAACTCACCCCCAAAATAGCATCAGCCACCGCTGCCGCCCCTTCTGATCTTGGAACTGCACCGGCCATGGGTGGGCTGCACCACGGCAGGAGCAACCTTCCCATTAAGGCTGAAACTTTAAAGGCAGTGGTTCTTGGTCACCGTGGGTTTCATGGAGTCACAGAATTGCCGTCTGGCTGAGGTGGGAAGGGGCCTCTGGCTCCATCCAGCACCAGCCCAGCTCCAGGAGGGCTGCCCCGAGCAGGGTGCCCAGCACCGCGTCCAGGCGGGTTTGAAGCTCCTGGAGGTCAGAGGGGACCTCCTGTGCTCCAGGTTGTGCCCACTGCCTCTGGTCCCAGCCCTGGGCACAGATGAGCAGAGCCTGGTCCTGAGCAGGTCCTCTCTGCACCCCCTGCAGGTATTTACGGGCTTTGTGAGCTTCCCTCCAGCCTCCCCGTCTCCAGGCGGAGCAGTCCCAACATTCCCACTTCTTGGGGCCAAGCCGGTCCCACAGGCAGTGAATCTGCCTCCTGCCTCCCCCCTTCCCAGGCACAAAAACTGATGGGAATGAGCCCTCGGAAAGCCTTCATGGACAGCACAGCTGGAAATGAGGGAGAAAAAGCACCAGGAACATCTGAGGAGCAAAACCCCTTTGAGAAGCTCTGCTCCAGCGAGTCAGTGTTTGCCCTTGGTCCGAACACCGGGCAACCTGCAGGCACGCTGCCTCATGGCACCCCCGTTTTGGGCACGTGAGCGTCATCCCTGTTCCTGCACCGCTTGCCATAAACCGACCCGACGCGGTGCTTGCTCGGCGCCGGCCTCGCCGATTCCAGCTGGGTCTGAGGAATGGCCCCAAAATAACAATGGGGACATGCTGTGAGACTTCTGTGTGAAACAACAGTAAAAAATCTTTACTGCTGTTACTAAAAGGACTAACAGCAGCACTTTGTTCAAACTGAGTTTTAAGGCCGGGAGCAGGTTGGGCCAGATGATATTAGAGGTCTTTTCCAACCTAACCAATTCGATGTTTCTATGATTTAATTCTGCCTGGAGAGCTACGTGCTGGTAGCCCATGGCATCGCAGCCCCATACCCAGCCCCACGGGGCTCCTTCAAAAATACCAGCCCCCAGCCCTAGGAATCCCCAAGTATTTTGTCTCCCTCTGTGCTTTGCATGTCACTCTCAACTTGTGCAATGAATTTTTTTTCCCCAGTCACTTTGTGCCAACGCATTCCCCCTGCAGCTGTAGGACTTGTATTCCAAAAATAAATAAATAAATAAAGGGGCAGAACAGATGCTGGGAGCCCACAAACAAAAATGCCCACCTAACCTTTGGGGTGCCGGTTGCTGTCGCTCCCTACTCAGGTTTTGTGCCGGTTTCATTGTGCTGCTGGGGATGTGGCTGTGCCCACGCAGCAAGGACAGGCAGGGTGGCAAGGCAAGCCAGGCTGCGTCGAGCATTAGCACATCAGATGGAAACCCTTCTGCATGCCCTGGAGACACGCCGTACTTGCCAGGGCACTGCCAAGTCCACGTGGCCGCCTCTTTGCTGCAGGTGCTTCCCTGCAAGCTCATTTGGTCGGCGTGGGCAGCGTGCGGCCCCTCGGCTCTCGGAGCAGTGCTGCCCTTTGAGGAAGCTGCCGCCCCTTCTCCAGGGAGCCGTGGCCCAACAGTGGGGAGCCCCACGTTATTGGTGACTGGTTTGGGTCTCCCAGACCACACGCTCCGGTTTCAGCCATCAGGTCACATCTCTTCCTGAGTGCTTTTTAAAGTTTTTGAACAAAGTCCATAAACTGTCTCAGGCAGTGTGGCCGTGACCACCTCCATTTATATATGAGGATGAGGGTGAGAAAATCAAGACAATCTGAGCAATGTTCCCAGCAAGCTCAGATCTAGCCTCACATGAGGAAAACAGGACCCATTTGCCACTTCTACCAAAGCTCTGTCCCGTGCATCAGAAGAGCTAGGATAATAAAGATGGACTTGTGTCCTGGTTTTCATTTTTGGAATAAGTGGGAGGAGAAGGAAGCATCATGCAGAGGGCATGGAGAAAAGCTGTCTCTGAGTGCCTCAGCATGCTCCAGAGCTCAGCTTTGCTCCATGCAGACCACTGCCCCCCAGCCTCCTGTCCCCACCACTCTTCACTGCACCTCAGCCTGGTCCATAGTGCCAGACCTCGCTGGCTGTAAACATAAGGGTATGGCTTCAGCTTCTTGGTTCCGTGCACCTTTACACCAGGGAATGGAGGGGCAAATGCAGTCCCAAAGCCAGGAGTTATGCACCACCCTTTTAGCAGACAAACAAACAAACAAACAAACAAAAAATCTTATTGTGATGGTAGTTTAGAGTTCAGCTTATAGCATGGAGCTGGCATCATTCTCATCCATCAGCCAGGACTGCCCTGCAGAGGTGGCAAAGCCCACGAGAACAAGGAGCTGAAGTTCTTGGCATAGTCAAGGACCTTCTGAAATCGTGGTGCTTCTCTAGCAGCTAGCACAAAGCATCCCTGGAGCAGTCCCATCGTGCCCGCAGAAAATGAACACGTCCTGCAGCAATACCCTCTGAACACTGGAGACCTGAAGTGCCATAACACCAAAACAACATAGCACAGGGACTGTCGCATCTTCTGGGAAGCCATCAGCACTTATTCTGTGAATACAATTATTGCTGAGTGTTCGCAAAAACAGACACATCCTTATCTTGCATTTTAAGACACAATTGCCCAAACCATCCCACTGCTAACACTTGACATGGGAAGGGCTGATGGTCCTACCCCAGAATCCGCCTCTGGACGCTGCTCTGAGCCCATCCCTGTGCCATTTCAGCCCGGTTCCTCTGGCCTGGCAGCAAAGGATGCCCGCTCTGCTGGCTTTCCATGGCCTTATGTGTCCTCATGGAAAGCGTGAGAAGACGAACTGATCGTTCTTGCAGTGCTTATTAAAATGTGAAATGCTCAATGATTGCCTGCCAGCCGCCCAATTACCGCTGCTGCCCACAGCTCAGAGGAGCGGTCAGAGCATCTCCCAGCCATGCACGAGCTGCAGGCGTGCAGACCCTGACTGCTGCTGGATCAGGGCTCCCAGCCTGGGACTGGTGGTGCTCGCCGGGCTCCTGCTGCTCCCCCGATCCACCAATGTGTGCATCTGGCACCAGGGGTGAATGAGCAGCTGCAGGGTGGAAAAGGAAGATCCTGAAGTCCTTTCTGTGTGCTTGTCCTCAGCGAAGAAGCTGCGCCAAACCAGGGAGGAGCCCTGCTGTGTCCTTCAGGAATTAAATTCTGCCCAAGAGATTTGCGGTTTTGTCCCCCCAACATCTCTCACCAGCGTGTTGCAGCTCAGGGGAATCGGGGGGGGAGCACTGGCTGACCAAGGGGGTGTCCCCCTGGGGCAGCGGCCGTCCTGTCCCTGGGGACATGCAGCAGCCACACAATGCTCTCCCTGGGAGGGGAGATGAGCTGAGCTGGGGCCCCAGGGCCTGGCCACGGTGACTGCTTCTGTAACGGCATCGATCTGCAGACCGAGGGCTGGAAGCCTGCAGGGACAGAGGTGAAGGAGAGGTGCCCAACCCCGCATGGCACTGGCAGCACAGACGGGACCAGGGCAGAAATCCTAATTTTTTTTTTTCTCACTCTTGTTATCCCACAGCTGCTAATAGTGATTGGGGAAGAGGAAAACAACTGAAAGCAAATCACAGGGTGCAAAATAACTGGAAGTAAATCAGATGGTGCAAACCATGCCCATCACTGTGTGTATAGGAGGCAGGGCCGGCCAGACTCACCGCTCCCCAGCACACATCCCACGGCAGGCCTGTGGCCACCCTGTGCTGGGGTGCAGCACGTTTCCTACCACCAGCAGCCAAAGTTCTTTCCAGTCAGGAGAACATCAACAGCCGGGTCAAGCTCATATCGTCTCTCAGAGCTACTGAGTCAACCCAAGACCTAGCTGGGCCCAAGGAAGCACAAAAAAAAAACAGGCCTCGCCTTGCCTTTCAGCCGTGCTGGGGAAGCGCAGAGGCTGAGGTCCCCTCGGGCCCACTCTCAGGATAAAATTCCCATGGGACTGGTGGGCATGGCCTGTGCCATGCAGCAGGGCTGCAAAAGGGCTGGAGGAGCCGTGCCTTGGCTTTCCTCCCTTTCGGTGTTTCTTCGCACCTTCCCAGTGCATTTTCCTTATTCTGGTTTTGTCAGTAGCCAGATCCCTTCCTGAGCAACGCAGGGCCACAGGATTAAGGTTTCTCTCCCTGTTTGACTTTCAGGCGCTTCTGCCAGATCTGCTTTTGGTGAAGAGCTGGCTCCCAGCCAGCTTGAAGCAGTTTCCAGGCCCGCAGGTCTTGCAGACGGTGCCCGTGCCCGTTTCAGAGGTGGTCGTTAGCTGCAGTTGCCTGAGGAAGGCTGCTGAGCTCAGCACCGCCAGGTTCACCGCATGGTCAGTCTCGTAAAACAAGCTCTGAACTCACATGCTTTGAGCAGCCTCCATTTATTGGACAGTTAAATCTACGCAGAGATCGCGGTCCTGCGCCCCGTAACAAGGCAGTCAGCCGGAGATGGGTGCAGTGGCCCCTGCACACCCAGGCACTGCCTGACGGGCTTCTGCAGCCCAAGGCCTCCTCCTCAGGAGTTCTGGAAACTTTTATTGTACATGTGGAGGAAACGCACGCAGCGCTGTGCAATGCGAGCAGATGAGGCCTTTTGCTGTTGAATATTCTCATTTCAAGCTGGTCGCTTTCCTCTTTGCGTCGTTTGGGTCTGAACCCCTTTGCTTCTCTACCATGCTGCTATTTATCCTCTCTTGCATGGCCATGGCAAATATCTCCCTGTGGCCAAGTGTCTTTGGCATTATACCAGTAATAAGCCATACCAGCTTCAGGCCTTGCCTGGCTTCAAACACACTTTAGCGAAGTAGCTAAAATAAGCATATTTTAGCTTAAATAATTTTTGCAAAAATTATTGCACTTTCTCTAGGATCAGGTGACTTGTACAGCTTGTCCGAGCTGTAACAGCAGTCCGAGGTCTGCGGTCTGTCCTGTGGCTTTGGGTTTATTTTAGTTACATTATTACCAGTTTCTTCTAGCTTCAGTTTTGCTTAGCTTTGTGCAGTTGCATGATTTTCTCTTCCATGAAAGAAATCGTATCGTACAGAGAGAAGTTCAAACAAACCTGAATAATCCTGGCACAGATAACCACACAGGAGAGGGAAGAGTGTAACCCATACGCAGGTATGAACCAGAAATTTATAAAAATAAGCCTGAATGAGCCCCAAAGTGAAGGTGGAGGGAAATCCCACCATCGACACTGTGCTCCTCCAGGCGAAGACCATGGGGATCTGTCAGCTTGCTACGCTCCCCAGTGGGCAGGTGAGAATGAACACTGCGGAAAGGGATGGGTACGGGTGACTGTGGCTTCATCAAGGTTTTCTTTTGTGCAGTACCTCCAAAGCAGAAGAGAAGAAGCTCGGTGCAGGACAGTTCATGGCAGCCTTCACTGGTGCCAGAGTTTGTTTTTATTTCTTTGAACCTAAAAGTGAGAGAAAAGTAACAAATTAGCATTAGACTGAAAAACAAACAAACAAACAAACAAAAGCACACCACCAACAACAACAAAAAAATAACTAACAAACTCCCACTCACCCAGCTGGGACACTGACCACCCACATCCCAGCACGCTCCATTATCCTGACAGCTAGGAACAGCCTCGTTTTAAAAATGTTTAGTTTATTTTTTGTCCTAAGCAGCAGAAATCTATGTGATGATGATGCCATCTGTCTGTTTGACGATGTATGCAAAGATGTGTCCCTCTGCCCATGCTAATTTTTGACGGAGGGGCAGAGTACTATCACAAGTGTACGTGGTGGCAGCAGACTTGAACTGGTCAGAAACATTCCCAGATCAGGAGATTTCCCAAGGACAAAGATAAACACTGCTGGTGCACGAGTCCCTCCCTGGGAGCTGTGTCTCCCAGGGGACCACCTTGCCCTTGGGGACAGGGACTGCCACCACGGAGCTGCAGTGGGAGCCGTAGTTTTGTGTGCCTGCTGCATGGGATGGGGTATGTCTCAGGAAAAGGAGGGAAGAAGGGAAAATAAATCATAAAATTAAATTAAATTAAAATAAAATAAAATAAAATAAAATAAAATAAAATAAAGTAAAATAAAATAAAATAAGCTGAAATCAAATGAAGGCCCAGCAAATCAAGGCTAGCAAATTAGCATCCATCTCCCCATGAATACCTGACTAAAGCCACAGTTGGAGGAATGCTGCTGTGTCTGGGCAGCAGTGCTCAAAGAATTGCTCCAAACTGCTGGAAGAGCAAGAAAACTGGATTTACCTAGTGACCACCAACATGTCTTCCCAGGCTCTGCCTGAAATCCCCAGAGCTCTGCCTGTGAGAGCCATGCCCTTGTGGAAGAGGACACCACCGCGAAACGATAACGCAGAGCATCCCCGAGGCCACCGCAGCACAGAGATAATGCGGAATTTACCTTGAATTGATGGCTCCTTGTGAAACAAGATAAAAGCGTGTGCTAATGACGGTGTGATTTACAGAGCGATGGGTCGGGTGTGTGTTTTAGCGTGGTGGAGGGATGTGCTGCCTAGGCTGCTCTCACCTCACCTCCGCTGCTGGAGCCACAGGAGCTGCTCGCTCTGGCTCATCCTCGGTAGGAGGAGAGATGATTTTGGATGGAATTGGCTGATAACATCGAGGCAATCTCTGCGCTTCTAATTACAGGATTAGCTGGAGAGAAGAGCCCCTTGCAGAACACTTAATTGTTGTTTTGCTAATTGTCGAGGACCAGGAGGAAGGACCTGCAGTAGCATGCCAGCAATGTGAGATGCCCCGACTGAGAGCAAGAGCTCAACAGGGAGGTTATCACGCTCTTAAAAGGAATGACATGGAAACCCCCAACATTTTTATGCTTCATTCCCTCAGTTTTTGTTTTCCAAGCCTGAAGCCTTCTTATGATTTCAGAAACTCAATAAGAAAAATGGAACAATTTCCTTTAAAACAAAAGCTGGATCTCTTCCAAGTCGCCTGAGACAACTTCCAAAAGTTTGAATGCTTCAGTTAAAAAAAAAAAATGCAGTCTGAGCAGTTCTAATGAGAGCATCGCAATTATCCTTAGCCTGCCACGTGGGATTTCTCTTTACAGTGGCTCCGTTCATTGGGGAAATTAAGTTGTTTAAAAGTAACAGTTTTTAATAGAAATGTTCTGCTGACTGCTCGCTTCGCACGTTGGTTGGAACCTGCCTGGGTACGGCGAGCGGTCCCGGCGGCTGGGGCGAGCTCCTTGCTCCGTGCCCACGGCCGTCGGCTCCACGGCAATGCAACTGCTGGCGAGGAGGCTCTCGCAGTTGTTTTAAAGGGCTATGTAAAGTCTTGAAAACTTCTGAAGTCAGCATTTGAAGAAATGCGAAATGCAATGAATTAATGAGAAGCAGGGAATGGATCATTAAAATGGCATCACCGCTACGTGTTCCTTATCACATCTCCCTTAATGTTCTCGCAGGCGGAACAATTGATTAAGAAAAACACCGCAGTACACTAAACATTGGAAACAGTTAAGAAGAAACAGGATTAGCAAAGTCTTACAGGAAAGGTCAATTATTTCTCCCAATTTATTGCTAACCTGACATCAGTAAACAAATCACTAGAGGAACTCCCCGAAGACCACACTCTGTCCAACAAGACATCCTAATTAATGAGGACGCGCTGCGCAAACACAAACAGAGGTGGGGAGAGATAATATCTAAAAAGATACGGCGAGAGCAGTTATCCAGGAGGCTGCGGCGGATCGATACGTGAGAAGAAGGTTCACGAGAGGCAGAATTCGCCGCTGGGCGAAGACAAATGATCCTTGCACTTTTCAGAGCTAGGACGGCAAAATGAATTAAACGAGTTCAGGGAGGGCATTGTGAAATCAGCTTAAAAGCCAAGGAGGGCTGCAGCCATTTGCTGTTCTTCGTGGCAGCGGGTCCGAGGTTTTCAGGTGCTCTGCTCGCGTGGTGTGTGCTGTTCTTGGGCTTGGAGCATCCCGCTGGCTTCCAGCCCCTCCAGAAGCCACGCTGTGGTGCTTGAGGAGTGCTGCTGGGAGGTGCCCAACCCCACCGGTGTTCCCAGACCCGAAGGTTGGGTTTTCTCCTCTCCCATGCCTCAAGAGCCATGCACACCGCGGACATCTCCTCTCCAGCAGCCAAATCTCTCCGTGCCCAGGCACGGTGCCCACCCCAGAGCCCTCTGCGAGCAAAGCTGGGTCGTGGCAGCCACAACGAAAGATTCCTTTTCATCAGCATCCCGACAATTAAATATGTATGGATGCATCTGAGATCTAATTTATTTCTTTTGTGTTGTAAATTCCTTTTTCTCTATGGCTTTTTTGAGCTGCTTATAATTAAGACCTTCAGACTGATCTCGGCATGGCTGGAAAGCAGCCCCACCATTGTTATATCTGATCCAGATATATATTTTATTTTTTCCCCTCCCTTTGGAAAGTTTTCAAAATATTTATAAATTTTCAAGGGAACAGAGAAAGAAAGAAAATAAAGTTGCATTGTGTTTATTTGGCTGCTGCTCCCCCTACTCTTTCTCATCTGCAGGAGCTGTAATCCACCCTACTGTCCGGGCTGCTGGAAATCCCCGTACCAGAGAACCCCAGAGCCATGACAAGGGGGATATTCCCCCAAATACCTCCGCTCCCAGCCCTCACCACCCCAACACGCCAGGGAGGAGTGGTCGCTTCCTACTGCCTGACACAGGAATGGGAATTTTTATTTTCTGGGAATAACCCAGAAAGCTGTAGGAGCTATAGGAGTGCCCAGAAAGCATCTCTGTCCAGACCCTGGTGGGTTCTGCTGCAGCCCCACAGCACCGTGTGCGCTCAGCAAAGGATGCTTTGGGCTCGCCACCTGGCTGGATGCTGCACCTGGAGCCAAAAGGGGATGAACTTTCCAATCTCAGCAGTCCAGAAAGTCAATGGAATAGCAAAGACGGCAGATAATGGCCACCAGACACGGTGCCATGAGCGATGAGACTCTGCAGGAAGCACTTGGAGGTGGATGAAAGCCCTGCGGGATCAGAGCAGACTTACGGGGACTGCTCTGAGGCAGGGAGGTGCAAGGAGGGGGCTCACTTTGGCAGGCTGAAGCATGTTCCTGGGGACTGTGGATGCATCGGATGGACTTCAGGTCTGATCCAGCTCTTCCCACCTGACATGAGAGACTCTCTGGGCATCTGGAGCAGACCTGAACTCTCAGCCCTTCAAAGGTAAGCCCAAAGCCCAGGCTTAGCAGGGCTGAGGGCATGCAGAGTGTGGGGCAGCATGACCCCAATGGCAAAAGGAGAGCTCCAGCGTGCTCTGGTGCTGGGGATTTCTCAGAAAGGGGTTTTCCATCTCTATTTCCACGTGTGATAACCAAATGGAAGCCATTCCCAATCCAGGCTGCGGTCAGGGCTGTAATCAAATAAGGCAGACCAACTCCAACCACCTCTGGACCCACTGGTCCCACTGGGGTGCAAGAAGGGAACACACAGGCAATGGGAGCAGGGACACATGTCCGGGGAAGAGCACAGGGATGGTGCCTGGATGTGCAGGGATGGGATCAGGAAACCGAAGTCACGGATGGAACTGAGCTTGGCAAAGGATGCAAAAAATAAGAGGAAGGGATTCCTTAGGTACATTGGCCAGAAAAGAAAGGCCAAGGAGAGTGTTCCTCATCTGATAAGGGAGAAGTGGTAACAACAGACGTGGATGAGGGACTCAACAACTTCTTTTCCTCAGTCTTTGCTGATGGTCAGGCTCCCCATGGCTCTCATTCCCCTGAGCCTGCAGGTGAGGGCTGGGGAAGCAAAGTCCCTGTCACTGTAAGCGAGGAGCAGGTTGGAGACCAACCGATGGAACCGAACAGGCACAAGTCCATGGGGCCCGATGCCGTGCAGCCCAGGGTGCTGAAGGAACCGGCTGATGGCCTCTCTCCATTCTATTTGAAAAGTCCTGGCATCCAGGTGAAGTCCATGGTGACTGGAAAAAGGGAACATCACTCACATTTTTAAAAAGGGTAGAAAGGAGGATGTGGTGACCTACAGACTGGTGAGCTTCACCTCTGTGCCTGGGAGGATCATGGAACAGATCCTCCTGGAGGCAATGTCAAGGCACATGCAGGACAAGGAGGTGATCTGAGACAGCCAGCACAGTTTCATGAAGGACAAATCCTGCCTGACCAACCTGGTGGCCTTCTGTGATGGAGGGACTGCATCAGTTGACAAGGGAAGACCAACCAATGTCATCTACCTGGACCTCTGCAGGACCTTTGATACAGTCCCACATGACATCCCGATCTCCTAATTGGAGAGATGTGGATTTGATGGGTGGGCCATTGACTGGATAAGGAGTTGGCTTGAAGGTCATACCAGAGAGTGGTAGTCAGTGGCTCCATGTGGAGGCTGGTGACAAGAGGTGTCCGTCAGGGCTCTGTCCTGGGACCTGTGCTGTTTAATATCTTCATCAACAACATAGACAGTGGGATGGAGTGCACCCTCAGCAGGTTTGCAGATGACACCAAGCTGGGTGATGCAGTTGATATGACAGAAGGAAGGGATGCCATCCAGAGGAACCTGGGCCACATCAACAGAGGAGTGGGCAGCAGGGGAGGGAGGTGATTGTCCCCTGCTGCTCTGCCCTTGTGAGGCCCCACTTGGAGTGCTGCATCTATGTCTGGGGCCCCCAGCACAAGAAGGATGTGGGGCTGTTAGAGGAGGTCCAGAGGAGGCCACGAGGATGATCAGAGGCTGGAGCAGCTCTCCTATGAAGAAAGGCTGAGAGAGCTGGGGTTGTTCAGCCTGGAGAAGAGAAGGCTCTGGGGTGACCTCATTGCAGCTTTTCAGTATTTCAAGGGGGCTTATAAAAAAGATGGAGAGCAACTTTTTGCTCAGTCAGACAATAACAGGACAAAGGGGAATGGTTTAAAACTAAAAGGGGGGAGATTTAGATGAGAGGTCAGGAGGAAATTCCTCACTCAGAGGGTGGTGAGGCACTGGCACAGGTTCCACAGAGAGGCTGTGGATGCCCCATCCCTGGAGGTGTTGAAGGCCAGGTTAGATGAGGCCCTGGGCAACCTGATCTGGTGGGTGGCATCCCTGCCTATGGCAGGGAGTTGGCACCGGGTGATCTTTAAAGTCACTTTGAACCTGATCCTGTGGTCTCCTGGCTCCATTGGGGCACTCTGAACCCCAGCCTCTCCATACCGGGCTCTTCCCGGGCAGCCCGGGGGCTCTCAGCTCCCATCCTGGCCCCTGAGCATCCCCACGCTCTGCCTCCAGCCCCCTCTGTGCCAGCTCCTCCAAAACCCACCGGCAGAAGCCCCGCTCCCTCCTCCACCATGGTGCGTTGCGCGGCGAGGAGTGACTCTCCCTCCAGATGGCTGTAAAGGTTAACAAGGAATTTATTCAGAGTTACATACAAATCAGATTGTCTTTTTTTTTCTTTTTTTTTTTTTTTCTGCGAGGGAACAAAAACAACCACATAATTCCAAGCCCACACAGGCAGCACAGCCTTCCAAGGTGGCTCAGTTGCCATAGACGACCGCAGGCAGGCGAGCTGTCACGCTGAGCCCCGGTGCATCGGCGCTTGGCGTGACACGGGGGTGAGCCGCGCTTCCGTCCCCCTGCCTGGCACCGCGCCGCAGGGATGAGCTGGCCCCTCCACGGCCGGCCCACCAGCCTGCCTTCTCATTCGGGGCTCCTCCGTGGGATGCTGCTGAAGGAAGTGGAAATCTGGGGTGGAATCTGAGACCTGATTTGGGTGCTGGGCACACCGAGCTCGGGGTGGCTCCGTTCCCACCGCTTCTGCTGCACCTCGTCCTCCCTGCCCCATGGAACCCTGCAGCCCGTGGCCAAGCCATCCCCCCTACAGAAGTTCATCCTTCTGCCTGCAAAACCTCACCCGTGGCCAGCAAAGGGGCTCGTCCACCTGCTGGTCCCACCACCCCCAGCCGATGGCTTGTGCATCAACTTTTAGGGACCAGGGCCACCAAACATCTGCAAATCACCCGGCCCATCTCCAGCTCCCAGCAGGCAGGGGTAAAAGCAGAGATGCACGGTTTTGTGATTTTATCAGAGCACTCGGTGCTGTAGAGGTCCACAGCAGATGCAGGGCTGGTAGGAACGGAGATGTCTGCACAGGAGCCACAGGAACAGCCCGTGCCAGTTCACCGAGCACATCACCAACAGCGACAACACGGGTAAAACCCCCAGGACCAGTGTGCAGAGAAACCAGCCTGGGGGCTGGTGCTGCACGGGGCCTGGGGAAGCACAGCCCTCCATGGCAATGGGACCACCTGCAGTGATGGGGCACCTGCACTTCAGGCAGCGTCCCCCACGTCCCCGAGGGCTGTGGCGTGAATTTCACATGTGGATGGAGCCGTATGACCAGCTGGGTGTCACCCGGCATCCCATGAACATATTCAGTGCCCACAGGCACCAGCCCTGGGGTCATCCCTGAGCAGCAGTACCTCAGCCCATGTTCACACTCCAGCCTCATAGACCACCCCCCAAACTTCAATTAAACAAATTTAGCATCAGGTTCCCAGTGATTCCCCTGGGTTTCTAGTGGGGATAAAGGGGTACAGAGAGGTTTGGTTCGGGGCTGCAGAAGGAAAATCCCTGCTTTCGGCTCTCTGGGGGCTCAGAGCATCACCTGACACATTTAAGAGGAACACTTCTGGACAGATTGAACACTGCCGTTCCTGCCACAGAGCCTTATTGATCAACTAAATCTGCTGCCTAGGCTACCTCAGCGGATGGCGCCTCAGCCCTCCCACCTGGATGCTGATACAGGAGGCGGCTGGGCTCGTCCGCTCCACAACGTGGGGTCCGAGCCCTGTGAGCCTGGGGGTCCCGGCCACCGCAGGGACAGGCCCTCCAAATGGCAGCTGGGCTCGCTGAGAGGATTTAAAGCTATTTAACAGAGGCTGGATCACACATTTTTGTGTCATTGCTGGCCTGTCAAATCCTGCAGTCGAACGGGGAAGAACAGGAGGGAGAGCTCGAGCAGAAGCTATAGTTAGTTATTATCAATAATAAGAACAAGCGGCACACATGCCACATTAGGAATATGCTCATAAAATGCGTTCCTGGGCTGTACATTTGCAACATGTGTGGCTTCTTTTTTAGCACTGATGTGCAGCATAATCCAAAATCTGGCACCGTGGGTTTTTTCCCCCAAGCCTGTCCTGTTACCCAAATTGCTTTGGCTTAAAACATTAGTTCCTTTGGGCGTCTGTTATTCGCAGACCTCGCGATGCCAACTGAACAGCTTCCAGGAGCTCTGATGTCTCTCTTTTTATTTTATTTTTTTTCAATACTGTGAATCACTTCATTCCATCCACCTTCTGGAACAATTCCCCGGGGAGCATCGATTTTGTGCAGCAGCTGCTGGAGCAGGGCAGCCACGGCCGCCCCCCTGGTGAGAGCGTTCAGCCCCGGTGACCCTCACAGACCCCTCGATCCCAATAAAACCTCGGCACACGCTGTGACCTGTGGGGTTTGTCCTCCTCAGGGGTGGACGAGGACCATCAGCCCTGCAGGAGATGCCGTGCCCCTGCCACCTGTGGGCATCCTCAGCAGAGCATGCCAGCTTTGCACCAAGGACCTTTACCATGCCCCATCTGCAACGTCCAAGGACATGATCAAAACATGACCCTGCCACGTCTGCCACCTCTCGCAGCTCTGGTCCATCACGGCTGTCCCCTCTGTTCCCAGGGACCAGCATTGTGTTAAAAGTCCCTGGGATTGCCCTGAGCCCATCCCCACCGTGTCCACAGGAACCACGGCAGCCCCAGCAGCTCCATTTGTCCCCTTTGATGGGTCACAGGCTCCCTGCCAGCCCCATTTCCACAAAATTTCTCTATGTGGAGTCTCCCTGGAGCAGGAGAGGGAGTGAAGAGAGAAATGACAGCTTTTGTTGATGGTCCCAAATTATTTAGGATATTAAGGACAAAGGCTGACTGTGAGGAATTGCAGGAGGACCTTACAATGAGTGAGTGGCCAAGAAAATGACGGGAGAAATTCAGAGTGGATAAATAGTGGCGCACAAGGGAAAAAACATTCCCAAGTTCAGAAAGAAAATGATGGGCTCTGAGCTGACTATTAACTCTCAGGAACAAGATCTTGGGGTTATAATAGATAGTCCTCTGAAAACATAGGCTCATTGCTCAGCAGAGATAAAAAAAAAAATAATAAAAGCCTCTTGAATGTTAAGGATTACTCAGAGAAGAACAGAGAGCAAAACAGAAAAAAAAAATCATGATGCTGCTCTACAAATCCCCCATGCACCTACACGATGAGCACTGCACAGGTGAAAAGGGATGGAGCGGAGCCAGGGATGCTTCCAGGGGAGGTGGGAAGGAAGATGCGAAATGCTGAATGGGATTTGGGTGAGGGCGGATCGCTCCCCCTGGGCTCAGGAGCCAGGCTGGGATTTCTGCTGCCCCCTCCTCTCACTGGGATCGAGCCGGTGGCACCCATGGGTGGTGCGAGGCCCCCGCCAGGCAGGCAGCGTGGGTGCTGGGAGGGGGAATCGGAGCGGCTTGGCGAAAGAGCAAGGGGTGGGTGCCAAAAAAATAAAATAAAAATAAAGGAGGAAGATCTATCTTCACCTTCTGTTCTTGTAATTCTTCTGCGCTGGCAAATTGGGTGGGAGGAGAAAAAGGAGGAAAGGCAGAAAATCCAGCCCCCTGATGGATATTGCACTGGAAGGAAAAAAACGAGTGCCTTTGGAGCTAAACTCGTCTGCCACCAGCGGAAACGCTCAGGTCCAAGCTGTGCTTCCAGCCAGGGTGATAGTGACAGAGGTGGTGCTTCTGCCGTCGCTTACCTGTGCCCGGCCAGCTCCACAGCGAGTTGTCTATTCTTTTTTACCTGCATGCTTTCTCCAGGCAGGCTCTGATGTCTGCATACAGCCCCTCCCAATATATTTATTACATGGTCAGTGAATGCAGTTTCTTTTTGAAAAGGAAGCAGAAAATGTGCCATGCACAAGTACATAAGCAAACAGCTACACGGTGTTTTTTCAGTGTTTGGTTTATCTACTGCTGGCAGGTGGGGTTACAGCCATCAGGAGCTGGGGGGCTGCGGCGAATGAGACCATCCTCACCTCTGTGACAGCTTGCACAGAAATAAAGGCAGGTTTTGGGGGAAATGAGGCCCAGGAGCGGGGAGCTGTGCCCAAGCTCAGATAGCGACCCGTGGCATGGGGCACGGTGTTCTGTCCCCTGAGGTCCTTGCCTCCAAGCCCAATGCTGCTCCATGGGCTCCTCGCGAGGGCAGAGCGATCCTGCGAGGGAACAGCAGCTTGGATTTGCAGCTCTTGAGCACTGGGGATAACGCGTACCTTAATCTGGTATGCATGATTCAGCCAGGGATATTTATTGCCGGGTGGCCGTCTGATCCCAGCACGGAGCTTGGACATCCGCGGAACAAGTGCTGCTCGCTCTGCCCTTCACAGGGCAGCCTCATCCCTGCCCAGCACCTCCTCCCCAGCCTCTTCTGCCATCCCTGGTGCTGCTGAGGAGGAATAAGGCCCCCAGGAAACCATGAGGAAATCACTTCATCTCTGTATTAATTATTCACTTTACTCACATGAAGAAATAATAGCCCCCACCATGCAGCAGCCCTTGCCCATCAGACAGTGTCCTTGCGACGCTGGATCACCCTCCTCAGGATATTTCAGCGTTTTTCCAACTTCTGGAACAGGGATGGAGTTTCCACCTGCTGTTGGATGTTTCTCACTTTCTGCCCCCAAATTTTTCCTGTGCTTGGGCTCTCCTTAAGAGTGAATTATTTCCCCTCCGTCTCCTCCTGCCCTGGAGTCGAGGAGCATGCCCTTAGGAGAAGACGCCATCGCTGCCTGGAAGCCTGCGAGGAATCTCCCAGATTTTGCATCGCTGTTTCAGCCTGGTCCACATGCTAGCTCTAGGAAGAGAAGCACGGGGCGAAACCTTGCACCAGCACAGGCGAAGGTCGCGCTGCCGCCTGTGCGTCAGTCTGTGGCGGTCTGGTGTCCTGCTGCAGGAACATCTCGGTCCCTCCTCGCTCCCTCCGCAGGTCGATTTGTTGTTTGTTTCTCCGTGGCTTCGCAGGGATGTATATGGGATTATGAATAAGGCATTGTGAGCCAAGCTGAATGTGTTATTTAATGAACTGTATGAAATATTAAACTATGCCTGATATGAAGCATGGCGAATTCTGTAAGAAATAATATATTACACTTGGGGAGGACTGAAGATAATCAAAAATAATGAATGAATTTAGAGTCAGGACACACAGAGCTTTGAGAAGTTAAGTTTTGTTCATCATGAACCTGAATTATATGTGACTGCTGTTCAAGGCAGGTTTTCCTACCACATGTTTTCTCCTGTTGTGAATGACATTATTGTATTTTTCCATTTAACATAAATCCATTTTTCGGAAGGCTGCTCCCACCCGAATGGCATTGGCAGATCCCATTAATCACAGTGCTCTCAATCACTCAGAATTATTTAGAGTCTCTTCTGTGCGTCTCTGGCTCCTTCCCCATTTCTGATTAATCTTAAGCTAAACCAACTAAATAAATAAAGCTGCAAGGATCCAAAAAGCATCCCTGTGAAGATCTCATTTAGGAGAGATGAGTCCTGACAGCCTGGGAGCAGATCCCATGCAGATTAGGAAATTCCTGCTCCCCGAGATTTCAGGAGGAGGAACCTGAAACCTTTGGATCTTTTTGGTCCAAAGCAGGAGGCTCCGAAGCCTCCTGGAGAGAAGCTGGAGCCTTGACCTCACCGCACCTCAGCCTTCTCCTTTCTGGGTCCCTTCCTCCTGGACAGAGCCCATCTGATGGGTTTGCACACCGGGGCTGGATGCCAGTCTGAGCCAACCTGCTTCCTGAAGAAAGGCGAACGAACACCTCCGTTTTGTCAGCTCCACACCTCTCAGTTTCCCAGGTGACAATTGCCATGGCAATGCCACCCAGTCCGCCCGATGCCTTCCAGCAGAGAGGTGCCTGCGGCTGGAAGCGGCGGTGATTCCCCGCTGCATGGCCAGGCGGGGAGCAGTGAGCGGGACAAGGACAGCGTTCCCTTGTCACACAGAGCCTCTCGCAGCTGGGAATCCTGCAGTGCCAGACACCTGAGTCTCACACCTGCACATGAGCTGGTGATGGATTTTCATTGCTGATCCTCACGTCCACATTTGGGTCTTGGAAACAACGCATATGTGAGCGACAGCACCGCTGCCTCCCTTCTGCTTGGGCTAAGCCCCAGCTGTGCTGCCCGGCTGGGGGACGAGGTCTGCTCCCGAGAGCTGCCTGAGGAGCTGGCCTCAGGAGAAGGGGAGGTCATGGACCTGCTGAGTTTGGGACGTTAGGGCTAAAGCAAAGACACGGTGGCAGGCAAAATCACAAAGATCTCCGTAAAAGTAGTCATGGGGCCTATCCCTCCCTGCCGCGTCCTCCCTCTGAGGATGCAATATCCCTTCGCTGTTGCACTGCCTTTGGCTCCCACTAACAAACTGATTGACTCAGCTTGGCTATCTGGAGTTCTGAGTAATTTCAATATTGAGCCCCAGCTGTAACAAATGCAGTCAATACAGCCAACACAAACCCCGGGCAGTGCGGGACTGCCGGAGCTGTGTCCCCAGGGCCATGCAGATCACAGCTGCACACGGGGATGGGGACACCACACGGGTCCCACACGACACGAACACCCCTGGTGGCACTCGGCCGGGACACCGCAGTGCCCCATCTGCTCCAAACCATGCCCATGTCCTGAGGGACAGGGTGATGGCATCGCGCTGCGCTCCCGACCGACCAGAGGAGGAAGGGAATTATTTTGCTGGGAAAAACAAAGACTGCTAATAAATAATAGAGGGCAGCGTTATTACTTTTTTATCTCACAAAGTCAGACCAGCTTATGAAAGCGAGAACGGAGCAGCATGTTAATGGGCGAGGCCTGGCGAGATGAAGTTCGCCAGCAGGGCAGGAGCAGGGATCCTTCCCCCCTGCCCAACGCCGGCGAGGCTGAACCTGGGGTGCTGGGTCCAGTTCTGGGCCCCCCAGTACAAGGGAGGCCTGGGCACACTGGAGGCCACCAAGGTGACCGAGGGCCTGGAGGTGAGTTGGGGCTGGGGCTGCTCGGCCTCCGGGGGGCTCGGCCTGCAAAACCTGAGGGGAGGCTGCAGAGGGGATGGAGCCAGGCTCTGCTCTGTGGTACCCAGTGACAGGACGGGAGGCAACGGGCACAGGCTGGAGGCCAGGAGGCTCCCTTTGAAGATCCGTGCAGGTGGCGGAGCCCTGGCACAGGATGCCTGAGGCTGTGGGGTCTCTTCCTTGGAGAGCTCCAAACCCAGCTGGACGTGGTCCTGGGCACCTGCTTGGGGTGGCCCTGCTGGAGCTGGACTTGGACCAGGTGAGGCCAGAGGGGCGCCAGCCTCAGCCATCTGGTGGTGATACAAGAGGCTGTGCTTTCAACTGGCATGCTGTGGTCCAGCCCAGGAGGTGCGACACACACTGTGTTAGAGCTTCTGTGGGAACCGCCCTTCATCTCAGATGTAGCTGGGGTGCTGCATGCTGGGAGCTTGTGGGCATGAAAAACTGTCTGCGGGGCTTTGTCAGCCAAAAGGCAGCATGCTGGGGCTGAATTTGGGAAATGGGAGGATGCAGTGAGGAGCAAACAGGTTGATGGAGAAATCGCAAGAGAGCAGCTGCACGGGCAGGCAGCACCATTCAGCAGCAAGCTGCAAACCGGGAAGAGGAAGGAAAGCAAAGCAGCGAGCTGCTTAGGAGGAGGATTTTTCAAAGCCTGATTTTCCGGAGATCAAATACAAGCTCACTTGCTGAAACCACCTGATCCCTCTGCCATCAAGATGCGTTGCAATGCGAGGATGCTCTCTCCGTGTGGTGGAGCAAAGAGCAGCCGGTGCCCGAGGCACAGAGCCCTGCGGTGCCATCCCGAGCTGTCCCACCCTCACCAGTGCCTTTCCCACCCTGGCAAGTGCCTGAGGGAGCCCTGGCTCCTGGCACGGATGCTCTCTGCTCTCTCCCTTGAGACATGGAGCAATGGATGCTGCAGGGAGACCTGTCTGTGCTCTGGGAGAAATCACTGGCACGTACTGGAGCACTGTCACCCTCTGAATGATTTCGCCTCCCTCCTCTATAAGCACAACACATACAATCACTATTTTTCTAATTATTAGATTTTACCAGAGATCAATAAGCAAGTAAGATGATTTTTTTGATCCTAACACCTCCATAGCTCTTCTCCCAGGGCCAAGGTACTCCAAACCCCCTTGGAGGCTCTTCTACAGCATCCTGATGGATGGCCCGTGCCTCATCTCTGCTCGGCCTGTTTACTGGTGGGTAGGGTTGAATTAAGTCGTGAGCGAGAGATGGGGCTAACGGGGATGTGAAGATGAACTTTGAGGTAATTTTCCACCAAGTTCCACAGGAATTTGGGACGTTGTCTCCCTATGAGCTCCCAGCCCCACCACCTCCTTGAAGAGATTCTTGCTTGTCTCACCGAGAGCTGCCTAAATTGCCTCTTCAGCCGAGCCCTGTTGGCACAAGTGCTAGGCGAAGAGACATTGTGTTTTTGAAGGAAAATGCAGGAAATCCACACACCCTCCCTGGGGCGTTTGCTGGTTGTCAGACCTTCTGCAGACCAAGGATCAGGCGAGACCACCCCTGATCTTCCCTTCTTGTTCCCCAGAAATCCCCTAAATAGAGACATCGATGCTGCAAGCGGGTCCATTTTGAAAGCCTTTGCTGAAGCAGGAGAAGAAAGCAGTGCGGTGGAAGCAATTAGGGAAGGGGGCAAGCCACGAGCACGGCGAAGCCCATGCGAAGGCGCCAGCACCATGATTAGGGTCCCTGGGGGGGGGTGCTCCCGCTCGCCCCAGCCGCCCGGGGAATGCCACGTCCCCAGCTCAGGAACAGGGCTCACAGAGAGAGAAAAAAGGCTGGGCTGATTGCAACAAACCTGGAGCGAATAAATTAGTGGGGGAGCGGAAATGAGGAGATGGAATTACACAGCGGCGCTGCATAAAGGCGGCTGACGTTGACTCCGGCAATTAATTCAAGCGGAGCTGAGCCTGGGTGGGGGAAAGAAAGGCTGGTGAGCGGCAGGGGAGGCAGAACAGCAGCCCCACACCGAGCTGGGGGTGGCAGGGGGCCATGCCCCTGTTCGGGCTGGATTTCATGCACAGGCTCCCTCGGGATGTGTGAGGACACATGGGCAAAACTCCCCATTTTTAGGGTCCATTGAAGGGAACAGAGAACTAAAAGGAGGCCCAGGCAGAGCTGTGGAAGGGGTATTGCAAGCGGGGGCTTGGTGGCAGAGCAGGACAGGGGAGGTGACCAGCAGCTGTGTGCCCTATAACACAGGAAGGGGGACGGTGCAGTGCCGATGGAGCGGGGTTTGCCGTCACACTGCCTCTTCTGCAGGCACTTGATCCACCACACGAGACCTAGGGTGGCTAATCCCATTAGTTCCTCTTCACCCTGCCTTAAGCATCCTCTTTAATCTTGATCTCCAGCTCCTCGAGTGCTCTAACCTCTAGATGGCTTCTGCTCCATGTAGGATGGGAATAAAGCCTGTCTGTTCCTGGGAGATTGAGATAGAAACAACACAAGGTAATTCTGATGACCGAGATGTGTATGCTCTGCATGGGACCAGCTAAATCTGGGGCGAATCCAAAGCTGATGAGAGAGTCCCATGGACCCAGGCAGCCTGTGGACCACACGCCCTTGTGCTCCAGCCCAGCTCTGAGCGCAGGGCAGCGCTCCTGTCATCCAACGAGCCGAAGCAATCTTCTCCTGCAGTCTTTATATTTGATAATCTGAGATCTGTGGGAGTCTTCACTTCATAATCCATATATCTTGTGACCCTCTGGAAGCCTGACAACTATTTCATGCTCGGATGACTCCTTGCTCATCTTCGGCTGTGCAAGAAGAGCGTGTCCTGACTGGCACAGGAGTAGCTCGTATTTCCATCACACCGAGACAGTGATTAAGTGCCTTCAGCCGAGCACAAGGCGACTTCGGCTGGGTTTGTTCTCTGGGGACTGGGAGGACTGGGAATGCGGCCAGAGGAAGCGGCAGTAGGAGCTGGAAGACCCCGGCCGTGCCAGGGCTGGGACGCGATGCTCAGAGGTGGGTTTGGCACCTCCGCAACCTCAAGTGGAGCTTGTCCAAAAGCAGGGGCTGCTCACTGCCCGGGGGGCTGAGCAGCACCAGGCGTCCCCATGGTCCCCAGACTGGGTGCTCCGAGCGTCTCTGGGGACAGCGGGAGCACCCTGCACACAGCACCTGCTGCAGGAATGGATGAGCTCTCCAGGGAAGGTGGACTTCAGACACTGCACAATCCCCACGGCAGCTGGCAAACATCATTGGTGTCACCGGCTGCCAGCCTGAGGCACCCCTATGTCACTGTGCTGGCTCCCAAGGGGGAAACTGAGACACCCGCTTGCTCTCCTTGACCTGCTCTTGAAACAGAAAGATTCTCATGGCACCAACCCTGCTACTGGCAGCATAACCTGGCAAATAAAACCCAGCTTGGCTTCCCATGGTGGAACTGGCTGCAGGATCAGGCTCCCTTGGACGTGATGCAGGGGTTGGGAGAGGTGGAGCAGGAGGATCCCAAGCCCCCAGGCTCTCCATCCCTTCCCCTTTCCATTCCCATCCTTTCCCCTTCCCCTTCCCATCCCCATCCGCTGCAGGCGCAGCACTGGGGTGGCAGCGATGCCCGGCTCCAGGAGCAAGGATCCTTTGCTGGGTGAACACAAAGCGCTGGCACACGGCTCGGCCCTGCCTCCTGGCCACAAATAAAAAGCACTAATAGAAAAGTGGTACAAAGGGAGCCGGGCTCTCAGGGACAGGCTGGAAGTGAAAGCAGTAAATTGGAGGATAAAACGGCTGCTGCAGCTGCTGGCCAGCCCATATTTCTCCAGTTAAAGTTGCAGTAAAGAGGAAACGTGGCTTTTCCACGTTTCAAGCTATCATCGCTGCACCTTGCATATGTAAAGAACAGACACCTTTTGTATCCTCACAGGCACCTCAGGAGATTGGATGCTCTTAGTACACTTCCCTCCCCTCAGTCACAATGGAGATTAAGACTAGAAAGAAAGAAAAACCTCAAAAATAAACCCTATTACAGCACTGCCACAATTTTCAAGCCAGTCCCTTGGATGCTGAGGACAGTCAGAGCTTCTGAGCCCTCTCCGTGCTGCTCTTTGCCAGCCTGGGTAGTTCTGCTGGCTCTCCCCAGGCATTAGCAGCATCCTCACTGCAGCTGATGCAGACAAAAACCCAGTGAGAGGCGATTTTCCAGGGCTTGTAAGGAGTACAGATGCCCGGCTGCTGTAAGGGGTGCTTGGATCCCTGGCATAGGCTGGCAGTAGCCTGAACCTAGGCTCTCCAGCCACGAGAGTGAACACAGACATCTCAAATTCCCAAGGAATAAGCTTGCTGGCCACCAACCCTCAGTTTTTGCTGCAGGGCTCCAAAAGGATGCTCAGCTGATGCTGCCCAGCTCACGCTGGGTACCGCCTGGGGAACAGGACCCTCTTGGGGCCATCAGTATGTCCAGGAGCAGATCCCAGGACCCCGCGAGTGACATCCCCAGCAGGAGGCTCCCACACTTCTGGGTGCCCAGGAGCAGCTGGGAGCTCTTCTGGTGTAGATGCCTGACATTATCCTGGTCCAGGAGGTGGAGACAGGACCCCACAGCACCTCGCTCCTCCTTTCTCCACCCACCTCCTCCACCCAGACCTTCCCACCCTCCGTCCCCAGAGGCCAAAGTCCATCTGAGGACTCTGCTGTTGACCGCTGGCCTCGGAGGAGCTGTCTTCCCAGGATGCTGCAGCATCACGTTGGCTCCCTACACAAGTCTGGTAGGGCTATGAAATATTATACAAGATTTAGATTTATCAGTGCGGACAGATTGGCCTCTTTCGCGGAGCCTATAAAAGCTCTGAATGATGCCATCCATCAGCGGGCAGACAGGACCAGCTCTGACCGAGGACCAGGCAATTTTGCATCGCTGGGGCCAAGTGCCAATTCCTTAAGTGATCCCTGCTTTCACTAAAGAGGCAGCCGAAGGAGGGAGTAGCTTTGCATTTTTTTCTTAAAGCCGGCAGCAGGACACTTACAAATTACTGTGGAATTGATGGTGGGTGACTCGTTAAAATTAATTATGGCTATAATTAGGAATATTCAGGAAGAAAACCACAGGAAAAATGGTCCATGGAAGGATATTCTCTATTGCTGTATTTTAAAAATGAAGCAAAAATTTGCAGCTGCTTTATTAATTTAAATAATAAGATATGGCTTTCTCTTGCATAGCTTCAGAGGGTTTCTAATGGAGAGGGGCTGCTAGATGAGGCATTTCAGAGGAAATCAAACAGCCTCATAAATAAATGAGCTTTCTATTTCAGGCCATAACCATGTTCGTTCTTACAATATCCACGGAGCTTCACAGCACAGGGGAGAGAGCCATGACAAACCTCCTGGCTGCTCCTGCATCCTGAGGACAAACTTCTCCACGCTGCTGGCTCCTGGCCACGAGGCTGTTTGCTGATCCCCCATCCCTGCTAGACGTGGATCACGAGCAGGAAAACCAGATCTTGGAAGGGATTTGAAAGCACCAGAGCTGCAATAAATACAAAAGGCAGCTCAGACTCCAAAGGGACCTCCCTTTATCCGATGCCTGGCTCAGTCCAACGCACGCAACTCCCACAGCACCCTTCCAGGAGGTTCAGCAAGGTTTGGATCCTGACCTCAGTTAACACCAAGCAGCCAGGTAGCTCCCTCCATGGGCACACTGATCCCTGGGGAAAAACAAGGAGAATGGAAGCACTGACAGAAGAATGCAGTAAGCACAAAAAAGAGCCGGGTGGTGCTGGGTATCCCTGCATCCCTACCCTCCCTGTGTCCCACTCCAGCCCCCTTGAATGCCAAGAGAGTTACAAACACGATGATGACAAACTGTGCTCGGGGAGGCAGCGCATGGGTACCCATGCCACGGGGTGACGGAGCTCTGGCTCTGTTTTGATTCTGCACTGGTGGATTTCCAACAGACACAGCCTGCTTTGCTATTCTGCGCCTTCCTCCACTCACCAGCCCAATTTGCGACAGACAAAGAGACTCATCAGGAAACTTCCAACCCACCCTGGCCATGGCAGCTAGCTTAAATTGCTCAGATCCTCGCCAGAAAATGCTCTCACGATGCATCCATCTCCGGCTCCCTCTGTGTCCTGGTGGTACCTGACCCAGGCTGGTAGTGACCCACCAACTGCTCACGCAGCCCAGTCCCCGGGCACATCGGGGTGGAAAAACACGCTCAAAAATGTGGCAAATTTCTTTCCAAGCAGCACTCCTCCCAGCCATGAGCTCTTGTGCTATAATCGTAGGAGAAGTTGCAGAGTGTTGAGCACTCGAGTGGAAGGAGGGGAATGGGGCATCGAGCGGAGCACATCTGCACACATCCTGATTTCCCTGCCTCCCCCAGACCTTCCTCCCCAATCCTCGCTGCTCTTCCTCCTCAACATGTACACTTTGGGGCAAAATCTGCATTTATGGGCAGTCCTGTGCCCATCTGGAGCCAGGCTGGGAAGCCAGCCCTCCACGCTCAGCCCCTTGTCCCCAAAGGGCCGCGTGCTCACCCCCGTGAGCCGCAGAAGGGACTAATTTTAGATTTGGTGGCAATTAAGAAGCATTGTGTTATCCTTCCTGTGCTAAAGCAGGCTGTCAAAATCTTTGGGTAAAACAGCAGTTAAATGAGGTGCTGACAGAGAGTTACAATAAGGAAAGACAATGGCATCATTATACTGGGATTTATCTTCCCAAGACAGGATTGTCCTCATTATTCAGGAGCCGTGTACCCAAAAGCCACTAATAAGGCTCCCTCCCAAGATGGAGATAAATCCCCAACCTCTGGAAGACTTCTGAATGTAAATGTTCTGCTGCATCCAACGCGCCCTTTGGCTTTCAGCACGTGCCAGGTGGGCTTCACCCTCTGGTCCTCCAGGCTGGCAGCTTTGGGGGACTTCTTCTGACAATGAAGGAAATTTGTGGGCGGTGAGGCCCTGGCGCAGGCTGCCCCCAGGAGCTGTGGGTGCCCCATCCCCAGCAGTGCCCGAGGCCAGGCTGGATGGGGCAGCGGGGAGGTGCTGTGCTGGGAGTGGGCACTGGGTGGGCTTTAGGGTCCCTTCCAGCCCAAACTGCTCTGTGATTCTGTGAAAATTGGACAAATCACACTGCGGTGTGCTTGTGCGTGGGCAGGGGGAGGGCAGCACCAAGCCCCCAGGAAACCAGCCCAAACCAGGATGCACTCATCAGGGATGAGGGACCGCAGGATTTTGGGACAGGGACTGCCCAGATGGGTCCCAGGCCTCGCCAGCAAGCCGTGGGAGGCAGGGATGGCAGCTCAGCTCCTTAATGCTTTGTAGCGTAATTAAATAGCATCGACCAGAAAAACACCTTCCCATTCATCACAGAAAAATTTATGCTTCCAAAGCAAGTGGGACACTTTCTTTTCTAAAATAATAGTGTAGGTATTATATTCAATCCATATTTGGGAGGCGCCATGTTGTTTTAACTGTTATGCTTTCCCCTTTAGCCTGCTCCAAAACCCAAAAAATCCAGAAAAAATGTTAGGATTTGACACAGATTTGGAATTGCAAACTAGTTCAGGTGTTGGCAGTGAGATGGAAAAGAGAAAGCTTTGTGAAAGCTGTAGCAGCCATGAGGGACAAAGCGGCCCTTGGTCCCAGCACATTGGATGGGGCAGCTGCTTTCCAACCTGCTGGTGACAAAGTCAGTCCTCCGAAGGCACCCACCTGGCCCATCCCAACACCAAGGCACCTTTGGGAGTTTTCCTGGGGGAAATGAAGGGTCACGGCAGTCACACCAGCTCACCAACACAGCCCGGCTCACCCAGAGACTTGCTGCCCTTCGGGGATGTGGTCATGGGAGTCTGGAGGAGGATGGGGAGAGCCCACACGTGCCTTGTTTAGAGATGGAGAAATCGCAAAAGGATTTTTAATGCAGGGAGAAGAGGGCTGGTGAGGCGGGACCACCCTGACGTCAGCAGACAAAACCGGAGAACAGACTGACAGACTCACTCACCCAGACTGGAGGAGATCTTTGGGCCCACCAGGCCCAGCCACCCCCGACCGACCGCGTGCCCCCACTAAGCCGTGTCCCCAAGCACCACGTCCACACATCCCTGACACACCTCTGGGGTGGGGACCCCACCGCTGCCCTGGGCAGCCTGTCCCAGCGCTCGGCCACCCTCTGCAGGACCAAATTCTGCTTGAGGCCCGCTCTGGGCCCCCCCTTGTGCAAGTTGATGCCATTTCCTCACGTCCTGCCGCTTGTCACCTGAGAAAAGAGACCGATGTCTCAGCGCAGGGAAAGTTAGCTTCATCTGCCCAAGGTCGGGGTGAGTTTTAGAAAGATAAGATGTATTTACCGGGGACTTTGAGATGACTGCCGTGAAGGATCTGAGGGAAGCACGCAGGGCAGGACGAGGGAGATGAATTAGAGGCTGGTGTTTATGAGATCGCTTTTGCTGACTGAGACTTTGCCGAGCACGCCGCTGCCCACACAGCCCCCGCTGATGAAGGGGTTTCCTTCGCACTGCCTGCACTGGGTCATTTTTCTGGGCCTTGCAAATCCAGAGTGCAGCAGATGTGGTGATGAAGCCCCGTAAGCAGCACCCCTGCCTCATCCTCCGGACTCAACGCAGCAGAGGAGGCTGAGCAAAATCCTTGCCCCTTTTGGCATCATGAGATTTCAGCTCCAAAATTAATTACTGGCAAGCCACAAGCAGTCATGGCCATCTGCTTCCCTCGCTGGCGATTCAGGGAGCCCACCTGCAGCTCCTGCCATGGGTCAGACCACCCAGGACCCCATCCCACTGGCAGTAGTGCTTTGTACTGTGGGTGCTGCAGCCACCCACAGGGAATACAACAAACAAATGGTCTGCCAGGGGAAGAAACTCCAAGAGAGCCACACCAACGGCATCACCCAACATTTACCCAGTAACAGAAACACGAGGCTAATTTATCTGAATCTGCCTCAGGATTTTCCCCGGAGGGATGCAGGAGCGTGCGGCATCCAGATGCCAGCGGTGCCCGGCACAGCTCGCTCTCCTCCAAACTGCTCATATTAACCAAGCCATTTAATCTTTGCCAGTTTCTATTTCACCACTCAGGAGCAAAAACCCTTTCAAATAAATATTTAATGACTCCTACTGGGTGCTGCAAGGTACCGGGGCTGGCAGGCGCTGGGAGCCCTGCACCCTGAGACCAGACCTGCAGCAAAGTGAAGTCTCTTGGCTTATCGCCCCAGATTTTATGAAGATTGACTCCGCTATTAGGAGTTCCTGGAGGATTTCTCTGGGATAAAATCTCTGACTAGCAGAATGTAACCAGTGATAGAAAATAAATGCCAGACGGCAGCAGCAGCAGCCTTTAAGCAGGTGTAGCTTTCCGCGAGCAGCACCCGCTCCGCTGCCCAAATGCCCTGTGGACACAGGTCCCCCAGCCAGCCCACAGGAGCTGGTGATCCAGGGGAGCAAATTAACGAGGAGCTAATTAACAGCAGCCTGGAAGCATAGGCTTTGGGTACAGTGTGGTTGGACAGGGCAAAAGCATCTTTTGGGGCAAAAAGAGTGGGGTTGGGTTCTCTACGTTCCCAGCACCAGCATTTGGGGTGCAGACCCTGTGCTGCCAGAAAGAGGCTTTGTGCCGGGTGCGACCCCAAGAAGCACAAAGCGGCCTGGCAGTGGGAAGGAAAGGGAGCAGATTGAGGCTCTGGAGCGAGCCGCCCCGGCCATGCCAGCTGCTCCCCCGGGCTGGGAAGTGTTTTCGCTGCTGGCCTCCACGCGCAGCAGCTCTGAGCCTCCTGCCAGAAGGAGCGGCTCCATCTGCACCCGGGGCGCAGCGGGGATGCTTTCGGCACAGATGAGCCCTGCGAGGGCTCGGGGATGCTGTCCCAGCTGGGGACCGTGCCTGGGAGCAGTGCTTGAGGCTGCCTGCCTTGCTCCATCCCCAGCCAAGTGGAGTTCGGTGATTGCACGGTGTCAGGAGATGAATTACATGGAATTATAATTCCATTACCCTCGCCTGCTCCGGGCAAAATGCAAAAGGTCATCTTCCCTCCCCTTGCTGCCTGATCTTCAATATGTTAGGCCACTTACAGACACGGGCATGACATTTACAGGAGGTCCAGAGCGAGAGGCTGCACAGACACTTGCACATTTGTGCTCTTTGGAGGCACTTGGCTGGGGACAGCCGGAGCTGCACCGAGCCCCTCTGCTTGGGAAGGGCTGTGTGCCCGGCGTCTCCTAAACAGGCTGCGGGGTTTTCTGGGGGTGTGCAGCCCAGAACAAGGCGGCTTTCTCACTTCAGGTGCTGCTAAGGCTTTGGGAGCAGCACTGCCCGGGGGGATACGAAGCCGGGTGTTTTGCACACCCAGCTTGCAGCCCAGTGGGACCCAGGAGAGTGCGGCACGAGAGGGATCAGGAACCACCCGGGGATGGCTTCTCCACTCCTTCACCACCCCCTCTCCCCCCCAAGATACATCCCAGGAGCTCCTCTGGCTCTTGTAAGGTGAGAAGCTAATTTCCTCCCTTTCACAGCAATTTTCTTCAACTCCAACAGCTACAAGCTGCTCGGGTGACTGTAAATAAACACAAGGGGAGCTCGGCCCAGAATAGAAAGCAGAGAAACCTCTCTGGCTTCATGATCTATAACAAGCACTTGTGAGCAGCGAAGCTGTAATCTGGGGGCCCAGCTGCCCCTCGTGCTGCAAGGACGCTGAGCCAGCTGCACGGGGAGGTTTTATGAGCCAGGCACACCCCAACACAAAATAAAGACAGCATTTTAACAGCAGGGGTGGGAAGTCACCTGGAGGTGGTGGGAACCACCATCTCTTTTTTTTTTTTTTTCCATCGGGTCTCCTTGTCCTGGCTGGGGAGCTGCTTTAGGCAAGCTCAGGGTGAGGGTGATGCTCAGAGGAAGCCACAGCTGGGTGAGATCTATCAATCCCCCAAAACCCAGCAGCAACCAAAATGCTACTGAGACACCAACGTGGACTGCAGATCCAATTCTTGCTGTGCCACTGCCCTGCCTGGTCTGTGAGCAGCCTCATCCCCTAAAAACAGGTGAGGTTTTTTTTTTATGGGGCACCTTAAAGCATGTGGAAACCTGGGAAGAGCTCTGCCAGCCCCATAAAAGGTTTGTCCTGCTGAGCACAGACCCTCCCTGCATGTGTGTTTGCTCTGAGGCTGCCTGAGGAAGCGGAGGTACATGACTGCCGTGCACCAGGACGGTTGACCCCTTGCTCACAAAGCTCTTTTTCATGGCTCAGAGATGTTCCAGGGCACCAGGGGCTTGGGGTGGGCATGGGGTGACCAGCACAAACTGATGAGCTACCTCCTTGCATAGGTGACCTCCAGGCTGTGCACCCACCCGTGCACCACAGAGCTAAGTGTCCTCAGTGCTTGGCTTCATGAGAGCATCCCACCACCACCATGCTCCATGCATGGCTTCACGAGAGCACCTCACCAGCCTTCCCCTGCTTAGAGCACTGATCACCCCCATGGTAATAACACACCTTTGCTCTCTGATGCTCTACCATTCTTCCCAAAGTCTTTGTGGCCCCACCAGCTTGAGACCAGCATGGCCAATGTGCCCCCAGGCATGGCATTTTTTATCTGTTCGGTTGTAGCAATGTCCTTTGGGCTCATGGTTTGCTGTTGTTTCTCTCCTTTAATATCCTGTAATAAGTTTTTCTCCTCTAAAGCCTCAGCACAAACACTTGGCCATCGCACCAACAGTATCAGGCATTGTCCTCTGCTGTAGGTGCACTGCGATAAAGATTTCAGGGTCCTCTGAGCTGTGGTGTAGACCTTTCCACAATGGCAAATGGTGATATTTCCACTCAGTAATGTATTTATATCTTCCCAGTGAGGTCAATAACAGAGTATCCCTTGAGCTGAGAAAAACGATGAGTGATGTCTAGTAATTACAGAGACCATAAGGCAACAGTGAATCTAATTCTGACATTAAAAATCATGACGAGCACCTCCATTTCCTATTTTATTTGCTGGTTTGGATGGTGAGGTCCATCGCTGCGTGAGGCAGGGATGTCTGTACACAGGGCACGTTTTGGGGCCGTTGGAATCTAAAGCAATTAACTGCTTTTGCCTCTATCAGTTTCCTGGCATTGAGCCTGACCTTGCATACGATTCATCTTCCTCATTTGGGCTACATGTTCGCAAGTCATCTTGCTTTGAGCAATGCAGGCTGCAGTGGGGATTGAAATGTCTGATATTAGCATCCTTCCCTCTTGCTTACCTCCGAGCCAGCCGGAGCACTTTCACAAAGCGTGGTTTATAGCTGCACATTGCAAACAAGCAGTAAGAGCGCGCTCTGAAGATGAATTGCATGAAACAACTCTCCAATGAGGTGCGTTTTGCATTTCAAACACCACCACTCCAAATGCCCAGCTGTCTTTGCCAGAGGAATCGATGGATTTTTTTTTTTTTTTTTTGTAATTCCCATTTCATACAAATACCATTGCTCAGATTTCATATTTTTTAGCAATCCAAAGCTTTTCCACGGTGGTAAAACCTTACTGCCCAGGCTGTCCAAATTCAAGCCAGTGAGATCTCTGGCAGATCTGCAGAGGAGGAGGTTGGGAAGCCAGGCTGCTCTGTTTCTGCTGCTAGGTTTGGAGAATAGGGTTGAGATATGCATTGAGATATTCGGAGATAAAAGCAACTGGCTTTATTTCTAAAGCTATCACATTTTCAGCCTTTCATGGTGTTTTTCATACGTCTTCATAAAAGTCGCAGTAGATGAGATACTGCTTTTGGAATGATGCAGAATCACAGAAATTAGGACTGGAAAGGACCTTGGGGGTCAGCCCTGCCTTACGGGGTGAGCTCCATCACTCCGGGGAGAGGTTTCTCCAAACTCTTCTTAAAATCTCTAACGACAGAGCCTCCGCAGCCTCCCCAGGCAAAACGTCCCAGCGCGTAATTGTCCTTACTGCCAGACGATTAAAAATCTCCTTCTCTGCAATTGCAGCACTAATTCCCATCTTGACCCTCTGCGGGTGTAGCAGTGAATATTCCATCATTTGGATCGTTAGGGAAAATACTGACTCCTATTAGATCAAGGACAGATTCCTGCAGAAAGTCACTCGATCCATCCTTTTGTTTGACAGCAAATCATTGATTGCTCCTCTGGTTTCCAACCGTGTTTTGCCCCTTCCTCCTCTGAGTGACGAGCGAGAGCTGAACCGAGACAGCCCCTGCTGCCTCTCCCATCCTCCTCCTCCCCATGGCTCTGCTGCCTGCCCGCAGAAAAAGCTACCTTGAGACTCATAGGTCAGCAGCATCCTCACAGGTGTGAGCGTATTTTACCAATTTCTCAGGTTTTTGTAGGTCCTGCACCCCCTTATTCTGTAGCTCTTGCAGCAAGCATGCACATCCTTGATGTGTGCAGCAGCAGCACCTCTCTGGTTTGCTCGGTTCTTCCAGAACAAGTCACCCCTGTCCTGTGCACAAGGATTTATGGGCCACCCCACCGTGCTGCTAAGCAGCTTTCCTGGAGCGCTGCTGGGCTGCTCCTTAAAAGTCCCTGTGGGATGGCCTGGCATGACTCTGCCAGCCTCGCGGGTGGAAACTGAGCCACGGGGAGAGAATCTGCTTGGCCAAAGCTCCTTTGGGCTTCATTTGCCCAGCTGGACAAAGCAGTATGTCCTCATTGGATGCATCTCCTCGTGTCTCGATGCTGCACATGGACACATGGGGAAGGTACTAACCCCAAGCAGCTCTTCATCCAGCAGAGCCCCAAAATAACAGCTGCAGAAGGTCCACAGCTCTGATGGGCTGTTGCTCACTGAGTTACAAATAGGTGCGGGCAGGATGGGGAGGAGAAGAGCAGCTGAGCTCAGGGAGTTCTGTGCAGCTGCACGAGGAACCCGGCACAAGCCACCGCTAAAGCACGCTGGGGATGCAGACAGCTGGGGCAGAGAGCTGGGATCGTATATTACAGCTGGCAACACTGCAAACAGCTAAAGGACAATTGTCCTGACATTTTTTTATGGCACATATAGTTCTTTTTAATAAGCGTTTCTTTGATAATTGCGTCTGTTCCCCACAGGATTTACTGTGGATTAGGAATCCCATACGAACGCAGGGAAGCAAACTGTGATTAATTATGCTCAGGTTGTTCAAGGTGCTCTGTGGATAAAACCACCATGGCTAAAGATGAAAAAAAAAAAAAAAAAAACAAAAAAAAAAACAAAAAAAAAAAAAAAACCAAGGTAACCAGGCTGTTTTCAGGGCAAAGTCCCTCAAAAAAAAATGCAGTCTTCCCAGATAATGGCTGTGGGTTCCCACCCTGCAGCATTTGAGCGTGCTTGGTTTGAGAGGAGTACTCCAGTTCAGTGGGACAGCCTCCTGCTCCAAATCAAGCACTAATAAAGCGCTTTGCTAGAGCTGGGTTCACATTAGGCATGGAAAGGAGCGGCAGAGGGAAGGACTGAAGAGGTGGCCTGCAAAGGTGGACCTGCTGCAGTTGGGGGACTACCACCGACCATCCCTGGAAGCTGGGTGCTGCTGGCTTTTGGGGACAGGGACAGCGAGCCCCAACAGGGAGCCAGAGGAGGGAGAGGGATGAGCTCCCCGAAGCTCTGCCCCTCAGGGCTTCATTTCATGCCTTGCAGGAACAGCAGACCAGGGCTGGACAAGTCCCTCTTCTGCCTGTCCCCAGCAGCCAGAGCAGGGAGCAGCTGGCAGAACCCTTCGTTAGCAGCACAGTCCCTGCCCACACCTCTACTATCTAATCAATAAACCATTTTTATACTCAACTGAGAGCCATTTGTCACCGACTCGATGAAAAATGCCCTGCCCATCAGGTGGCAGTGCCCCCAGCAGGCGGTCAGAGCCAGAAGGGATTTCTGGGGTCTCCAGCCCAAAGCGTGGCAGCCTCAGCTCCTGGGCAGCACCCACACCTCCAGCGCTCCCCCAGGCTTTTCAGCTTGCACCAAAGAGTTTTCTGAGCTCTGCCTCTTTCTGCTTCCCTGTCACCTGCTTCCTGCCTTCATGGGAGTCACCTGTTTGGAGGGGGACGCTCCGTCCTGCAGGATACAGTGCACAGGAAGCAATGGGATGGTTAAACACAGAGCCAGAGTTTGAAAACTCCAAATTTCAGCTACTCAATCCAAGCAAGAACATTATTCTAGGATGGGGAAATTCTCTCCCTAATAAGTATATATGTGAAGGAAAAACTGCTGCCGGTAGAATTGCTCATAATGTTATAAATGAAAATGGATTTGGGGACGCTAGGGTTGTGTTTGTTTTTTTTCTTTCTTTTTTTTTTTTTTTTTGCACAGCAAGAAAGACTTTTAGACCATTAAGCTGGGGACAGCCATTACTTTCCTTTCACCACACCCCGTGCAAAACAAGGACCCTTATATCTGCATGCCCGAGAAGGCTACGTGGTGGTGTTTGAAAGTTACAAAGGATACCGCTTCAAATTAAACGAGCAGCAGATCCCATGGGGTGGTCTGCAGCAGCTGGACCAGGGTGCTCAGGGCAGAGGATGAGCTGTGCCAGCGGGCTCGGGGCAGGGCTGGCAGCTGATGCCCACATCGCACCCAAATGTGATGAGCACAACCACCATCATGAATAAATAACGGTGCTGCTAATAGCAGCAAGATGCTGATTGCAGTTTGAGCATGGAGAAGCGGTGCTCACTGCCGCCAGAGCCTGGGGACACCACCTTCGGCGCGGTGCCTCTGAGCTGAAACGTTCTGTGCTGGGCTCCCATACATTGGTATTCACGGGGGAAAAGCTGGTATATGCTGCTGGCAGCTGTAGCCAACGAAAAGACACCAGGATCAACAAGAGAGGGAGCGAGGCAGAGGTGCCATCCGTCATCTGAAGCCTGGGAGGGCTGCAGGCTCCACAGGTGGGACTAGCAGAGCACTGAGCATCACCACCGACCTCCTTTGAGGCATTCCCCAAATAAATGCTTCCTGAACAAGACCACATCACATCACAAAGCATCCAATCTTAATTTTAAAAGCTCTTCCATATAGTACAGGCCTGGGCACTTAACAGAGGAGACATGCTTCCTTTTGACCCCAAACCCCACAAAAGGGGCCTCTCCACCCCAAACGTTCTCCGAAGACCAGCACCGATGCACATGTTTTCCCCTGGCCCATTTTGAGGTTGCAGGTGACCCTGCAGGGCTGCATTTGGGAAGGATGCTGTGGGGGCATTGCTACAGTTTTCTTGCTGCAGGTGGCATCACCTGGTGCACGTCTTGGCCAAAATTGCTCCAGGTCCCTTCCTCTGTTCAAGGCCAGGCTGGGTGTGATGGTAAGGGACAAGGCAGCCCCAGCTCCCTGCCCAGGGCAGCTGCTGCAGGACAAGATGCCACCAGGGACGGGGACATTTGGGTCCCCCTCCTTTACTGCTGCTCCCCGGCAGTGCCGGTGCCAGGGAAGCTGCAGCATCATTTTCTGGCGAGTGCCAGCGCTACCCTGAATCATCTCCTGCCAGCACAGCCCGCCTGGCAGGCGGCTTTTCGGGGATGCTTCCTGTTGTTTACCGCTCCTCGTTCCCATGACAATGACTGAAGCAGCGGATGGCAGCGCCAGGACATCCCTCCCCACGGGGGTGAGCATCACCGCGGCAGGGACACGCCGGGGGCGTCCTCCAGGAAGCAGGAACTGGGGGCCGTGCAGCGGGATGCTCGCCCCGAGTCATCCCCATGGGTGGATGTGGTCGCACCGACGGGCTGCTGGGGGGAGGCTGCATCCGTGTCCCTGCCGAACACCCAGTCCCACGGGGAGGTGGCGGGGTGTTGGGGGCCCTTTCTAGTCACTGCTTGGAGCTGGGAACCGCAGCCAGGCTGCACTGCCCAGCAAGCACCGCACCATTATCCTCATGCACTCCTTCACCCAGCATCTTTCAGAGCCTCCAGACCACAAGAAGAGAGCACAGCAGGATGAAACCTTCAGCTGACTCGATGTTCATCTTTGTCATTAACCCATATGAATGTCTGGGTGAACACCAGAGTGGTACTTTCTGGGCTGATTTCACCACAGTCAACACCACCTTTTAGGATCCCTTTCCTCTTTGGGGCCTGAATTCAGTATCTAGGAGGAAGGTGGGTGCTGCGGGCACCGTCGTAGCCTTGTAGATGCTTGTTGAGAGCCTCCCTGGGGCTGTCGTAGAATGAAGGAGCACAAGAAAATCACTTCTGGGTGTCCAGAAGGAAGGCAGAAGATTGTGTGAGGTCTGGCTCCTCTGCAGCCCCTCTCACCATGGAGGGACACCAGAGGCCACCTCCTCCACCACCCAGCCAGAAAGGGTGAGGCCTTCAGAGGCCGAGCTCCTTGCTCCAGGCCAGACCCTGGCACGGGGCACCCTGCCCAGCACAGCCACCCACGGGGACAGCTTGGCCTCACAAATATTAATCCGCATCCCAACGAGGCACCTATTTAATCTTCAGCTATTGTGGATCTTCTGACATATTTATGAGGCCTCTGTCTCATTAATCTGGTGAGTATTCATAAGGCTTTCCTTTCATGCTAGGATAGCTGAGGGCGAAAGCCTCTATTTATCTATTCTGTGCCAAGGAACCTTCCTCAAGAGTCAACTGGATGAAAGGTTTTCACCTTTTACAATTCTTAATAGAGTTTTCCCAGCAATATGTCTTATATATTTTATAAAAAAGCCAACTTCCTCTTTATGGCACGCCTAAGGTTCCTTTCTTTCATTACCTTGACAAGATAACATTCAGCGCCTCTCTCAATGCCTGCCTTTCTTCCCGCAGCCCGCGTCACCCGCACGCGGCTGAATACTCGTCTGTCATGGTAACAGCCTGACGGGAGAGCCGTTGGAGGAAAAAAACAAACAGCACAAAAGGTCACCCGTGCTTTCCCCGCACCACGTGCAGGGAGGCTTCGTGCTCACATCTCCTTCGGTGCCGTGAACCTCAGTGCCCCATCCGTGGTGCCAGCCCTTGGGCCACCAAAGGATGCGGTGACAGGGACGGGCAGTGGGGCGCTTCATGGCACCTTGCATCTCAAGTTGAGCAAGCTTGGGGCATCTGTGCATAGTATGCCAAGAGGTTTGAGGCACAAACTCCACTCCTTGTTACTGGACGTGGAGCAGCGTCCTGCTCAGCCCCAACCCCTCGTGTTTTTTGGCTGGGCGCTCCCCCAGGGCTCACAAAAAACAACTGCTGGGGCTGGGCTGGCTCCCCATGTGGGGCTCCTTTCCACTAGAGCGCTCTTTAGTAATTGCTTTTCATCAACATTTTCAGGGGTCTTTTTTAGTCCTGTATCTAAATCAATATCGTGATTAAAACAAAAATATTTCAGGAAAGCCACAGAGCAGTAAAAACAGGGAAGCAATTATAGGAAACCTTCAAGCATCAGCAACGAAAAGGAAATAAGGGAATAAAAGCTTTCAAATCCCCATCTGGACCATTTACAGCAGCATCTCTGTGCAGCAAATGGCCTCTCAAAGCACTCCCCCAGCCCACACACAGCTTGTATCTCGTGCTGCGTGGCTGCAAGCCGGACTGAAGCGTGGCAGAATTATTTCTCTGGGGTCTCTGCCCTCGGCTCCTCTCTTCCAGCTGGAAGGAGCCTGGCGGCTCAGAGGGGATCACAGTGGGCACCCCCAGCTCCATCCCTGCCGTGTACTTGCCATTTGGAGGCACCTCAGTTTGCAGCCAGCGTCAGGGAGAGCTGCAGCCCCGCTCTGCCCCTCCTGACACACAGCAACTGCCCAACGCAGAGCAGGGCCACTCAGTGTGGCCCTCACCAATTATCTGATCAAGCAAAGAGAGAGGGAGCAAAGGCACAGGAAACAGATGGGGCTGGTGATGGCTTGAGAAGTCAATCTGTTTGTCTACTAATTATTTAATGTACGAGACAATTTCAATACTTAACCCCCTTGATCCCAGGAGTTGCTTTGCTGTTAAGTATGGGAGTCAGGCAACGCGCTCCTCATTAGCATTTATTGCTGGGAGCTCTGGATTAGCCAGCATTGAAGTTCTGAATAAAAAATGAACAGGAGTCAGACAGCTTATTCATCATCCGTGAGGAAGATGTCAGGTTTGGATTTCCCGGCCATTATCATAATTGCCAGCAATATTCATCTGTAAGTGCACGTCCAGCAGTGTTAGTCTCTGCCCACCCTGCCCTTCGTCCCTGCCCTGATGCTTGGGTACCACTGGCCATGGGTGGCCGCAACATCCCCGGGGTGCTCACCCCGACACATGCACAGGCACCATCCTGCCGGCACCCAGCAAGGGGCACCCAGCATCACCTCTGCCCAAGAGCCCACGGGGTCCCAGCCCTTGCTGGCCTTGGAGGGACGCACTGAGCTCTGTGCAATTCAGCAGCCTGCAGGAAACCCTTTCTTCCTTTCTCTATTTTTTTTTTTAATTAAATTCAACATGTGGTTTTAAGAGAAGGGATGATTGCAGAAGGGAAGGTTGCTGATCCCTGCTTGGTTACGAGGGGCTGCCCGTGCTGTTTGCTGTGGCCGATCAAAGCTGGGGGACACCACGGATGTGAACAGTGTTCAGGCTGTGCTTGGCCAGGCACTGCCTGGGACTCTGCCCACACCTCAAATATTCCACCCCCGACTCCCACTGGCTTTGGTTGGAGGTTAGCACAGAAGGATAGGGCCAGCCAGGGGCAAGCCTCGCCTGAAGCCAAGCCAAGAGCTCCCTCCGGCATTTCTGGGTCATTGTGGGGCTCCTGGGGAGCACCCAGCATCCTGAGCCTCTCCATCCGACAGCAAAACCCCTCTGGTGAGGGCACATTTGGGACACAATCCCACCTTTCCCTGTCTCTCCTATGGCATCTTGAGCTGATGCAAGCGAAGCAGCAAGGAGCAATAAAGAAATGGCAATTCCTTTTCTGTCCATTCTTTCCCTCCCCGGCTGTCTGTCCCTCTGTCCCTCTGCTCGGTAGAGGGCTGCAGCTGGACACACAGACATCCAGCACGTGCAAGGCTTCCTCCCTCTCTCCCCCCTGCCCCAGCCCCTGCTCCCTTCCCTCCCCAGCTCTGGCAGAGCACATCCCAGGCAGGTGAAAATTGATTTGCATCAAGCAGGTGCCCTGCCAGCACCTGACTCATCCCTTCACACCACGTCCCTCCCCTGCTGCTCACACCAAGATGAGGAGCACAGGAGCTCCAGCAGGCTGCGAGAAAACACTGACAGAGCCCAGCCTTGCCACAGGGTGGATCAGAAGACACAGCACCCAGCATCAGGGCTTTCACAGCACCCAATATCAGGGATTTATGCAGCAAAAAGGCAGGTGGCAAGGGTGAAAATTGGGAACTGGGTAGGGTGAGGTGCTCAGCTGATGCACACCCAGCAGCTACAACCACACAGGCTCGCACGCTGCTCAAGCTTTTTCTCCCTGTTCATCAGGATCAGGCCCTGCAACGTGCACAGGTGACATTGGTAGGGCCAAAGGATGCAGTGTTTGCATCCACCTCGCATGAGCCTGGGGAGGGGGGCACTGGTTTGCAACCCTGGGCCAGAAACAGCAGCCACGGCTGGAGCTGTTACCCTGCACCCCAGGTGGCCTCAAAGGGCTCCAAACCAGCCTGGTTTGTGCAAAAGCAGAACTCCTGGCCATTCCTGCATCCCCTCCCTCCTGTCCCACCTGCACAGGCAATGCTCTGCCAGAGGAACAAAGCAGGAGGAGAGGTCAGAAACATCTCCAGCAGCAAGGGCATCTCCAACAGCATCTCCAGGGGCCAGGCACCAGCCCCAGGGCTCTCAGAGTTTGTCCTGTCCTGGGGCAATTTCTCAGTGCCCTAAGAGCCCCCCCTGGTGATGGGACAGATGGCCTGGAAGCAAGAGATGGGAACCAGACAATGCAGCTTTGGTATAGCCCTGGAGGATGGGGCACCCTGTCCCTGCTGTTTCTGCCCCCACTCCCCAAAATGCAGAGCTGCTGTATTTCACAGGGATCTTCAGATAATCAAAGCTGAGCAAAAAAACCCAACTCCGAAGAGTTAATGTACCCTATACTGCTCTGCAAAAAAAGGGAAAAAAAAGTCCCTCAACAGGCCTGTTCCAAATAATAATTCAAGTTCTTTAGAAAGCAGGTCAGCAGCACTGAGTAATAAGTTCATTATAATCTAATAAAGTTCATTAGTCCTTGAAAAGTCTAAAATGCAAAAGCAATATTACCAACGAAATCGCCCTCTGGCGGGATCATTTCTGGGTGGGAAAAAAAGGATTTGAGATAAAAGGAAATAAAAATAGGCAGCAAGAATTTGAAATAGTGGAAGACATTGCTGGGAGAATTACAGACACCTAGAGCACACCCGGAGAGCTGCTGCTCGCCTGTGATGAAAGCGCGGGGCCGCACGCATGGAGAGGAGCAGCTATTAATAGCGGGGCGGGCGGGACAGCGGCGTGCTCGGATGTGGAGAGCAAGTGAAAATGCTGGGAACAGGAAAATCTCCGCACAAGCAACAATAAAAGCCCTTAATTCAAGGTCATCGGGGTCTGGGTTTGAAGCAGGAGGAGCCAATAGCACCACGCGGGGTTCGGCTCCTGGCTGCTTGGGGACATCTGTGTGCGGGTCCCCGTGGGCACACGTTGCTCCTGTAACATCAACAGGAGCAAAGCAAACGAGTCCTGGGAGCAGCCCACGCTGCAAATGCTCCGGAGACGGCGATCACCTTGTGCACATGCCCCAGGGAACATCACCCACCTGCATACCTGGTGGGACGCGACCTGCGGTGGCAATGAAACGGGCAGGGGAGGCTGGGAGCTGGGTCCCCGCGGGCAGCAAGGACCCAGCGGAGCTGGCAGCTGCCCCCTGCTCTGCTCGTCCTGGTCTCCAGCCTCACGGAGACAGCACCAGGCACCAAGAAGAACAGCAGCAATTTCTCCAGCACATATTGGCTATTTTTTTCCTTTCTGCCCCCAAAAGGACAGTTATTGCCATCCTCAACGCCATGCAGACGGTGCCCAAACAAGGCTAAGAACTCATATTGCCTAAAACGAGCAGGGATAAGGAGTGGTGTTGAAATAATACTTCACTTCAGACTTTGTGCTTCACATCTTTAAATTGTCTTTCCTTTCTCTCCCTTTAATAAAAGGCCAACACATCGCTCAAGTTTTTTGCTCAACGCCTAGCATGGCCAGGGACCCGTCCCTCACCCGTGGGGCAGGGGATGCTCTGCGGAATGAAGCAAAGGGCTGTGATGGCATCTGGAGTCCCCGAACGCTCTGCCTGAACACAAGCAGAGCCTCGTGCAGTGTCGGTGCCCGCAGGCACTAAGCACACAGGGATGGAGACACCTGGCCTCTTGCACGCTGAGACATCACCAGCATCGCACCCCTCACCGTTTTGGGAGGGTGAGGAGGAGGAAGGTGCACAGCCCCAGGCACCCACAGAAGGACCATGGTCCAGCTGCAAGCTCCTGCGCAAAGCCAGGGGCAAAGGGGGGCTGCAGTGGTCTCTGTAAGCCACCCCAGCACACTGAGCACCCACATGAGGTTGCCCCGTGTTGCACGGTGCTCCCCAAAACTCACCCGAGGGCAGCCAACTCCCTCCCGCAGCTGCAGAGAGAAGCTCTGGCTGTAATTAGAAGCCTTCAGCCAGCAATGCTTTGGGGGCAGGATTTTGTCAAGGCCGCTCCGTGCTCACCGGAGCTGACGCTGGGGATGCTCAGCGCCGGGGACGCAGCACCAGGCGGGTGCCTCACCCCGCGGTAATTTGTCTCAATCAGCCACAGAGGAGAAAAAAATAAAGATCTGAAGAATGAACACTACAATCTATTCAAACTACAGCAGAACATATTGGGAAAGAGCTCAAGATAACGACCTTAAAGATTGATTCTCTTAACCAACGTTGTGATGGGCTGCAAATTAAAGGCATGGGAGAAAGGCTGCAATTACCAGAACGTCACAAAGCTGAGAGGAAATATGAAGTATCAGAGAAACAATTATAATTAGAGGTAACGTTTCAGATTCTGGTTTTAGTGACATTAGGTAAATTCTGGATAATTCCAGTGCAACAGGCTGTATTTCCTCACAGGTAGCCATTTGCACTCTGTCAGAACTGAGAAGTTTGGTCTGGAAAGCAGCAGGATGACTGCCCTCAAAACAGGTTCCTGGGCTTCAATGGTCCACAGAGTCAGACAGCTTGGCCAAGAGCTGGAATTCATTCCCATCCAGGGACAGAAATAGATATTTTTTTCCAAATTCAAATCTAAATTCTGGAATGAAAAACCCTTCTGAGGGCACAACTGATGCCTTCAGACACATCTACTCTCAGAGCTGCTCCCCATAGGAGCAAGTCCTACATTGCACCTAGCAGGAAAAGTGATGCAAAACCCCAAATTGCTATCCCATCCCAAATACAGCCCCAAACCACACGAAGCATCTAGGGCTCAAAAAAAAAAAAAAAAAAGCAAACACACGCATATCTAAGGGTTCAGGGATCTGAAGAGGGGATGGGAGATACAGGCTCAGCATGAAGCCCCCGTGCTTTCCAGTCCACAGGAGATGAGTGCTTCTGCAGAGGAGGGTTCCCCATGTGCCAAAGGGATCCGAGGCAGCCCCCAGGGGACGTGTCCTCGTGGGCGCAGGGATGCTGCAGCCAGGAGCAGCTCCCACATCTGCATCCCAATGCAACACAAGGCACAGTCACCACCACCCCCAATTAGGGCTCCTTGTGGGGTTTTGCCAGCACCAAGGACCCTGCTCAGGGCATGGGCTCTGTCCCCGTTTCACAGCAAGGGTCCCACGGCCTCTTGATGCCCCCCAACCAGGAACACCCTGCAGGAAAAACCGAGTGGAGGGCAGCACCCTGGTGCTGGGGAGACCAGCCCAGGGGGGCCAGCCCTGCCGCCAGGGATGCTCAGCACTGGAATTGCTCAGCCAGCAGAAGAAAGATGGATTAAGGTCAGAGCAGAGCTGGGGGACGCGATGCCTTCAGGTAGGTGTGTGCACTGCTGTGGGGAGGCAGAGCCTCCTGGGGGCTGTGCAGGTAGCCCCCAGCCCAGGACGAGATGCTCTCTCACCGCAGCCAGTCAAGTTGCTCTAAGTGAGGCTTGTTCAAGAAGCAGGCACTCAGATTTACATTGCTCCTTCAAACTGGAGAGGTTCAGCCAAGTCCCCATTAGGATCGTTCATTGGTCCAGCAATAGCAGGTACATGTGCAGGAGCAGAGGGAGATTTCCGTGCGGCATTACGATGCTGGCAGGAATCCTGATGCATTTAGACCAGCAGAAAGTGCTTCCAGCTTACGTCTCCCAGAGAACTGGCAGAAGCCAGGCTACAGGAGCACCTCCAGCTGGTGCAAGGTGGATCAGTGCCAGGAGGGCTTGCAGGTCCAGCACTCCCTTGTCTAGCAGGGGCCATGCTCACACTCTGAGCAGGACAGATGTGGCACGTCACATCAGATTAGCGTGAAGCTAAAGCACACCTAACATGCCTGCCCAAGCAGTGACTTGCAACAAGACAGCGCAGAGGGTTCCCAGCAGTGGGAACAGCACGGAAATGGTCCCGCTGCTGCCTGCTTGGAGGTGAGCGCAGCAGCAGGGTGCAGCTGGGTCCAAGCCCTGCATCACCTCCAGGAGATGGTGCTTTCCTGGAGCTGTTTCCCAGCAGCAGAAGTGCAGAGGTTGATACAGACTTATTTCTCAAGGAAAAAAAAAAAAAAAACAAAAAAAAAAACACACCACCAGCTCCCAGGCACATCGGTATTTCTTCCCCCAAACACAGCCAATACCACAGGAGTCAAGATAATGAGGTATAATCTTTCCATGGCTCTGTGATTCTGGGTGATGGAAGAACAGACATTTACTACTTGGATCAATAATTCAGGATGCATACAAGAACCTCCTGACACCAAAACACCAGACTGCACTCCAGGTCCTGCAGAGACCCCACACAGACCGTACAAAGCATGGTCCAGGAGCAACAGTGCCAGCCTCGGGCTCCAGACCTGGCTCTGCCCGTGACCCTCCTGTGCACTGCTCAGGCAGCGCGGCGGGTCCAGCCCTGAGCAGCACATCTCATACCCTGAGCAGGTGTTACAAAGGGGGATACTGTTCTCTCCAGCACCACCAGGTCTGCTTGCTTAATTTATGATTTTAAAGTCAATTTGGAGGGCAGAAGCAGCAGCTTTTCTAGCTGCTTTGATGCTGCTGGGCAGGACTGGAGGTAGCAGCCACGGAGCAGACAGGTAGTGCAGGGCTATCCTGGGCTGCTTCTGCAGCCATGCTGAGGAATTTCAAGCAGGAGATGCTTGCCAAGCCTGGACACAAAGGGCAGGGACAGGAGGGAAGTGAGCAGAAGTGTGGCTGCACAGAGATCCTGCCCCAAGCTGGCACACAGGGCAAGGGGCCGAGCAAGGTCCTGAGCATTTTGCTGGGGCAGCACCACATAAAAGTCTCTTGCTTTACGACTCCTGGCACACAGGCACCACTTGGCCTCAGATCCCTTTTGAAATTGGGAGCCACTTGAAGGCTGCAGGCAACAGGGGCATTGCCTGGGCTTGCAGGTCAGTGCCGTGACTGCCCCGTGCCGCGCTGACCACGCATTGACCACTGCTCTGCCTCTCGCCTCCAGGCTGGGTTTATCATCGCCCTGTGTCCCCGCTTGCACTCAGCGTTTTCCAGGGTTGAAAGCAGTGAAGAAAAACAGCGAGCATTTAAAGCAGGGAGTGTGGGAGTTTGATGTGGAGCCGGGAACAGCACGCACAGCTCCGCTGTCACTGCAGAACAACATCGCCTCTGAGGAGCAGACACCAGGAAAGAGCAGACCCCGATTTGGCCACGTGCTGCCAAGTCAATTCCCAAACTAGCCAAACTCCAGCCCCAGCCTGGTGTTTTGGCAGATCCTACAGCTTCTGGGCAGTCACCTCCTCTCGCCACCTCTGCAACGCTGCTTGGAGAGCCCCTCGCTTGCTGTGAAGTTCACCCTGGCCCCGACCTGCTCGTGGCCACCCAGGGTGACACCACGATGACCAGCACAGCTCAGGTCCTCAGGAGCCTTCATGGCCTTAGAAGCCTCCCACAACGCTTAGCTCTGAGCTTCCGAGCACCACAGGAGCACATCGCATCAGCCATGACAGCCAGGCACCCTGCCCACCACATCCAAGTGCCATCCAAGGGCCAGAGCTGGCTCAGCGGTGGCTGTGGATTTGGATTTGGAGGCATGGATGGCTTCTCACCCATGCAAGTGCTTGCTCCATGGAGCAGCAAGGTTTTGTTAACCAAGTGCTTGGCTTTGGAATTTGTTTCCCCAGGAGAAAATGCTACACAAATATATCGATTTTCCTTAATCCTTACTATTTAACAACAAAAACAGATGTGCATTTCTGCTGCTCCGTACTAAGGTGGTGTGCAGAGGCAGACCCCGCAGCTCCTCCTCGGGGGTGCTGACATGCACCCAGCATGGATCCAGCCCCTCTCATGGGCGCGCTGCTGCCCCAACCCGCACAGCCAAGTGCTCCCCTCCTCCACATGCCCTGATGCAGGGAACAAGAGAACCACAACGCTGCCAGCAGAAAGGTTCAAGAATTCGGCTTCTGGGGTGGGCAGGATGGAGTACTTGGATGATCTCAGGAAGAATTTCATCTGCTGTTTGCTCATCCCAGCACCGTGCCTTCTGGAGGACACGGACCCCACCACTTCGGGGGCCAGCTTCTTACACCAAATCCATCACCTAAAATTCATCTCATCTACATCCAGACAGGGCATCCTGTAACCTCCTAAGGGCTGGAGAGCTAGAATGCTTCTGAAGTCACAGCACGATGTAGGAGCAGGAGGCAAATTCTCATTCCATGCCCATGCCAACGTGGTCACCACCACACCTGCTGCAGATCCCACCCTGCTTCACCATTGCCACCACTTCAGCCACTGCCTCGGCATCCTCAGGGCTTGGGCTGCAGTCAGACTGCCTTGTCAGCAACCCAGAGCTCCATTACCCACACTAATTAATGGATTTTGCACCAATGCCCCTAGCAGCACAGACAAATGGGGCTGGGCGGATGCAGGGCACTGGGGTGGACCTGTTACACCCACGCTGCCTGACCGAGCTGCTGTGAGCATGGGGGAAGGAGATGGAGCAGATCGGTGCCTGTGGATACGTGGTGCGAGTGCAATGAAGCTGCTCGTGTCGAGCTCGGCACTCCTGGGTGATAGCAGATCATTTCGCTTGGCAGGGCGTGCAGGAGAGCGGAGCCAGGCTTCTGCAATGTCTGCAAACAGGAGCACAGGAGGCACGGCTTTCCAAAACTCCCCTGGGACACAGAGGCAATCCCTGGTGATTTTTCAAGATACCCTTGCCTCTAAACCCACAAGCTCTCCAACCCACAATCTGCAGGTGCCTTAGCAGCACCCTTGGCATGCAAAGCATTGAAAACCTGCTTGTGCCTCAGATTGCTGCTTGAGCAAGGAGCATCCTTCGAATAGAGCTGCTCCTGCTCCAGGATGGGCAGAAAAGCAGCTGCTGGGCTGCCTTGGGCAGCACCACCCCACAGCCTGGTGCTTATATTTTCCCGACCCTCATTCAGCCTCGATTTGCCTCACCCTAGTTTAAAGAATGATTTGCAGCTTCAAGCAGGTGTTTGAAGCAGGCTGAGTGCTGTTATGAATGAAAAAAATAAATCCCGAAGCATTCTCCTCTGGGAAAAAGGAGAAGTTGATTTTTATTAGGCCAGAATTGCACTTTGGACCTGCTTCTACACCATGTTTTATGTTTAGCAAGCACTGCATAGGATTAGCTAGTTAATTAATACTTAGTATTATCCTCACAGATGGAGAGAGCTTCTAAGAACTTAAGGTAAAATATTTTAGCAATACAGATTTGTGCCAACCTAAATTTACACTCCTAAGCATAATGAGATTAGTAACAGGAAAAAAAAGAAAAAAAAAAAAAAAACAAAATGAGAGTAATAAAACACAGATCCTTTTATGCACATACCAGTCTTTTTGCCTGTAAAGGTGCCATTTTCACACTGCACCAAGAAGAGGTTTAAACACCACCTTTCATGTTTAATCCAATGCAAACCCATTGGCCACGGCTCAAGGAACTGCTTTACAAGGGAGCAGCCTGGAACAGAGGGGACTGGGGCAAGGGAAAAGTACCCAAAACAGGGCATTTCCCTGCTCCAAGTCAGACAAAAATCCCTGAAAAGGGATCCAGACCAGGCCGCTCAACGTCCTGCTTTGAAATACTTATTTTCACACCAACTTTTTCAGCTACTTGCAGAAGTTTCAGTTAAACTGCTTGATCAGGTTTTAAAGGTTGCATCAAGTAGAAAAAAAACAGATTTGCACTCAAAAAATGTAAAAATACAGGGTCTACCTCAGGTTGGCTTGGCTTTGCGGTAGCACGGAGAGGATCTCCAGTGCTCCTTCCAGCCAGAACCTTGCCATGTTTAAGTGGACTGTTTTAAAACAATTTGAAATATTTTCTAAAGAAGCCTTCTCCAAAGTAACCTGTTTGTCAGCAGTTAAATATAAACAGTAAAAGAGCATCTCATCTGAAAAATGCCATTCAGCTCAGGGTGGGCACTAACTTTACACATTCCCAGCTCAGCTGCAGCTTGCCCCCATTTGGCTGCTTTTCCCCCAAAATTGCGTGGCCCTTGGCTTGGGTCCTCGTGCAGCAGCACTGCAGCAGACAGAAGTGCGTCTGCAACCCCCAAATTCTTCCCCAGGTGTTTTGGGAAGAGAAAATTCTGAGCAGGGATTTGAGCAGGGAAACCAGACAGGGCTGAACTTTGTCTTTCATGAAGCTTGCCTGGGCTAGAAAATTAAACACAAGGAGGGTTGATAACCCTGCTATCACACAAGGCAGGGCTGGGGTCTGGCCAAGCCCTGGAAACGCTGCCCAGGTATATATGGGCTGCTCTGGTGTTTGGGGCAGTGGCAGCACCCGGTGTTCCCACCTCCCAGCCCCGGATCTGCACCTGCCGAGCAGCACGAGGCTCCAGCACCATCCTGCTGGCAGCATCCCAGCTCCCAGCTGCACAGGTGCATGAGTCATTGCTCTCCTCCCAGGCTCTATTTCTGGCTCCCCACATGCACAACAGGATCAATAGCTGCTTTGTCAACAGCCCCTTTCTTTTTCCTTCCCCAAAGCAACACCCATCCATTGGAGGGAAGGAGATGCCCACGGTGATGGTGCTGCCGCCCGCCTGCTGCCCCAGCCCTGCAGCCAGACCCGCTCACAGGGGCTTTGCTTATGGGAGAGGAGCTCGTGTGGTCTGTGGGGTCAGGGCTACAAGCTGGTGTGGATGGAGGGAGAAATACACATCTATCACTTGGGGCACGGCTCCAAGGACAGCATACAAGTATCTCACCTGGAGTCCGGGCAGCCGAATTAGCATTGCTTCTGCTACATGATGTTATTATGGGAAACAGATTGCTGGCAGCCTGGAAAAGGCAAAAAAAAAAAAAAAAAAAAAAAAAAAAAAAAAAACTGAGGACTGTACTGGGAAGCTGACAATAACCAAGCCAGGGCAGCAAAATGCTGGGGCTCCACTATCCAGCCTGGGAGAGGAGCAATGCTGGAGCAGCCCAACCCCTCTCCCCACCATGCAAGGGCTTTTCCTGGTCTGCTGGTGCACGGCAGGACAAGCAGCATCCCCAGGCAGCCTGCAGCTCCTGGCTTTTCCCCCCAGCCCCAGAGGCAAAGCAGCTCCTGCCTCAGCCAGGGAACAAGGAGGCTGCTCCGTGCCCAGCCAGGTGGGCACCGCCTGCCCAGGGGAGTTCCCAAAGGGCAGCTTCTCCCTCGATCCTGGGCAGGGGAAGATGACGCTTTGAGCAGACGCTTCCCGCAGCCTCCCCAGCTGTGCAGGATTATCATCTCAGTTGCACCTTAAAATAGACCAGAGAATTCGCCTCGCTCACTGTGTGTGGAGACAGCGATAATTAGAACAAAGAGGAGCCTGAACTTCGCAGCGATGGGAACTTCGGTGGGGAGAGAGCATATTGGCAGGAAAATCAATCCGCCATGAAAAGGGAGAAGAAAAAGCAAGGCACGAGGCTGGAGCTGCTTCAATGAGACTAACAGCACACCCAGCTGAACAAGGGGCCCCCAATTAGCTCAGATTAAGCAGAGATGGCAGAAGATCTGCTGGGGAAAAATAAAATCTGACCTAGCTAAGACATTTTCGAAGATGACATCAGTGTGGAGAGCAGCTGCGGCCCCTGTGAGGGCAGCACAGCACCTGTCTACAGGGCTCCATCCTGCTCCCAGTGAGGTGCTGCTGGTCCTGGCAGCAGGAGGCCCAGGCTGGAGGAGATGCCTGGCCACCAGGCAGGGCATCCCAGGGGGAATAACTCCCCCACCCCTCTTGTTTGTAGTCTCAAAGGTCTCACCTGGCCACATGCAGCTCGCTGGGACCACAGCACCTTTACGAGGCAAGGAAGGTACCAGGGCATGGCCACCGGGGCACCTCCAGGCCTTTGCTGTGCCACAGGGCTCCAGGCACTGTCACCGTGTGCCCTGCAGGTCCCCATGGGGATGGGGACAGCGCCAGCATGGTCACCTCCATCGCCCTGCGGAGGAGCAGGAGGGGACGAGGGCCAGGACAGCAGCAGGGCTGCCGTGTCCCCAGGGGCCCTGCGCCAGCTCACAGCCCCAGCACACACAGGCACATTCGGAAAGTGCCTCTGGGGCCCAGAAATGGAAAGCACTCAGTGCTATATTTAGCCTCCTGCTTATGGAAATACATCATTTGGTTTCATAATGGGTTTTGCAGCCTGGTCGATGTGTGGCGTTTCCAGAAGTTGTCCGGGGCTTCGCAGCACCCACCACAGCGCTCCCAGACTGCTCTTCTCCTTCCTCCGCACCTTCGGCATCCTCAGGAAATTACCCAACATTATTAAACAACCTTGTCCTGACCCAGCCACTCGATTCCCAGGCAACAGTGGCCACACACAGCAGGCATTTTAACAAATAGTTGTGCTTCCCCTCAATACTGCCTCCATCACCGCTCGGAGACCCCCAGCCCAGCGCCCCCCACCTCCAAGCAGGAGCCACAGCCCCCAACACCACATGCTGCAGCCTGCTCTCCCCATCTGAAATTCAATTAAAGCAAACATTATTTTGCTGTCACCCAGTCAGAAAGGATTACAACACATTGCACGCTGGATGCAGTTGGAGGCAAAACAATTCCCGTCAAGAGGGAGGGTCTCCCCGGGCACTTGCTCCACGTGACACCAGTTTATGGGAGCTTTCACGTCGGTGTTTAGTTTAAACCCAGCAGATTATTTAAATAATGGGCTAAATGGCACTGCTTAGCCTCCGAGGCCTCCAAAAGTTCAGCAGAAGGTAGAGGCTCCCGGCGGGCAGAGGGTACCCAGCTGGTGGCTGGTGCTCAGCCTCCTGCATCCCAGACCAGGGCACGGCACGAGGGGACAGAGCTGGAGCAGCACCAGCTCCTCCTCCTGCCCTCCAGCTCCGCTTCGCACTCTAATTTCCACAAAAACGATAAGTTTAATTTGAAAGGGCATAATTCTTAATTTATGTGTTGTCATGAACAAAGGCAGCAGAAGTAGGTCACTCCATTATCTGCTGCCGGAGCGTTTTGCCAAGGAGCCAACACAAAGCTAAACAAAATCATCACCCAAGGTTCTGGATTCGTTTGGAAGAAAATATTACAGTTATTTTTCTACTTGCTTGATTTGCACATCTTGGATTGCAGAGCATATTTAGTTTGGCTTTATAGCACGCATTTATTGTGACTGTCATATTCAATAACGCTGCCTATAGTCAAAGAGCAGTCTTTCATGGATACAGCGTCTCAATTTATAATTCAGTATCACAGCTTTGAGAACTTGCACAATAAGTCAGCCAACAACAAAAAAGCCTAAAATGCCTCTATGCAAATAAACACGTCAGGATGAGCGAGCACCTTCCCACGAGGGGCTGCCAGCCTCCTGCCTGGCCCCGCGCCTCCCCAGCCAGCCGAGAGGCTCCAAGGTTGGAGAGGCTCAGTCTGCAGGAGCTGTACCCAGCTGCTGGGCTCTGTTAGGGTTTGGGGAGATGCTGCTGAGGCAGGGAGAGCAGCACCTCCTAAATGAGTCCTCGTGTGGGCTCAGCACACCACAAAGCCACAGCACCTCTCAACACCTCTGAGAGCACCCAGGAGAACCCGGCCCCCCCAAGTCCCCACTGAGGCTTGGCTTCTCCTCAACGCAGAGGCTAACGAAACTGGAAGACCACTGACATCCAAGCACCCACCCCAGCCAAGGCCACGCTGGGGTCCTACCTGCATCCAGGGCTGCTTTCTGCTGCTCCAGCTCACTGGCTACTCTCCTGGGTGCTGCCACCATGGCACTCAGTACATGGGGCACTGCCACCCCTGCAGGGCAGCCCAGCTCCTGCTGCCCCCAGCAGCCAGCTGAGGCTGAGAAAAGTAAGGAGGGAAGAGCTGGAGCTCTCATGGAGCTGGGGGCCCCAGCTGAGGCAGGCCAGGACAATTAAAACCAGTAAGGCACGTGCTTTCTGCTTAGACTCCATGCTGGGGGTAGGGTTGTTGTACATCTGTAGGTGCTGTGTGTGGGAGAGGGGCTGGTGGCTCTTCTACTTAGGAGATGGAGGAGATCTGGCAGGAGTTATGGGTCCTGCTGTTATTGTACCAGCACCTTCTGGTGTGCTTGAGGTGCCTGGAATAGCTGGAAGGGCTGTGTCTCAGCCAGGGCAGGGTGTAGCTGTGCCCAGCACCACCAGAGCAGCCTTCCTCGGGGGCCTGCAGAGCGCAGTGACCAGGGGCAGAAGCAGGGAGCACCCCAGGGTGGGCAGGAGGTTGGGAGCACACCCAGCTCTGCTCACAAACAAGAGGAGGAATTCTTTGAGTGCACAGAGGATTGCTGCCATAGCCTGATGCAAGGTACCTGGGTGCCTCCTGCTATGGCCGAGCCACAATTCTGCTGCACGTTGTGTCCTGCACTGTGACTTTTCCTTCTCCAGAGCTTATTTCCTCATCCCTTGGCTCTGGTGGAAAGGCTCCCATTAGTGCCGGAGCTCTGAGCTAATGGTGTGGGGCTGTTCTCTGAACATCACGGTGTGACTGAGCTCGGCCAGCCTTCTGCTGGATCCTGAGCAGTGCTGAGCACTTGTGTTTTCCCTAGCAGATGGACCCAGCTATAGAAATTAAGGCTGAACAGTTTTCCTTTTGCCCGCTGACTTATAAAACCCGTTTGCATAAGGGTGAGGGAGCAAAGGTGGGGAACATCTTTATCTGCTAATGATCCTGTGAATTATACATGCTTAGTATTCATGCATCTGAAGAAGAGGCAAACACAGCCATTTTCTGTGGAGTGACCTTTACCAGCAGCCAATACATTTACATTTAATTTAGAATTACAATTATTAGGTCAACTTGGGAGCAAGTGGAACTTACAGTTATTGAGAGGGGAGAAAAATTGGTCTTGCTGCCTTCATCTGGTGAAATGCTGCTTTTTCTCTTAAAACACACTTGAACACAGCTTGTAGCAGCGTCCCAGGTGCATTTGAGCAACGTTGCTTGGGCGTTTGGGCTGGACGAATTTCTGCTCGATGGGGCCTCTGGCTTTGATGCACCACTGCTGGAGCCAACAGCAGGCTTTGCCTGGCTTCCTTGGTGCCCACCAAGGGGCTTCCCAGCCGGCATGCTGTGTAAAGCCACAGCAAAAACACCACAGCTGCCTTCAAGATGCTACCGAGAAGTTCGCCTGGAGTTTATTAGGGTAACCCCTGCGATGGGTTTGGAGATGGCTGTAACAATTTGTGAGCACTGTGCCCTGACCAGGTTGTGGCAGTGGCTGCTCCGAGCTGAGCCGAGCCTCAGGAGGTGCCACCAGCCCCCGGGTGGCTCGGGGCCACGCATAACACCAGCGGCTGGCCTCAGCTTGGGGCAAAACATCCGGGCTCTGCCTGCAAAGCCCCTCGAGTGGGCTCACATCGTGCGCCCCCAGCCCATCGGTAACGCGGCACCCCGCGATCCCAAACATGCAGGCAGGAAGAATCGCATTTCAGCCAATATTGAACATACACCTGAAAGTCACAAAGCCTGCCTCTTGTTTTCATTCCTGAGCTCTGCAACCTGCCAGTGGGATGTGTTGTGCTGCAGGTCGGCGGTCACAAAGCACCGCCTGCATTAACGAGCAATTTCTCATTGAAACCACCACGGGTGGGAGCACGAGAGCATCCCCAGCCCCTTCGCCTCCCGTGGCTCTGGGCTTGGTGCTGCTTAACTCAGCACAGACCAGTGCTCAGGGGCTTCTCCGAGCTCTGCAGATGTTTGCACAGCTCAACAGGCTGCAAAGCAACATCCTGGCCCTGCAGCCAGCAGGAAGGCACAGCCTGTCCCGAAATGCTTGGTGCAGCCTTGTGAGAGCGGTGGCACCGCTCTGCTCCCTGTGCCACCAAAAGCATGGTGTGGAAATGTACCCTGTGGTACAGGTGAGATGGTAGAGGGCTCTTCTAAAACATAAAAAAGTGATATTTATCTATATGCAGGTGGATGGATGGGGACTGTTACCCAGCTGCTCCCTCATTGCTGTGGGAAGCAGGGGGTGTCGCGATGCCGCGGTTTCGGGAGGCGAGCTCCTGCTGGCTGCCTGCAGCTCCGGGCAATGCCCGTGTCTTTGAGTGTGTCTGGGACTCCAGGCTGAGCCTTTCAGGAGCAATCTTAGATGAGGAGCTGAGTGTGTCATTTGGGAGAGCAGATTTTAAGAGGAACATAAGCTCTTTTCACTGCTCGCTCAGCTCCAAGCACAGACTGGGTGCACATCTCCGCCCTGCTCTTCCTTTTGGAGAGCAGCAAATTTGGGCACGTCTGCAAGCAGAGAAGGGGCTGGAGCTGGCCAGGGGCTGTTCTGGAGGGACAGTGGCCCTCCGTGGGGATGGCTCCTTCCTCCTGGAGCTGCAGGAGCAGCCCAAGCTGCATGGGAGCTGATGGACAGAACCGTCAGAAGCAGGGGCAGGAGGCTGAAAGCAGCACACCGCTGTTTAACCAGCCTGCCTGACAAAGATGCTCTCCTTAAATCCATTTTTTGAATTTCATTTTAAAGCTGATCACTGCTCTGGGAAAGGTTATTGAAGCTGTTTGGACATAATAAGCACATTAAAAATCCATGTTTACTCCTGAAATTTTCTCAGTGGCGCTGAGCATCCCCGGAGCGATGAGTGCTGCCCCGCGCACCCGGCAGCTTCCAGTGGAAAAAGCTTATTTTGAATTAAGGGACTCAAACTTGTTCCATTAACCCTCGTGCACCACAGATCTCCCACCACCTCTCCGTCCTCATGGGTGTTCGATGTGGGGCTTGGTGCAGGAGGTGTCCCCAAAGAGGTCTCCAAGGGCTGTGTGCTGTCCGACCTCAAAGGGTTTCTTCGTAACAAACTCCAGTTGCAAAGAAATGCAGCAAAATGGAGAAATGCCAAAATTTGAGTGCTTCTCAAAGATCGTGTTTATTTTCCTGGCTCCCTGGTGAGGCACCAAGGTATTTCTGTCTCTGTTCAGCAAGTGGGGAATTGAGGCAGGGCAGCAAAGGGAGAAAACATCCTCTGCTCTTGCACCACCTTTGTGCGAGGATGCGGCACTGGGGCCAGCATCCCTGCGAGCATCCCTGCATGCACCCCTCGGGGCTCTCTGCAGCCTCTTCTTCGCCCCATGCCATGGGTTTTGCAGACGCAGAGAGGCCAGCCTTTGTGTGTGTGTGCACGTTGTGTGTGCACACACGGGGCCTCGCACAGAGCCGCCAGTACCAGCACAGACTGCAGCAGCAGCTTTCTCCTCTCCTGCTGCCCCCTGCGATTGCCTTCATGCTTGCTGAAGCTTTGCAAGGGCTGGTTTTGCAAGGGGTCCTGCTGCTCCCCGGGCTAACAGCACGGTGTGGAAAAGAGAGGATCTTGTTACGATGTGAGTCCAGTCACCATCGCGGGTGGTGTGGAAGCAGGGCGAGACTCAGAGCGTGACTCCACAGCAGGGCTTGTTTGGGCTTCAGGAGGTGGCAGGGAAAAGCGGCATTTTGTGGAGCCTGCATGCAGCAAAGCTGCAGCGGGGAGCAGCAGGGGATCGTGCACTGGGGATCAGCCATGGCACTATGCAAAGATGATGAATTTTGAGGGTTTGGGGCACAGCCAAAGGCCCTGGGACCCCGTGGATACATCGCTACTCTCAGTGTTTCCCGCTTTGGGCACGGATTCGGCCCTCTCTTCCAGCAGGGATGCCAAAAACTTGGTTTTCGCCTTTTTTTTCCCGCAGTTATGGGATGGCTCTCAGATGTGGAAAAGGACTTTTAAAAGGAAATAGGGCTGAGCAGGCCAGCAAGGCATGCGAACGGCAGGTGCCTGCCCAGAGCATCGCCTTGTCTCCAGCAGAGACGCTGCGAGGGCAGGCAATTAGAGCAGAGGAAACGTGATTAAACGCCCCTCTCCTCTGGATTAAATAAAGGAGGGCTCGGGGCAGATTTCCGCTGAAAATTAATAGGAGACAGAGCACAAGTGAGCACAAGGAGTGCTTTATTTCAGGTCAGCCCTTCCCAGAGGTTGTATTGCTGTGCCTGCCAGAGCTGCAGCTCCAGACGCGAGGGGTTAAAGCGAGGGGCTGCTCCCCAGACCCCGTTCGGGCAGCCCCCCAACGTTTCTCGGGGGCCAAGGACCAGCCTGGATGGGTAGTGGCAGAAATACATATTTTTCCTGAGTTTGCAGCAGATTTTTCCAACCTTTTCCCGGGAGAGATTTCATCTCTAGTTCAAAAATATAATTTATAGCCAAGAAAAAATCCACCTTGCCTTCAGGCAGGATTTTTTTCCCCCTGCTCAGTCCATGAGCGTCGTGGGTGACTTTGTGGCATCTCCTCGTGGCACCGTGACCAACCCACTCCCAAGGGCACGGTGTGTGCTGCTGTGAGGGCAGCGTTGGTGTGAACCCTTCCCCCTTTGCCCGATGGATTGTTGGCTCATATCTGGAAACCGCCGGCTTGTTGGGAAACTGTATGAATTATTTTTGTGCTGCATTCAGTCTGATAGCAGTGGGTTAGCCAATAGAGGTCATTAAGGATGCGAGCCTGCCCTTCCCAATAAACCACCAGGCTCTGGGTAAAAGATTAGAATGATGGAGTCACCCAGGCTGGAGGAGACCTTTGGGCCCACCAGGCCCAGCCAACCCTGACCGACTGAGTGCCCCCACTAAGCCGTGTCCCCAAGCACCACGTCCACACGTCCCTTACACACCTCTGGGGTGGGGACCCCACCAGTGCCCTGGGCAGCCTGTCCCAGCGCTCGGCCACCCTCTGCAGGACCAAATTCTGCCTGAGGCCCGCTCTGGGCCTCCCCTGGTGCAAGTTGATGCCATTTCTTGGAAAGGAGTTCCAAAACCAACTTGTTTTAAGCATGTGACAGGAATTTCCCGCAGCGGTGTTGCGGACCCCCAGGGTGGGTTTGGGACCCAAAGTGGGGCCAAGGCGCGGGCAGCGAGCCCCGGGGGCACCAGGGCTGCCGCAGCATTTCCCCCCGTTGGCTCCCTTATGGAGCTGTCTCTTACAATGCTTATGGCAGCAAAATCTGCTGCAGGCGTGTGAAGGATTCTCCGTGCAAAACTGATAAGCTGAAGCCTCATTATTATCCCACACAGTGATTATCTCTACTTGATGAAGTCTCATATTTGCCCAATTTCAGATTGAAACCTTCCCCTTTTCAATTTGAGCCTAATTCATTTCTTGACTCCTGGTTACAGTGCAAGATATCACAAACGCTCCCGGCCTCTGCTGGCTCTGATTTATATTGTTAAGAATCATTTACTTGCAATTAAAATGAGCCTTCGGGGCTTTTGCAAACAAGCTGGATTACCTAACAGCAAAACATTTGCTTTTTGTAAACAGTGACTGTGGGCTCTGAAACGGACTGGGATGGGAGGACCAGGAGGGGACGTTTCAGCTTTCCCCATCCCTCGTGTCCTGAGCATGGGGACACATTGGGGACCGGGCTGGAGCATCCCTGGGCACTCCGGCTCCCTCCTCTTCCTCCTGGATGGGGAGGAAGGAGCCCAGGGCAATGGGGTGCTCCCTGCCCCACCACCCCCAAGCCCCCAGAGTGATCTGGATACGTCCCCAGGTGCAGCCCCAGGGACGTGGGACCCAACTGCCATGGAGATGTCACCCAGCAGCGTGTTCTTAATGAAGATAATTAACAGTAGGATCATGTAATTGGCAAAAGCTCCTATTCTTGGCTCCTCTGCTGCAGCTGCTGCAGACAAAATCACCCTGCACCCAGAGGAACGCAACAACCCTCTTAAAATATGGACTTGGCCAAACGCTGAGGATTTGGGATGTAAATGCCCCAAATCTCAGCATCAATTTACAGTAGGGCTGCTGCTTCAAAGAATGCAGCCACCCAAAAAGAGGGTCTTCAACAGGCTCCTAGAACAGCTGAGCATAAGTACATGTAAAAACTCTGTGAGGCTGTTTGCAAAAGGCTCTGGCCATGCTTAAAAGCGGAGAGAAATGCATCAGGATGCATTTGTGGAGGAAAATGGTTTTGCTTTGGCCTGTTCCGAGCTCTGTTTTTTCCAAGCACATTGCTTCTAGCAGGAGGAGGTCACCCCCATGTGCTGCTCACCCACACCTGATAGGCACCAAATTCAAGAGGCCAGAAGCTGCTGCCCCTTGCTGACCTGGATGGGGTGGCAGAGCTCAAAATTGTCGCCAGCTGGTGGCCAGGCTGAGGAGTTTTTAGGCACCTTCTTGCCTATAAAAGGCTGGGAGAGAGCTGGGGAAGATTTGTGCTTGAGGAAGCAGCACTTTGCTTGCCTGGCTCTAGCCCCCTGTCTGCATTCAGCAAAGCTGCCATGTGCCCATGGGGATGGTTGGGCAGGATGCTATTGCTGTGCTCCTACCTGCCCTCCCCATGTGCTGAGGTGCTTTGAGGGCTCCTTGCCCTGTGAGGCTGAGCCTGGCAGATGGGGTGGGATGGGATGGGATGGGAGGTGTTGCTGTAGCTCAGACCCAGCTCCGTGGCCAGGATGAGCAGAAAGAAGCGCTGAGTTTTCCCCGTTCTGGGGCTGTGCTCGTAGGGTGGGTGCTACAGCAAACCCCAGCCCTGCTGGTTATGGCTGGGCTCTGCCATGCCCTCCTGAAGCCTCCTGGGGGCTTGGGTAGCGGGACACGAACCTCAAACCTGTGCCACAGGCAGCTACTTCTCTTCTGATTAAGAAGCCCGAGGGTGCTGCGAAGCTGCTGTGAGCGTGGCAGCGCTGTCCTCCCTCCTGGCCGATGAGCTGGAGGGAAGCCTGGTGGTAAAGGGCTAGCAGGGAGGGCACCCTGCTGCTCTGCACCCTTGAGCTCGTGGCCACGGGGATGGCCCAGACGAGGCTGCTGGGGGGAGTGGCAGGGGCAGAGATGCTCCGTGCCATGGGGCTCTCTTGCTCGGAGACCTGAGCCCCGTGACTTCTTGTGGTGTTGATTTGTGGCTTATCGTAGTGCTTGGGGCACTGCTGGTGTGGTTGAGCAGTGTGTTCCCAAAGGGCTTATGAGCAAGGCCACCGCGCTGTCTCAGGGAGCTGTGCTCACAGGGAGCTGCTGCTGCCTCCGCCAGAGCTCTGAGCAAGCACCCATCCCCTCCAGTTATCTGCTGCGGCTTCCTCCGCTGACATGCAGTATTTATTTGGTGACTGGATAATTTGAACCTATGGAGTTATTAATTATGACCTTAATCTGATCATTGCTTTGTTCCATTTTTAATTAGCTTAGTCAAACTGAAGTCATTTTGCTCGGTAATATACTTGCTTAAGTGCACGTCTGATTGCGTATCCTTTTTATATCCATCAGAAGCACTCGGGACTGGCTCACGCCCTCAGACTGCAGCCTGGGGCATGAACTCTGAGCCAGCCTCGAGGAGCAGAGGCTTGCAGGCAGCCTGCTCTGCTCCTGAGCAGCCAGCACCCCTTGGACCTGTCCTGTGGGTAACAGGGAAGAAAATGGGAACTTTGAACCTCCGTGCCACCAAGAACTGGCTTCTCCATATTCAGCTTGTGCTGAATGCAAGCAAAGCACTGCTTTATCTGGGTGTGAGATTTGGAGGAGCACCAACCCAGATGTTTTAGTAGGAGCTGTGTTCCTGCTGCTGGGCACAAGGAGCTCAGCTTGTGCCCTCTCTTGGCTCTCGGTGGAGACTCACAAGCAGATGGAGGTTTTCAAGTTATTTGCTCTCAGAGACTTTAGTGATGCTCACAGGTAGCTTTTATCCCAGTGTCTTGGAAGGAAAAGGGGAGCTGCTAGCAGAGGGCATAGGCTGGGCAGCCTCCATGGCATCTCAGACCTGCCAGCACCCAGACATTCCCAGCTGCACAGGACAGCTGGGCTCGGGGCTTGGAGCTTAGATGCTGAGAGCTGATGGCTTATTTATGGTCCTAGGGTTGAGATTTCCTTAATCTGGGATCTTGCTGCATTCCCAGCTCCCCTGGGCTGCACAACACAAATCCATGCCCTTGGTTCCCCTGGAAGAAGGGGATGATGGTGCTGGCTGCTGGTCCCTTAGGCCTGTGGCTTAGAGGTGCTGAAAGGGGCTTGTTTTGCCCCATTTTCCCCTCCCATTTGCATTTCCAGCCCTTGTGTGGCCTCTTGTGCCTGGCCTTGGCAGCTGAGGATGGCAGCACGAGACCAGAGCCTGCACAGGGTTGCCAAGATCACGCTGCAATTGCCCCTGCTGCCTCTTTCTGCCAGGCAGAGGTGCTGGGGCCATTAGGCATGGGAGCGCTAATGAAACAGAACCAGTCCCTGCCATGTTTGCTGCTTTCCCCGCTTTATTGCCTAATTCACAGCAGGGCAGTTCCACATCCATTCTCTTGGGATTGAATTTAAGCAGAGCTGTATTTAATCACCTGTCTCATTAATCCCTAATATTCTGTGTGCAGACCTAGCTAACGGAGCTGTGCGAGAAGGCAGTGCTGAGGTGGGAAGGAATTAAACAGCTCTACCCTGATGAAAGCCCAGCCACCAGTTCCTCAGCTGCCAGAAGCTGAAACCCAGGTTTCACTGGAGAATATGGCCCAAAATCTCCCCAGAGCCCAAGTGTCACGCTGCAAGGCAAGGACAAAGTGGAGCTGGAGCCAGGTGATGCTCCCTGAGGGTGGAGCAGGCCCAAGGAGGCTTCGTGCCAACGTTTGCACCAGGCAGGTCTTGTCCTGAAAATGGATGTCACCAAGCTCTGGGGCTGGTGGTGCAGGTGACGGTGACCACCTCCAAGATGAGCGTCCCCTTTGTGCTGTACCTTTTTCCCTGGAGATGCAGGTGGCAGGACCAGTTCCCACCTGCTGCGGGGCACCTCCGTCTCCCCCGTGTCCACCAGCCCTGGGGATGCAGCAGGGCAGGATGGGGCTGCAGAGGGAGCTGGGAGCATTGCCATGGTTACAGGCGCTTTCCTCATTCTATTTGTGTCTTTCTTTTTTTTAACCATTGCTCAGGTAAATGCACTGCAAAGCAGCTGAGCAAAAGATGCTGGGATTTCAGACCCCTCCAGTAGCCCGTGTACCCCAGGATGGGTAGTGAGGAGAAAGGGACCCCAGGTGGTAGCTCCCTTCTTCTGTCCTAAATTAAACAAGTAGAGGTCCTTCGTTTGGCTCCAAATCATCCCTCCAGGTTGTTCTCCCCACGTGACTGCTTGTCCGTGAGCACCGGGCAGAAACTGTGGTGAACTTGGCAAGGGGAAGAAATCCTGTGCAGCTGTGATTACTGATTTGTGTTCAGAATTACCAAACATCAGAAGAAACGAGGACCCTCCAGCAGTCATGTAGACATTGTCCTCTGGTCTCTCCTATTCATCTCCTCTTATTGCTCCTTGTGTCATGCGTCATCTTGAATTATGTTCTTCACTGGGCAGGGACCCGTGATGCCCGTTCCCGGCGCTGCCCAGGGCCCTTGGCAAACAGCAGCTCTTCCAAAACATTTAACGTGGTGGAGGAAAAAAAGGCAACTTTGGGCAATTCCTTCCTCTGCAGGAATCCCCCCAGGCTCCCTCCTAAAGCTGTTCAATCTCCCTTTGATACAACACCTGTAGGTCTACAAAACCTGCCCTTTCACCCTGAGCTGGACTTAAGGAGTCACCCAGCTAATTGGTGATAATTAGCACTGATAATTAGCAGGCACGCCTCAGGATGCTGATAATTTGGGCCTGACTCTGTGTGAAGTGGCTCTGCTCTGGGTGCTCACGCCCTGTGCTGGGCACTGCTCCCAGCCCCCCCACCCCGGGGTCTCGCTGTTCCTGGGCACTGTGCGAGTGCTGCGTGATGGGGACGGCCGTGCTCGGCTCCAGCAGGACAAACAAGGTTGTCTGGGTTTTTCCCCAGCATTTCAGCTATAATTGAGCACTTTAAAATGCTTTCTGCCATGAGGCTCTAGAAGAGGTTTGGATCTGAGGCGCAGATGTTTTTTTGAGCAGTGAGAGGTGGACTTGTGCAGCTCCAACCTGGTCCTGCAGAGAGGGGAAATGTCCCTGTGCTTGGGGACACGGCAGTGTCCCAAAGCCTGGCAGTGCCTCCTGGGGGTTTGATGCTCTGGACAGGATGTGGCTGGGGACAGGGACACAGCCCCGGGGTGAGCCTGGGCAGAGCTCTCTCGTGGCCAGGGTGTTTGTTCCTTTTTGTGGCTGGTTTCCAGACAGAAATAACAGCTCTGAGCCTCAAGGCCTTTCGACTGGCTCTTCCTGTCGCTGCTTTCTGAAAATAACAATAGTGGGAGGTTTATGTTCCTTCCTTTTTTCCCTAATTCAATCTTTCCGGTGATGTTACAATTGCTTAAGTGGAGCTTTCCCTGATGCGATGTCAGGGCTGGCCGTGTGGCAGAACTACAGCCAGCTGAATTAGTGCTGTGTTTTCTCACTGTGCTCGAGCCTTTGCAGCGACCGCTGGCTTTGTGTCCTCCACCTGCTCCCACCTCTCCTGTTCCCCCCACGCATGGTGGCACCGAGATCTGCCCAGAGCTTTGGGGTCAAGCACCCGATGTGCCCTGTCCAGAGTGATGCCACCTATGGGTGCTGCCACCAACCTGCTGAGCTGAAATACACTGAAATTGCCAATGCTCTCCTGGGAAGACCCAGAAGTAAGCAAGTGGCAGGGATATACGCTGTTATGCTGCACTGCCTGTGCTGTAAAGCCATGCAGGTCTCTGGAGAGCTGGGGATGGTTGTTCAGAGGCATGGGGAAACCCTGGACGTGCCCCACAAGCCATCAGTGAACCCAGCAGGATGCTTCCGAAGTCAGTGTTACTCTTTCTTCCTTTGCATAAGAGGAAAGCAGAGCAGCATAAAATCAGCAAGTAAATTTGCTGGGTGTGATGCTCTTGCTGTAATACCCCAGGTGGTGGGAAACCCCGCTAACCCTTCCCCTGGTTAAAAAGTATCCCAGTGAAAGTATTTATTCTAGCCTTCTTGGGAAAATAGGAGGAAATAGCAGGAAAATACTGCCCCATCCTTTCTGTGCCCCAGGATACGGCTGCAGAGCATGGCCAGCTGCCCATGCAGACAAGCTGAAAGATGGTGAGGAAATGTGATTATTATTTTTTTCCCTGATTACTTTCTTCCCAGTGATCCTAGCTGCTATCTGTAATGGCAGCAGATCCATGTCCTCAGACAAAATCTGCTTTTCGAGTGATGATGTCCCTTTTTATAATAAATGCTGCCAACTCTTAGAAGTGATAGCTCACAAACAATTGGCGAGAGGACACGAGGACTGCTCTCCGAGATGCCATGCAGAATAGATCTTCCACTGTACAGCAACAAATCAAATTTAGGGAGAAAGGATTTGAAAACAAATTACCAGTGAGATATTTCAAGCTGACAGCAATTTGGAGCAACTTAGGTCTGTCTGGTAAGAACTGTATTCCTTTTATTTCCCTGTCAATAGCAGCTACCTTATAAGATTGGTTTCTCGATGATAACTCTCTTGTCTGAAACAGAAACTCCTGAGTACACTTAAGTTGATAACTCGCTCTTTGATCACATTTCAGCAGCAATACTTTTCACCTTGACGACAGCATGTGTCCCTTTGGAGGGAGTTTCAGTGCCCGGAGAGCCACGTGTTGGGGGATTTCCAGCCGTAGGCAGGTGAGGTGCAAGTCCTGAGCTTGGACGCAGGGGCTGGGGACGGTGGGGACATGAGGTTGGGTTTTTTCCACTGCATATAACTGAGAATGCCACCAACCTGCCGTGCCTCAGTTTCCCTGCTGGCACAAAAGTATAAAAACCATACGCATTGGTCTTCATGAGAGAGGAATGATTATCTGCTAGTAATCCCTGCTCTTTGGGAATGCTGAGACACTCGGCCCACCCAGGACGTGTTTCTCCGGCTACCCGCTGAGAGCTCGCCCCGTGGTGAGCATGTCGGGTGTTTTAACCACGGAGGCACACCGTCAGTGTCCGTCAGGGAGGACACGCCGGTGAGGAATGTGTCAGGGCAGGAAGGAATGCGGCAGCGCTGACATGCCCCGAGCAGCACAGACATAAAAGGAGTGCGCCAGCCTGTAATTTGCCTGCAATTTCTCCTCAGGAAGCAATGAAAGTTTACGACTAGCCCTGGCCATGCCCGTGTATCTCTTCCAGAAAGAGGCAGATAAAAATAGGCTGGAATTGCACGGAGAAAAAGAGAATGCTGACATCCCTTTGAAATCTCCTTGCAGCCAACTGTTCCCAGCCTATTTTGGCCAAGGGTTTAGCAAGGGGGGTGTCAGTTGCAGCTGACCAGCACTTCGGTCCCCTTGGGGTAGCACTGCACCAGGCCCAGCTTGTCGGCACGAACGTCTCTGCTGGGGAAGTCAGCTGGGCAGAGAGCTTCCTTCAGTTAGCTCAACCTTTTGAGGGTGGAAGGAAGGGATCGGTGCTGGTGCAGAGGAGCACCAGCTCCCCTCCAGGTCACCTTGGCCGTGGAACAGCAGGAGGGTTTCCACGGTGCTTTCTCCATTGTCCCACTTGGTGTTTGGGGCCAGATTTTACCTTCCTGAAGCCTCTGGATGCTCCAGTGCAGGGCCAGCTGCTGGCAGCATGGGATTTGTTTCCTCCACTGGCTTCTGCCTTTGTCTAGCATTGGGAAATAACATATTCGTCAGGAAGGAGGAAAGCCTTGATCCAATGGCGCCTTAAATCTGCAGGTTATCTCGGGGTCCTCTAGCACCCTAAATTAAAATCACCCAGCACTTGTTTTGCACTGCGTCCCCGCGGGATAAGCACTGTAGATTGCTTTCTTTATTTATTCAAGTAGTGCTTTAGAAACTAAAATCTTCTATTCTCCATGGATATGAAATGCTCAGTGATATAACGGAGGCTCTATTTAAAATTAAGAATGTTCTCCCAGTGCCCTTGGCTAAGCTTTCCTTCCCTGCACAGTCCCACCTCTCCGGGAACCACATTTCAGTGGTTCTGTATGCCCTTAGTCTTCACAGCATTTTAGTATCTTCCCAGATGGAAAGTGCCAAAGAAATGTAAAACCTTATTAATTAAAGGCTAAAATAGATGCAGTGTGTGGAGGTCAGTGACTCATACAGTAGGATTCTCAGGCTTCTGCTATGCATTGCTTTGGGGCACTTTTTTGAATGTTCCCTTCTCTGGGGCTATGGCAGTTTATTACACAAAGGCTGTGCGAACGGGAGGTGAATGCAAACTGCTCTGGCTGCACTGTTGGCAAAGCAGCAACCAGTGAACCCAGTTCATGCTGACTCTTTTGGGACAGCATAATTTCTCCTTGTTAGGGTTTCCGCCTGTTTTTTCCGGATGCCCATGCCGTGGGAGGGGGGAGGATGCTGATCTGTGTTGCCAGCCCCTAGGTTTGGGGTCATGCTGGTGTTACGATCGCTTTCTCTTTCTGCAGGCCCCAGGAACGTTTAGCAGCAGAGGAAGAGACGGTGCTTCAGTTAGAATCCAGTAGCTCCCTAAGAATGAACCACAGCATGTTTCTAGAAGAACATTTTTCTTTGAGAGGGTGGGCAGTGATGGTGAATGAAATAGTTGTAAGCCCTGGAGTCACCAGGCAGGACAAGCACCGTGGCTGTAGCCCTGGCTGGTACAGACTGTGTCAAGCTTGGAGGCAGCAAGTCCCATCCCCAGGCAGTCCGCGATGCCAGCACGAGCCCCTGGTGTAGGTGCAGAGTGCAGACGAACTGGTAAATCTGTTCTCTTCCTGACTCAGGTTTGTTTAATTGAGGTGGGTGCTTTAGCTCTGCTGTAATGCACGGCTTAGGTGGTGTGGCTGCAGTCCCACCAAAAGCAGCACCTACCAGTGTTTCCACTCTGCTAGCACAATCCTGAGGCATCCATTGCCCCAGGACACTGAGATTTGTTTCCTGGCTGTGCAGATTCCTAACTGGATCTTGGGAGAGTTTCTTATTCTTTAATGTAAGGAGCCCTGCAGAGGAATGGTGATGTCTCCCAGCTGCATGGGGATGCTGAGACTGACACTGGGGAGCCCCTGGGACTTGGTGCCATACCATGCGTGAGATGGTGTTTGTGCCAGACCCTCCATTTTGTCTCACTGTGCTACATCGATGGCTTCACCAGAGCCACCCGAGGGGATGCTGCTTTCTGGGGTAACCTCCAGAATGAAGCCCACCCAGCTGCGAGGTCCCTACCCTGCCCCTGCCCCCCATGCTGGCAGACCAAGGGATGGGCAGCGAGGCAGAGATGGGCAGAGGTGACAAGGCTCTGCACCCTATCACTCCTCTGTAGCTGCCCCGTGGCTGTCCTTGCCGCATGGCATGGCATCGGCTTGCAGAAAGCCTCTACCCCCTGCTATTTGGACCCTCAGATTCTTTTATTTTTTTAACTTATTTTTACTCTTCCCATTGACCATTCAGCCTCTTCTGCAGCAACTTCTACCAGCATTGCTCTGCGTCCTTCCCACTTCTCTCCTTCGTTCCTTTCATCTCCTGCCCTCTCCCATTTTCTCTTGATTCCCCCATTACCACCCCTCGACCCAGCAGTCCTGTCTTTACGCTCTCACTTCGCTTCAAGGCTGACTTCTCAGAAATAATAAAACTGAAATGCTTGTATCAAAACAAACAAACAAACAAAAAAACACATACACAAAGATCAAGTGTACACTTTGAGACAGGCATGAATGTATGCATAGAGCAACTATTTTACTTTCAGCAATGTTGTCACAGAAACAGAAAATCCAATTCTAGCTAAAGCACATCATTTAGACCCCACGTATGCTGTGACTAGTAGACAGCACAGGTACACCAGGTGCTATATAAACAAGACCCTTGCTTGGCGCACAAACCTACCCTGGGTTATAATGGCGAAAGGGCAGCTCTGCTGCTGTGGCTACACCCACACGGGTATCCTTCGGCAGCTCTAGGCAGGGATTGCCCTTGTGCACACCTCTGACTAATGCAGTTATGTTGCCAGCAGTGCGCAATCGCCAGCCGTTGCCTGCTGTGACGTGCTACACCTCGAATTGCCCTAATAGAGACAAGACTGAAAGCGTTTGTTTGTTTTGTGCTTAACAACTTACCTGCGGTATCGCTGCAGCAGCCTCTCCTCCTCGCCTGTTCTCTCCCTGGGTTTATATTTGCTTTTTACCTAGTGAAAAGGGGTGAGAAAAACATGGAGAAAAAAAAAAAAAAGAAAAAAATACAAGAAAATGGAATTACAAAACCACAAACATTGTTAAAAGGGACATTCAGGGTCAAGCAGAAAACTTCTGACTCATGTCAGAAAATGGATTGGATTTCAACTGCTGGCACAGCCTGATGCTGTCTTAATGACATTTGCTGGATGGGAAGTGCTAGCTATTGTTCCTGGGTGCCTGTCTAAACAACACCCCGCATTTCAGTCTCGTTGACAGAGCCTGCCACCATGTTCCAGAAAGAGCTGTTAATTAAGAGACAAAGTCCAATCCCAACCTAGCTGGCTCTATTTTTACATGATTTTGTTTTTTGTTTGCCGAGTCTTTTAACTTGATCCACGAACCAACAGAGCTGCCAGCTGATTGCCTACTTTTTGCTTTGCTTTTCAGCAGCACAGTACAGAACGTGTGATTCTCCACCACTCCAGGCCTTCTACCTTTGAGTTTGTAGTTTTAAAAGGGATTTTTTTTTTAATCTGACATTTTGTCCTGAAAGGATGTGAGACGTGAAAAACCGACGAATGTGGAAGCCACCACAGGAGGCCAAGACATGATATTAAAAGGAGTAATGAAAGAAAGCAAGCTATTGAAGTGTAAACTCAATTTTACTGAGAGTATGCTACAGATCAGAAATGAGTAGTTTGAATCCCTGGTGCAACTGACACCAAAATATTAATGGTTTGGTACAAGCAGGAAGTACAAAGAGCTTAAAAATCTGTTTTCTCTCTGTTTCTGAAGGGGAGTCTGCTTGTTAAGACACTGAACACCCTATATTATTTTAATAACTAATGTTTCAGTATCATAATTATAGATCTTGCTTTCTGTCGATTAACTTTGCTCACAAGGTCAGACTCTGATCCCTATTTTCTTTCTGGATTGTAAAACAGTGGCATTGCATTTATTTCCCTGTCTTGGATCCCTTTCTTGGATTAAACCTGCAGGAAGGAAAAATGCAATCTAAATCGCTGCAGGACACCGTCTGTCTTCCTGCAGGAACGGCTTGTAGAAGTATGGCAAAAATAGGAAACGGGGTCCTGTTAATGTCATCGAACCCAGACCCAGAGGAAAGTCTCAGTCATAAACCACTGCGTGCCTCTGCGGTGCCTCTGGCTGGGGCCTGGCCACTGGGGAACCTGCACGAGCTGTTTGCTCCCTCGGCTAAATTAGAAAGCTCGGACGTACACTCCCCGATGGTTGCTCAGTCTCTGTGTATTTTGATTAATATCAAAGGATGGAGCAAATAGATTCAGGTATCTCAGAAATATTGGTAAATGAGTCATGAAATGTATTAAATTTATTCATTTGTTTTCACAATCCAGTGCAAGCATAAGTTCTGCAGGGATATTTGAATTAAAAGTCATGTCAAAACATACTGTGAAAAATCCTAGTCATTTGGTACAGGATAAAAATGGTCACTGACATTTTTCAAAGCGTTTGAAATAAATTACTCCTTAAAGACAGCTCTTCCTATCCACAAATCTACCTCCATTGACTAAAGTTCAGCCCCTAAAAGCTCCCTCTCTTCTGGCAGGGGCTCTGGTGCTGATTCCACCAGACACTGGAAATAGCAAACCCCAGCTCAGGAAATCCCCCACATCTGCCTTGTCACTGCTTGGCGGTGCTTTTATGTCAGGGATTTCCTCCTGTATCCCTTCTCCTCTGCATTTTCATTATTACAGACATTTGCATGAAAACAAGACTTTTCCTGAAAGCATCAGCTCTCAAGAATGTTAAAATACTATACATTAGTTTTCCAAAAGAAAACACCATTTTACATAACCCAAGAGGAACTGAGCTACAATTTTTTCTCCATTTTCTTGGAAGGCCCCTACCAGTTTTCCAGTAGGTTTGCTATCCTTGCACCCTGCAGCAGCCCAGGAAGGTAAAGGCTGCCTCAAACTTTTTTTAAACTCTCACAACCAAGGGTACGATGGATGTTTTCTCTTGCTGAAATGAGTTATCAGAAGATTAATTACGACTCAGTAACGTCCCAGTCAGAAGCCATGTCTTGAACTTTGGATGTTGCAGTGACTCGGGCAGCCTACAAACCTCTTTAACGGAAACAAGACATATGAGGAGTGGCTGAAGGGACTGGGGCTGCTTAGTCTGGAGAAAAGGAGGCAGAGAGGAGGCCTCACAGCTCTCCAACACTACCCGAAGGGAGGTTGCAGTGAGGAGGGTGTTAGTTTCAATTCTCAGGTGAAAGGACCTGAGGCAGTGGCCTCAGGTTGTGCCAGGGGAGGTTTGGCTTGGATATCGGGAAGAATTTCCTCACGGAAAAGGTGGTGGCGCATCGGGATGGGCTGTCAGGGGGTGATGGGGTATCCCTGGAGGTATTTAAGAGTGTGGACGTGGTGCTGAGAGACATGGTTTAGCAGTGGACCTGTGTCAAGGGGCGGTTCGCCTTGATGTTTTCCAACTGGACTGACTGTGTGGTTCGAACCCAGTTGATCACTAATTTGGAGATTTTCGATCCCCCCAAGGAGTTTCGACTGAAAACTTTGATCCCACCTCAGGACCGAGGCGCCAGCTTTCAGGCCAGCCCCCCAGGCCAGCCTGGCGGAGCAGGCCCGGCTGCGGGCCCGGACCCCCGGGGCTGGACTCGGGGGGGCCGAGGGGAGCCGGGGGCACGGCGGCCCCCCCCCGAGACCGTGCCCAGGCCCCCCCCCAGCCCTCACCTGGCCGCGGGCGGCGCGGGGGCGGCGCCGCGGGGAGCGGCCGGGCCGGGCCGGGCGGCGCGGGGCGGGGAGCGGCGGCGGGAGGCGCCGGAAGAGCCCAGTGCCTCCGCGGGACGGCAGCGGGCGGCGGCCGGGACAAAGCGGCCGGGGGCCGGAGAGGAGCGAGAGTGCGCGGCGGGGCCCTCCGCCAGCTCCCCGGTAACTCTCGGGGCCCCCCGCGCCGCCCTGGGGCCGCTTGGAAACTTTTGGTCGGGGCGGGCCGGGGGGGAGCCCGGCGGCGGGGGGGGGCCGTGGGGGTCGCTCCGTGCCCGCGGCCCCCTTCGGGGGGAGCCCCCCGGGTCCCCCCTCGGAGTCCGGGCGGGGGCCGGGACCCTGGGGGCGGGCTCCGGGAGCGGGCCTGGGGCCTGGGGCGCCGCCCGGGCCTGGCGTTGGGGCCGCGCTTTGGGGCGTTTCGCCTCGGTAGGAGCTGGGGTTTCGGCCAACTCTGGGCGAGTTTCGGTGGCGGGGAGGGGGGGGGGGGTTGGGGAAGGGTTTTGGCCCCGGGGGTGAGGTGGGATTCCTGGGGAGGGCTGGGGGTCGCCGTGGGGTGGGCTCGCGTGGGTGGTTGGGGCGATGCCTTCGTGGACCGGCGCGCCTCGGTTGTGCTCCCTGCGGCCCCCCCTGAACCGAGCCTGTCCTCGTGCTTACGCTCCTCTCCCCCAGACTGGAGTTTGTGCCTCCATACGCCAAGCACAGCCTCGGCTCGCAGCTCCCCTTAGCCTAACTTTGTTTCTGTGCGCCCGCCTCCGCCCCGGCAGCGTGCGGCAGGAGAAGTGCAGTGCTCCTGAGCTGGCAGAAAGTTTTGTCCCGCCGCTGGTACCCCAAAAGCGGAGCGAGTCATCGGCTCCTGGCCCGATTTACCTCAGCCCACGCTGCCTCGTGCCTCGGGGTCGCTCAGCGGGATGTACCGGCCTGCTTTTAGCCCTACCCGCCCCACAATACTTCGGGCTGGAAGCCTCCAGGAAAGTGTGTGGCTTTGGGATTTAGCAGGGAGCTGGGGGGGCTCGTTGGGCCTCCCCACTGGGCTGTGTCCCCTGCCGGAGCTGGTGTGTCCCACCTGGGCTGCGAGCGCCCAAATCCTGCTTCCAGCACCCCGAGTCCCACCCGGGACGGCTGCGTTGAGCTAAGCCAGGATCTCTGCTGCTTCCCCTCGCCTCCCCCCCTTTGTTTTTCCCTTTGTGTTTTTGAGACGGGGCTGTGTGAAAGGTGTTCCCGGGGCTCGCTCCGGTTCCTTGTTGTTTCCTGCGTTTTTCCTGCGTGGTGAGGGGGGAAGCGGGGGAGGTGGGAGAGGCCCTGCTGGCAGCGCCTTGGTTCCAGCGCACATCCTCCTCCTCCAGCCCTGCTGAAGGCTGGGGTTTCTCAACTCCTGCCTGGTCTGAAATGGACTGAAAGCCCAGCTTATGGCCCAAAACGCGGGGTCGTTGGGTGCTAAGGCTGCGTTAAGTGTTTGGTGAGAGTTGTTTCTCCTTGCCGAATTGAAACTTCTTGTTTAAAGAGGGCATTGTTTTATGTTGAGTCATTAACAGTTTGTTATTCACAGAGAAACAGTTTTTGAAGGAAATGTCTTTGACTTTCCTCAGGAGAAAGAGACAATGACTTAGTTTTTGTTTTTAAAATGCTTTGCCCTAACCTTGTCCATAACAAACAACGTGCCTTTGGTCTTTCATGTTTTTTTCAGCCAGCTCTAATAATAGGCCTCTGCATCCGAGATTAAAAGTTTACCCAAGGTGGCAGGGGGGAGCGCAGCGGGCAGAGATTAGAAATCCTGTGATGACTTTAAAATACTGAAGCATGTATTTACGTCTCGGTACGTTCCCTAGCTTTGTGAAACATCAGCATTTCCAGTGTCTGACGTGTAATGGCAAACGTTAATGTACAGCTTCTTCGCAGGGCTTCCGTGGGTCTGATAAAGTGAACTGAAAGATGTAATAGAAAATTAATTTGTGTGTTTTCAGCGGCATGAATATCTTCCTTCTGCAGCTGTGAGATGGAGAAACTGATCTTGCAAAAGAATCCACATAAGTAGAAATGTTTGTGGGCTGGAAATAGACTTCAGCGGAAAGTCAGACCGGCACTGAACTTGTATCTACTGTTACAATTTGATTTCTAAATTTCTTTTCTTACGGAGAGAATTAGTTAAGCTCACAAACATTTAACGGCAGAAGCAATCTACTTGTCATAGATGGATAGTGAGGTTAGTCTAGGGTGAGGACCTGCGAGGCCATGCCATCCTGTGAATGCACTTGCTGTATTGCGTCAGCTTCGGTCCTGCTGGCATCTCTTGGCATTGCTGGACGCCAGAGGAAGCGTGGTGAATAAAAGAGGAGTGATTGTTATTTTGTTGGGACCATACCATATTGAGACAAAGTCACCCAACACAGTGTTGAATGTCTGTTACTGTTTTCTGCTATCTTGCTGTAATTGGAAATTGCTCTAAGTCTCATGTTGTGGAACTTTAATGTATATAACCTTGAGGATTTGGGTTCTTTATTACTTCTGGGAATTCACCCTAATTTAGCTTTATAGCTAATCCAGAATAGCTCTGCTCAGTGAGTTTGTAGCTCGTGCATTGGTTGAACAGAATTGCAGCTTCACAGAAAGTGCAGATGTTTGATAATTACTACTTCTAGCTCCACACTATTTTAATCCAGCGTGTGAGACTGAAAATAAAAAAGTACTCACAAAGCCATATACCAGCACCCTTGCTGGAGGAAGTAAACAGAAAAGATGAGCACTGAGGGTGACCTGTGGCACCGGGAAGCAACAGTGGCAGGTAGAAGTTGATGCAATGGAGTTTTTCTTTGAGGTAAAGGAATGGCAGGAAGCATACAGTCACTGCAACTGTAAATGGGATCTTTCTCCTGAAAAACTGCGACTCATTGTCTTCCAGTCAGGGTGGCAATGGGCGTGACTTTGTTTTCCTGTGCATAATGGCTTACTATAGCGCTCTCCTATTAGCAAATCTGATACGCAAATATGATTCATAATTCCTCCTCGACTGTTCTTTTTAAAGAGCCAGCTACCTTTTATCTGAACATGATTACATATTTTTGTTAGTTAATCCCAGCTGCACCATGTAAAACATCTGCTGATCCTTTCACGGATGTTTATAAACAGCTCTGGTGGAATCAAAGAGGAGTAACCTTTTTTCTATGCTTTGTGAAGCGATAGAAATTATTCAGTATTCAGATCTAAACTACCCCAGTTTGCAAAGGGAGGTTCTCCACTAGGCCCTTGACATTGCCTTAATTCTGTTATAATTTTTCTAATTTATAAGACAGCTACTTAATTAATCATTTAAACTCAACAGAGTATGTTTTGAAATGTTTTCTTTAAATCAGGCAGCTAGGAATGGGAAAAGCAAACTTGGGGTCAGTTATAACTAAGGGGGATAACTTACCAAGGTAGAGAGTGGAACAGCAGTGAGAACATGAAACCAAACTGGATGCCCAACAGTTCCCCAGTAGGTCTGTTTTAATACATTAAATGACACACAGAGGAGGAGCGTTGATGTACGTGATGATCTAGGAGTGAGTTAAATTCCTTAATGTTTCCGAGGGGGTGAGCAAATAAGCTAGAGCAGTGGCAGCAGCGTGGCAGGTAGGGTTTCACTGCTGCTAATGAGATACAGTTTTAGTTCTGTGTGCGTTTTTTCCAAACTACATCCAGTTTTCTAAGCTGTCCCCGCCTTGTTAGGGAGCAGAGCGGTGCTTTGCTGCTGGTACTTCAGAAGGCTTTCTGGTCAGCGGGAGCTGATGCCAGGGAGCAAATGAGATGTTGGTGTAAGTTAGGTTTGGGATGCTGTGAGCCCATTGGTGCGCCCTGCTCCGGAGTAGCCTTCAACAGCTATTTTAAGAAAAAGAGACTGAAATTAGAGGGCTTGTGGAGAGCCGATGAAGGATCGGGAGAAGAAGGTTTTATTTTATTGTTTTTCTGGAGATGAGAAAGCTTCGGTCAGACACTTCTGTCCTTGCTGCTGTGCAGCACAAGATTGAGAGGGTGTTCAGGGAAATAGCAGATTTGCTTCTTTTCAATTAATAAAGAAGTCAGTAAGAAGTAAAAAGAAGCGATGCTACCAGGAACTATTTTTTAACCCTTGCCGTTGTACCGCCTTTCCCACCCCCTCAAGGGTTCGAAGTTTTTGTTCGTTCAGTTTTATTCTGGGTGCTTTCACAGGTGATAAAGCAGCTCTAAGGCTTTAAGGGAGGATTCTTCTTGTCCTACCTTTTTTTTGGGTGATACAAACTCTGCCTACAAGATCCACTTAAATAGTCTGCACAAAGGCTACACTAGTAATATAGCTTCGCATACCCAAAAGGGTCAGCTTAATTTTTCATGTAAACAAGGCTGAGCTGTGTGCCTGTAAAATGGTGTTTAACCTGCGTAGCACTGGGCAAGTCAGTATGCATCTTCGCAAAGTGCTCTTGAGATTTTCAGCTGAAGCCATAGAAAGGTAATTTTTTTTTTTATTGACTAGAATAATAATTGTATTCAGAGGCAGCGTTGTTGAGCAGCAGAGGACAGAGCTGGCTGTGTGCTGACAGACGCGGGAAGGTGCAAGTGGGTCTCTGCTGCGTAAATGCAGCTCATGGAGATGTACAAGCTGCCTGTCCTGTACCATCCTTCTTGCAAATGTGTCATTGTAATGTATACTTGTAAAACTAATTTCCTTTGACTTGGAGACCTAGCGAGTCTCATTGCTCAACGTCGAGGAGTTGCTCGGGATCTTGGATAATTCATAAAATAACATTTGGTGATGGGCTGCGGGTATGTACGGAAGTGACAAGCTCTGTACAGACCTCACATGCGATTTGTCAGTGGAGAAATAGAGTTCGTTTCAAGGTGTACCTGGTGTCCAGCTGTTTGAGCTGAAGCATCTTAGAATTTAAATAATTTAAAGGATGAGAAGTCAGAACAACGAGCTGGAGATGGTGAGCGGGGGACTTGGTGCGATGTGATGAGTGCAGCTGAGACGTCTGCCCAGCCTCCTGTCCTGCCTGCGCACCCCTCGCTGCGGGGAGGCCTTGGTTGGATGGGTCCCATCAGCTCTCTGTCGGTCCCCTGGTCCTTGGCTGAGGTCTGAAATTACAGGTCCTCTCGTGGCCTCTGCCAGGCCGGCAGGTGACACCACCAGGAGGAGGGAATAGGGCAGGAACCCCAGGGGGCATTCCCGTTCCTTCTGTGTCATGCTAGTGGCCCCATGCGATGCCTTCGGGGTCTGATGGATGCCCTTAGGTGGTGGCCCTCCTCTGGTTCCCTGCTCAGAACTTCTGACCCTGGCCACCTTTCTTTTTATTGTCCCCCGCAATCATTCAGCTTCCCTTCTCCATATCCCCCTCTATCTCTTTCGTGGGTGTTGGTAGTGTGTAACACCATCCCAAAACGGGAGGGGAACAAGCAAACAGTAGAAGGAGCAAGTAAAACATAAGGAAAGGTCGTTGTTTTTAATACGCCCAGTTCAATGACTTCTTTCAAATCAACAAACCTGACTGGGAGTTGAAAGGCTTTATACAAAGAAAGAACATGCAGTATTTTCTGGGAGAGCAAAAAGCCATCATCTGGTTTGGTTTTATGAAAATGGCTGAAATCTCGATGTGAAGTATTGCTTTATAGTTACTGCCACTTCCACTTCTTGGAAGATGTGTTTAGTTACGAACCCCTGCTGTTACAACTGAAAACATTTCCTAACTAACATTAAGCAACGCACCTGAAAAGCAGAGCTGTGGGGAGGGCTCCTAGGGCAGTGGGCTTAGTCATTACGTGTTGGTCCAGGGCACTTCCACTGCTCCTGGAATCCTCAAAGTGCTCTAATTTGTACTGACACACTGAAGAGAGCGGTATGATTGTTTTTTTTCTTCACTCTTGGCTGGGAGTAGAGAGAAAAGCAATGAAATACAATGCAACAAACACCAGCAAAAAAAAAAAAAAAAGAAAAAAGCTAGAACGCTTACTTGTAGCAAAACAGAGTAATGCAAGCTAGTTGTACAGGGTTAAAATCTTACAGCCTGAAAGAGCTGGGGGGGACAGAAAGTCCCTTTCTTGTCTGTGTATCAGTACTCTACCATCAGGTGGTTTAAGCAGTTTTACTGAGTTTGCAGGAATTGGTCAGGATAGTTTGATTATGTTTAACAGAACATCGTCGTGGGTCTAGCAAGTCAGTGGCTATCAGTGAAAGGTGCAGAGTTCAGCAGAACCCAAGTGCTGGTGGAGAGGCAGTGGGACAGGACAGGACTTCTATCTTGTTCTTGAAGGTGAGGAGACAGAGAGAGAGAGAGAGGTGTCTTTAATCAGACTATTTTTTTTTAACTCAGTAAATCACTGTTAGCAGATTAACCCCCTCCTCTTTTTCTCCCCCAACAAAAACAATCAAGCAATGACTCCTTCCTCTCAAACCTTCCAGTTCCTTCCCCTTGTTTTTAGGAAACGTGGGTGGGTTAGTGATATTGCTGTTTTTTAAACCAAAAGTTGCTTTCATCGGCCATCCCCGCGTTAAGGCAGTGACGGGCAGGGGCTCCTGTCCGGGCAGACCGCGCTGCTCTGACTCCAGCAGGCCGCTGCGTGCTCACAGCGACTTCGTGCCTGGTGGGTCTGGTTGTGGCTTTGCAGACAGCTGTGGTGTGCATCCAAGAATTTATTACAACAGCTTTTTTTTTTTTTTAATTATTACTACTTGCTTTGCTCTCCTGGAGAAGCTGTGAAGCTGTTGTTGGTCCATCCCCTCCACGTTGGCAGCGTCTTCGGCTTTGTTCCAGGCTGGTGGGGAGAGGAGAAGGTGTTTGTTAGAGCATCCTCCCGTACGTATTCCTCCAGATAATTGCAGTCATTTAAAAGACACTTAGCTCATCCAAACAACACTTGTGTATTACATTCATGTTCGCTCTTCATCCTGGGGTTTGTTTTTGTGTTTTTTCTTCCTTCTGAACTAGCAGCATGTGTTGGTGGAGCTGCAAGTTGAGAGTTGTCTGGAGGCGTGCAATGATGGTGCAATTCTTATTCCCACATAACTAACTCATTGTTTATAGTGAAAAGATGTTATTGAAAGTTGCCGTGTGCATAAAGCGAATTTCTGGGCATTATCACTTGTGGATTTTACTCCGTTTTTCTTTTTTCCCCCCACTAATTGCTTTGTCAGTTCTTAGATGAGTGTTCCTGAATGAAAGCGAAGGCCTGGGAAAGAAATTCTAAATGACTTTGTTGAAACTTGAGAAAGCACTGTACTTTTGAGGAATCTTTAAGCTCACGTTCTTCTTTGCTTTAGTGGATGCTGCTCTCTCAGTAGCTTATGCAAATGGAAAAGGCAATGGAGAAACTGTTTTCTCACTTTTATAATGTGATGGTGAGTTCTTGCTCCGTAGTCTTCAGTTGCTTCTACGCTGGTGGTGCAATTAAGAAGAGTATCGTGTTTAGTCTCTCTTAGTATAGACTGTCCATTTTGTCCATGTTTAAGCAAATTCTTTTACCAAACCTCTAATTAGAAGAGTCTCATTTCTCTTCTTTCAAAACACGAATGTCAGCTCAAACAGCTCCTGTATCTGCATACTCCAGTTCCATAATCGTTAATGAAAGCCCAGATGTAGGAGATGGGGTCAGCTGAAGGCACTGAAGGGTATTGCATAACAACGCATCCATTTGGGAATGGAAATGTGGTTGGAGTGGGGTCAGATCCTGGTTATTTCTGACTCCACAGCTTAAACTGCACTTTTATTGCAGATGGAGAGCTGAAGAAGATCTGAATGAAAATACCCCGGGTTTGTTTGCCTTTTATTGCTAGCAATTGTTGTGTGGGGTTTTTTTGCAAGCTAAGCAAGAATTAATTTTGCAGAACGGGCAAATCTTTGTGCCAACTGATAAAGTAGGTCAATTTATTACAAACTTTCAGGAATACTTGTGGCAAAAATTCATTTGTTAAAAGGTTGTCCCTTTTTCCTTACGTGCACTCACTGCTAACTTACATCGGTAACGGAAACCTGTGCTGGCGGAGCCTGGGTTTCGCAGGGGAGCGCTTTGTAGCCCCAGCCTAGTTATTACATCTCCAGCTCCTGTGGCTCCCCTAGGGTCTGAAACGCGTGCTCTAAGTGGCAGTCAGCTCTTCTCCCATTAATGGTTTAGGGAAGCTTTACTTCCCCGTGGATCTGAGCCTCAGGGGTGGGAAGAGGCTGGGTGAGGTTAAAGGGCTCTCAGGAGTGGTGCTGAAGTGGTCCCACAGATGTACGGCTCTCACCTGGGCTCTGACGTCCCCGCTCCAGCTGGGTCTGCTTGTTCTGTCTGCAGGTGCTGTCGGAGTAAGCCTAAATTTAGGGAGAGTGGTGGCGAGAGGGCTGGGGTCGGGGGGGTGAGGTTGCTTTCACTGCGGAGCTGGGTTAGTGAGGGATGCTGCTCCTCTCTGAAACTGCGGGTGCGTTGTCCTTCTGCATGGCTGCGGTCCTGATCCGAAGAGCAGCTGAAATGCATGGGTTAGAAATCTGGTGATTACTTGTGCTGATTTTGGAAGGTGTCTGCTGGGTTTCAGTATTGCATGTTTTGCCATAAAAGGCACCAATATTTTCCTGAAGATGGAATGAGTGGGTTTACTGATCACGGTCATAGCTCCCTGCGCAGGCTGTGCTCTCTCCCTTCCCTAAATTTAAAGTTTTGCAGCTAGAACATGAAAATAAATCTTGGTTATGACAGAGATTCTTTTGCTAAGGAGAAGTGTATGCATCTTGTAGAGCAGTGCCCGATACCTCATCAGTTTTCTTTGTGTGTAGTTAGACTCCTAGGTGAATTTTGGAAGCTACAAGCCATACAGAAATAAATGGGAAGCTTGTTGGGCCGTACAGCCTTATCCATCTGGACAGTTAAGCGGGCACAAGCACGAGTTTGGTTCTTGCATCCTGTAAGGATGTCATCCATGACTTGAAGCCTTAATGTGGCATGAATAAACTAGTAATTGCCCGTGCTTGCTGTGATTTGGCTTGCACCGCCATTCCAGCTCCTTTGAGGCAAAATAATGATGCCAGAATAGAACAATCAAAGCCTAACGCTTACGTGAGGCAGGCGGGAGGCTGCTGCTAGCAGTTACTGCTCCAAAAAAAGTTCATTTGGAGCTGCACGGTCATTGCTGTGGTCCCAGGAACACTGGCGAGGTTGCTTCTATCTTCTTAACGGTAGCCAGAGGAAATTGCAGGTGTGAAAACCTGCTCTTAGAGAATTCATTCCTTTTTTTTTATTTTTTTTTGGATGCAAGTAAGTTACTTCAGTCCGTGGTCCAGCAGCAGTTGAGAAGCTGCTGGGAGCTAGCGCGTACCGCTTTGGGAGGCGTCTTGGGTGCTGACCTGGCGGTGGCCTCGTGTGCTTTGCTGTGTCACTGCGTGGAACAGGAGGAGAAACGGGAGCTGTAGCCGTAACTGCTTTTTGTAGGGACACTGGGCGAGGCTGTAACTCCTAACTCAGTAGCAAGGTCTAAAGACTTGCTAAAGCAGCAGCTGTGTGAAGGTGCACGTCCGGGTACTGGCTGACAGCTTCAGGTGGCTCCCTGCAGGCCTCGTGCACCGCGGTACCGGGGGTACGTGCAGAAATCCTGGGAGCTGGCTCCGAGTGGGCACCGGTCCTGCAGAGGCGCTGATGAGATACAGGCTTATCCAAAGGGAAATCTCGTCCTCCTGCTTGGCTGGTTACTGCTGCCTGTGCACAAACTTGTCGTGAGGTTGAATACATCCAAGTGATGGAAATATTTTAATAATTAAAGAGTAGTCAGCGCAGCATCTATAGCTTGTAGTCATATTTCAGGTTGCGAAATCCTAATGCTGGAGCCTTCTGTAGAGGTAAAAACTTCGCTGCGTTTATGGAGAACAAGATTCGGTAGCCGCGCGGAAGGACTTTGAGATTGCAGGTTACGTTAGAAGATGACTATCTGTTTTTAGTTGTGTATACTTGGCTTTAAATAAACAGCTTGAATCAAAACCACTTAAATCCTCCTTGGAAAGCACCGTGTGTGCCAAGCAGCCCTGGCCAGCAGCGATTCCTGCGCTGAGAGGAGCGCTGCGTTAGGTGTGGAAGGAGGCAGACACTCACGGGGAGGCTGGGCACGGAAAGAAGTATTCACAAAAATGGTGTCACTGGAGAGAGTGGTGGCAGTTCTATGAAAAACAGTTTTGAGCTGTCAGTGGGGTGTGAACCGGGTGCCTTAACCTTTTTCACACCGAGATGGTCACAAGATTCACGTTCCGGGTGGATGTTAGGTACGTTTCTACAGATCTTTGTTCTTGCCTTGTCCGCCAGCAAGGGTGAAGGATCCCTGCTGATTATCGGGTGGGTTCAGCGCTTGGGTAATGAAACAAACCAAAAGAATTCCTTTGGCAGTGAAGAAGCGTGGCTTGCCTTCTGGCTGGAAGATGAAACTGGGTTCTTGTCACGAACCGCCCCACGTCCCAGGCTTACGACCTGGGTGGTGGAATAAGGGATATTCGTGTTGCATCGTGCAGAATCTCCAAAGAGACTCTGCGAGCACGGTAGAGGAGAGGATATAATTCAGAATGACTGTGACTGCACGGGGAAATAGGAGAGGAAGAAATAAGCCACAAAATAATGTGCTGGAGTACATATTGCTGGGCCTGGGCACAATCAGCTGCACAAAATGGGAACAGCTAGCTGGGTAGCAGACAGGGAGCTAAAATGGAGGGCGCCCTCCCAGGTATAGGCAAAATACTATGTCAGACTACTCATGCGATACTCTTGTTAGGTTTTTGAACAACATAATGCTCAAATTCAGCACGGAGGCTGTCGTGCTTGGCCCAGCTTTGTCCCCTGCTGTGTTCCTGAGACCACGGGTGGAATGCTGCCTTCCTTAAGAGAAGGGCGAGCGTGCTTGGGTTCTGTAAGGCTTTTGGAAGCACCGTGTCAGGATAGCTGAAATTTGAAGACTGGTAGAAGAAGATGGGTAAGAGGCCGATGGGTAAGAGGGAGAGGCCGACTTGTTTGCTGCTGACAGCAGAAGGTGGTAGGGCTTACGCTGCAGCAGAGGAGCCCTGTGGTTAGGTCTGTGGCTGCCCGGCGGGGAGAGGTTTGCTCTGGTCCAGAGCCCAGGAGGCTGGGGGATGTCCTGGTGCAGCGCAGGTCGGCCGTGCTAGCTCAGTGCTGCCTGAGACAGGGCCAGCACCGCCTTCAGGTGCGTGTGGGAGCCCAGCCTGGATGGAAAACCTGACCGTGAGCACACCTGCGCCTGGTGCTGTGACTGTGTCGGTGCGCAGAGCTCGCTGTTGGAGTACGGCTCCTTTGTGAGCCTTGGGTGCCTTTGTTCTTACCCTTGCCAAAGAACAGAAATTATTTGCACGCCACTATTCTGGCAGTAAGCGTCTGAAGATAGTCTTAAAACCTCCAAGTACTGGTTTTGGAAAGCACTGCCATCTCTAGCAGTGCTCTCAGAAAGAGCACCGTGGGCCTTCAGCGTGTGCACGGCGTGCCGGCTGCTCAGAGCGGTGCGCGGCAGCTTCGGGGCAGCATCCTTCTGCCAGGGTGAGCAGTGGCTGCAGGCCGTGCCCCAGCCTCTCCCGAGCAGGGCCGGGCACTGCCGCGGGTGCAGCTGGGTGGCACGGCACAGCGCGGCACGGCACGGCTCACCTCCACCCGTGCTGTGCAGTCCTGTGCCCTGCAGGCAGCGCAGCGAGCCGGCGAGGTGATGGGCACGGGCTGGGCTACCCCGAGAGCGCTGAACCTCCGCGGGAGGCGCGTGCCGGGCTGGGGCAGGTTTGTGGCAGGGAAAGGAGGGTCTGTACCGCAACAGCGTGTGCTAGAGGTTGGGAGTGTAACGGGAACCTGTTCTTTAGCTTGAGTTGTTGATTTGCTGGAGGAGGCGGGGGTGAGGCATCCAGGGATGGCTCTTGCAGAGATGCTATTTGGCTGGAAACTGAAATTTCTGGAAGCAGCAGGGAGCTTTGAAAGTGGCTTCCTTAAACTCATAATCTTCCCCCACCTGTCGTGGCCTTGTGCGCACGCCAGAACCAGTAAGACAAAGTGCGTTACTCTGCAGCACCTCCTGAAACACCGAGCACCGTCGGGACCGCTGTAACGGCCTGAAGGGTTTGCGGTCAGCCTCCGGGCTGTGAGCGTGGTTTAACCTCGTGGCCTCGTGTCTGAGGCTGAAATAAGCAGAGAGCAGGAATGCCCTCCCAGCCCCGCTTGATGGTGGTTTTTTTAGCGGCACCTGGTACGGCTCAGCTGCAGCACCCAGCCTCGCTCCGGGTCCACCTGAACGTCTTTGTAGCCGTCTTCTCTCCCCGTGGCTGCTTCTGCTAGCAGTGCTTGTGGCGGGCGGCGAGCCAGATGGGCAGCGCGTCCCGCCCCGCAGAAATGGATTTCTTTCCCTCCAGCCAAATCAGTTCTTCCCCATCTGGTTAATCGCTCAGCCATGGGAAGAGCTCTGCCAGCACAGAGCGGGTGGGATGTGAAGACGGGAATGAGCTCCTGGAGGGCTGTGGGAGGATGAACGGCGGTTCGTCAGCAGCTTCCCTGCTGCTTTTGGAACCACGGGCTGGGCAAACGCGGCTTCTTGTGCGGTGGCGTCTTTCTGTATATTCCAGCACTTCAGATTCAGTGTTGCTCACTCTTCCGCTTCGTAGCACGCAGTGCTTTGTCCTTGAGAGTCCCGCCTGGGGTATGTCCTGCTCGTGGGAAGTCTGTGGCACGGGGAGGCTCCTCCGCAGCCCCTGGGCTGTCCCAGCTCCGAGAGCGGTGCTGCGCTGGCCTGCGGTGGTGTCTGGCTTCCAGGGGATGTTCGTCTCCATTAGACATTACAGCCTTTGCACTCTTCCTGGGAGTCGCCGAGTGTTCTCCGAGGGCACGGAGCTGAGCACTGCCACACCGTCCGCTGACGCTGTGTGCTAGATGGCCTAGTTGGATCCAAGAGGCACAAAGCTGAGCAGGCACAAGAAGTGCCACCGAATCAGAGCTTCCTCATCTCAGGCGCGCAGCCCTGCCTTCACTTGACCCTGGCAGCTGTCCCTTTATCCCCCCAAACCACCCAATTCATGTATGTATTTGAAGGCTGTTGCCTTTTACTGTGTTCTTCGCAAGTATTTAAAGCGTTGTATTTACGGCAGCGTACGAGTGATACCCGAGCTGTTGCTGCCAAACAGTGTATTTGGTATCAAGCCATGTTTTTAAGGTAAACTTCAATAAAGTTCATACTAAGTGGTTTTATGGACCGTTACTTTTGGCCAATTCGTGAGCCGTCATACGAACTTGTTTTCAGATGAATTGCCTTCATTATCCTCCTAATACAATTAATGTATCTTCTTGCTGTTGCCTCCAGCCCCACGCTTTGTTTCTGAAAGAGGCATAACAGCATTAAATATATAGAAACAGCTCTTACCTGGAAACCTAATGGGCTTTCCAGAGCCCTGGGTATGTATCTCAGAAACCATAAAGGCTTTCAGCATATTTTTCTTGGCTGCTTATGTAGGCAGCATTCACAACCAGCTAACCAGGAGGGAATAAAGCAGTGACATGCCTCGCTCAGGGCAGGGGGATATGTGGGGGGAGAGGGGGGTTTCTGTATGCATTTTTACAGGCTGGCACCTGAAAAACCTTTGGAGAGGGAGGAGAGCTTGCTGTCGCTGACCTTGGGGAGTGACATGGACGTGCAGGATTTTGGAGAGCCTGAGCCCATGGTTCCTGATGTGCTGAGGTCGTGCTGCAGCCTGCTGCTCTTCCCACGGCAGCCGTGCTGCTCGCCTGGTGCCAGCATCGGCACATCTGGGCCTTGGCACGAGCCGGTGCAAACCTGGAGCAGCAGAACAAAAAGGGGGAGACAAGGACAGTGACCTTGTGAGTCGCTGCCTAGGACTCACCGTTGTTGGGGTGAGGAAGAGGAGGGAGCCTTCCTCCCCCTGCCTTGGCAGGGAGGTGTCGCAGCTTGGGCCTTTGTCTGTACTTTCCAGCTTTTTGCTTTAAAGCTATCAGGAGTACTTCGCATGCTAACATGATCAACCTCTCCTTATTCCCCTTTTCTAAGCTTTCAGCTTTTAAAGTTTGTGTTCCCTGCAGCAGCGTAGGCGCTTGGGGCACGGGAGGGAGTGGAGAGGTTTGTGCAGGTGAAGTGAATGCTCCTGCCCTGCAGCTTGCGAAGTTGTGCTTCAGAATGTGACTGCATGGACACTTTTCGGGGCAAAGATGTGTTCCGGTATTGTAGCGAGTGTTTTATCGCTTGCGTTGCCTCCTTGGTGTCAGACACCGGCCGAAGGTGCTGTTGGCCGCAGCCAGGTGATGCTGGGCCCTGATCTCCCTCCCGCCTTGGTCTGAGCTTCTCAGGTGCCAGAGATTTTGTTTTGAATGGGAAGTAACCGTTCGTGTGCGTGCTGCTTCTGCTGTGTAGCTGTCCGTGTTGCTATAAAACACTTAGTTGTTGGTGTGTGTCGTAAACATGGTTGGGTACCAAAATTAGCGCTTTGCCTCCTGCTTCTTAAAAATAATGGGACGTCGTGCTCGCCTGGCAGCTCGGGGACATCTGGTGCTGTCGGAGCAGTCTGTCTTCTGAGATGCTATGCAGACAATGTCCTGTCCAGAGCAAGGTTTAAAAATACCAGCTCATAAGCTTTTAAAGCAACTCTAACAGCAGGTGCTTAGGAGAAGGGGGGAAGGAGGTGTTGAGAACTGATTACTCTTCCCGACTTAATGAAAACACTAAGTTTCAAGACTACGCCGAACCCAGGTTTGTGTTTGGAGGACAACCTAGAGCAGGAAGAGCTGAATCTGTCGAGTCTAACGTACCATGAACTGGTTTTGTGCGCTTGTTTTAACCGAAGCTGTAGTTGTGATTATCAGGATTGTTTGCTGTGCTATGCAGTATCATGGTGTAACCTAGTGATCGGGTTTCTATTTTTTTGAGAAAAGGAGAACTGTTGTAGTAATTTTACTAAACCTTTTCTGTAATCGTTTTAGCAGTTCCATTGGGACGTCGGCATAAAAGCGCAATGGGAAGGAAAGGCTCAGTGACAGCTTTTAAGAGATCTCTTCATGCCAATCTGTTTTTTCCCTCCTATGTAAATGTTAAGGGGAAGTGTAATAGCTATCTAAGTTGCTGAACGTGAACCAGCTGAATTTTCTGGCTGCATGGGGCTTACCTCACATTTGCTGTTTTACTCCTGTGCTTAATGAGGCTGAATGGGATGAGCGAGTTGAGCTAGCCCCCGGCTCCCTGTTTGCTGAAGCATTTGGAGCACCGACGTTGGGTGGTGCTGAGTAACTGGGGCAAGCCAGCAGCTGTTGGATGCTGCTGGAGTCAGGATCTTGCTGGCCCCAGGACCTGGGCCAGCTGGCCCCAGGGGTGGCGGCAGTCGGCAGAGGTTATCTGCTTTGCCTCTAGCTTCATCTCTCCGGTCCCACCTCGCTTCTGAGGCCCTTTTTCATTGCTCGGGGGCCGCTGATGAGTAGCCAGTGTTACCTATCTCATCGTTGTTCTGATTCACGTACTGGGCCTTTGGGGTGGTTGTTTGGTTTTGCTGTTTTCATGGTTTTACTTCTCTAACCAGAGCATACACGCAGTGCCTGTATGTCATAGCAAGCAATTTTACTTTTTTAGTTATCACCAGCTCAACCAACACTAATATTTCCATACACACTATAGACTTAATTTACATAGAATGGCCGTGCTGCGTGTTTAATAGCCTCTGGTTTTATATTGTTTTCAAATAAATGCCAATGAAGTTAATCAGAATCAATTTATTCATGGAGCTCTTTTCTTCTAGAAATGACGGCTGTTACTGCAGGCAACGTGAACTTCAAATGGGACCCCAAAAGCTTGGAGATAAGAACACTGGCGGTTGAAAGGCTACTTGAGCCTCTTGTTACACAGGTAAAAAAAAAAAGGGGGGGGGGGGCAGGGAACAACCTTCATAAGATGATTACCTGTTTTGATGTACTATTTCAATTAACTAAGTCAGCTTAAATTCAAGAAGAACACTACAAAACCAGAGGGGGGGAAGCACAAGTCATTTCTTCATTCAGTTTTATTTTAGCAGAATTATTGGGCACAACTCTGTGCTTCCTCAGCACCTAGTAAGACTCAGTATTTCGATGAGAGGTGCAGAAATGCATTCCGGTAACCAATGTTCCATTGTTATTGCTGTTTCTCACCTATATTTTGGGTGGTATGTTGCTTATTTGTCGCATCTTTTTAAAAGGCTGTGTTGTGTCACTTAGAAACTGATATTCAGGAATGACAGAAGCCCCTTGCATTGAAGCCATTAGTGCTTGTTCGAAGCAAGGTCTCATAAGTTTTCTTTGAGATTACCTATGATTATTGTTCCCTTTGGAAAGAGATTCAGATAAATGGTGAAATTCCCAGTGGATTGTTTTATTAATTTTAAGGCAATGGGGCAGCAGTTTCCTGTGAGGGAATGCTTGCAACCCATTTATAGCAGCCTTGTGTTGTATATTGGTTACCAACCCCTCCTAACTGGGTCCCACATGAGAAATATGCTTTTATGGCATTTGTTACTGTTTCAGTACATCTTTTACAAGCTATGCATGCTTTTTTTGAAATTCTGCCTACGGATTCTCACTGGATTTGTGAATAAAAGCTTATTTCTGCATGGTGTCTGTTGCTCAATGAAACGCACAGAAGAATGTAGGGAGGCTACAACGAGTCTTGTAAGTGTAAGCTGTACCTTTTGGGCATTTTGAAGTTTCTTTCTCCAAAAATCTTTCTCCTCCAGACCTTTTGAAGTGTCCTCAAGAATTAACTCATGTCTCCTGGTGTTGTTCTCCTGAACTGTGGCATTCTTAAGGTGACAATACGAACTGGACGCAGCCTGTGCAGAGCAGGAGCTGAAATGATTAAGTTCTGTTTCCAGTGTTTACATCCCTGTAATTGGCGAGTTGCAGTCCATACTTTGAAGCAAGTTGCCATTTGTTCCCCTCTAGATGCTTGGCTGGGCAGTTGGTGATCTGCTGTGTTGCTTTGAAGCCAGAGTTGCTGATGGAGTCTTTCCTTAACAGAAATAGTCATAATTTGGCAAACTTAACTGAGCAGACTTGTTTAAAGGACCTTTTTGTCCAGGTTCAGTGTCTGTAATTCATTCCTCAAGTAGCATAAAAGGCGGTGCTGGCAATCCCAAATTTTGGGAATGATGAGACTGACAAAACACAGAGAGGAAAGCTGAGTAAATTGCCTTGCTGCTTATCATGTATTACAAATAGTTGCAGAGACTACCAGATAGAAATGCTTCCCATTAAAGGACAGCTGATGAACTCCCAGCTGATGGGCTTTCCCTCTCTGAATCAACCTGGGCTAACTAACTGAGAAGATGGATTCAGCTCTGAGGTTCTTTCTTTGCTTTGCATTTAGTTGGCTGGCTGTAATATTCACTGTTTTGAACTGAAAGGATATTGTGTTGCTAGATTTCTGTAGATAATGGCTTCAGCCTTGTTTTAAGTCTTTTTATGCCTGGAGAACTATCCCAAACTAATTATCCTCAACTTGGTTCTTTCTAGTGTAATGCCAAATAGCTGCGGCCTGTTAATGAGATTGCAGTTCATCAAAATACAAATAGAATTCTATTCTTAAAATCAAATTTTCAGGTGTGCTTCTGATAAGAAAAATCTTTAAGTAGTTTAGCTGAATTTATAAAGCTCATCTAATGAATCAAAAAGCATGGTAATGTTTAAAGAGAAGTGGAAAACACTTGTTTGCCAGTCTACCCTTTGGAGCTGACAGTAGTGGAAGTATTACAAATATGCTGTCTAAAACCAAAGAAATGCTTGTGACCTTACTCTCATCTGAAACTAATTTTTTTTCCCCTTCTGTTCATAACCTTAGGTTACGACATTGGTTAACACAAGTAACAAGGGCCCCTCTAATAAAAAACGAGGGCGCTCTAAAAAGGCCCATGTTTTGGCTGCTTCAGTTGAACAAGCAACAGAGAATTTCCTGGACAAAGGAGACAAGATTGCGAAAGAGAGCCAGTTCCTTAAGGAGGAGCTGGTAGCGGCTGTGGAAGATGTTCGCAAACAAGGTAAGAGAGATGCATCTGATAGCTTTTATCGAACAAGAATTTTTCGTAGCAAGTAGAAATGTTCCCGTTACCCTTCGCTGTTATTTCTAATGATTATGCTCCTGTTTACTTGTGTAGATTCTCAGCTTGTCTAGCTGGCTTCCTCTAGCAAAAATCATTAACTGGGCTCGTGTGGAAATCAAATCTCCCAAGTAGAGGTTCAGAGGAGAGAGAGAGAGGAGGGCTGAGTCTTTGAAGAGCATTTAAAACTCAATTTAGGCTAAGAAGCGACTTTCTTTCCCCCCTACAGACTGCCACCTGTAAGTGTTATGGAACTAAGTCTCAAATACTTGTCGATTACCTTCTACAAAATTCAGATGTATTCAAAACAGCATTGTAGGAGGAAGAGCTGAGTATTGACTTAGAACTGGATGTCTTGAATATGCAAAATGTAAACAGCGACAAACAGAATGCAAGGACTTTGATTAAATATTCCAGACTTCCTCCCCCACATCTAGTGTTGATTTTTATCATTTTCCTTGTTGCTTTTCTTGCAGGTCTTTTCCAAGAAAGCCTATGGAGCTGGCGTACTCTAAAATATGCACTAGTGAATGTTGTTGCTCATAAATCATTTATCATTCTTCCAGTCATGAGCCTTTTCTATGCTTCAGTGAAACCCAGTCAACTGGTATTAATGGTGGCTGCTGCTGCAAAAAAAGAAAAACTCATTAGCATTAATTACTTGTTTGTAGCTGAAGTTGCACAGTGATGAAATACTACTTGAAAATGGCTTTAAGTTCTGGATGAGCCTGGTTGACAGACCAAAGAAAGATCAACATAAGAAGGCTGCAATGTAAAGGGCTAATTGAGTTGGCTTAATTTAACAACAAGCAACAGCACAAGAGACCCCATTGTCTCAAAGGCCTTTAATTCTTTGGTGCTTGCTTGATTGCTGCTCAGTATTGGGAGTCCGAGTTCATCTGTGTATGTTTTCACATCGCTCTTAGTGATATTAGTGTGTGAGGGAGGTGTATTTAGTCCTTGGGATTGCAAAATTGCATTTTCTGAATTTGTTGTTGTATACTACAGTGAGAAGCTGGTAGGAAGGACTGCTACAGGAAGCTTCAGTATGACCCTTTCGCTTCTTGGCCCCTGTTTAATTTTGAAACTATGCAGGCTTTGTGCCAAAACTTCCCCTGGTCTCTGACCGAGGAGCTGGAGTTCAGAGCTGAGAGGCGCTGGAGAAAAAAGGCACTGCCACCTGAATGTCGTTCCGCTGCTTCCTCCTGCTGAAGGAGGCTTGCATGAGATCTGGTGCGCAGAGGGGACAGCTGCATCCGTTTTGGGAAGCTGCATGGCCGTTTGGATGTGCTTCATTTCCAGAGTGGAACAGGTTCAGGTTTTCTGTCGAGGCACTACAGAGGCTGTGGGAAGAAGGACAATGAATCGAGAGGAAGGAAAACTAAACCAGGGATGAGCCCAGGATGGTTAGGCTCAAAGATGCACCCGATATGACTGGTGCCCACAGCTGCTTGCTGGCTGCTGGGGCAGCACCACTGACTGAAGCCCGTGTCCCCGTCACGGTGGCAGTGTCTGGGCAGGTGCAGCAGAGTGGAGCAACCTTTTGTAAGGAAATAAAACCTTTGAGATAATTAGAAGCAAGTGGTGGAAAATGAGACAGCGGGCTGAGGAAGGGAGGGTTATTGTTGCTGTGCCCAGGGGTCTGTGCTGGTAGGATTACACTTCTGTAGTGCTAATGACAGGAGATACAAATTCACAAAACCCATTTATGTACAGGCTCTGTGCTTCAGAAGTGCTTCCAGTATTGTGGCAGACCAGTTGAATTCACGAACTGGAGAGATGAGAGAAGCGTGGTACCAATGCCCCATGCCTGTCTGCATTGAAGGGGCAATTTGAACAATGCCCTCAATAATAAGACTAACTTTTGGTTAGTCCTGAAGTGGTCAGGCAGTTGGACTCGATTTTTTTGTAGGTCCCTTCCAGTGGAACTATTCTGTTCTAAACCCTGCTCATCAGCTCAGCAACCCTGGGTGTTGGTACGTTTGTCTGCCTTTTGCAATGGGAGGCAAAAGTAGAAGAGAATCACAGAATGGTTTGGGTTGGAAGGGACCTTAAAGATCACCTAATTCCACCCCCTGCCATGGGCAGGGACATCTCCCACCACACCAGCTTGGCCAAGGCCCCATCCAGCCTGGCCTTGAACACTTCCAGGGATGGGGCAGCCACAGCTTCTCTGGACAGCCTGTGCCAGTGCTTCAGCACCCTCATAATAAAGAGTTTATTCCTAATACCTAATCTAAATCTACCTTCTTTTAGTTTAAATCCATTACTCCTTGTTCTGTTGCTACGTTCCTTGACAAAGAGTCCCTCCCCAGCTTTCCTGCAGCCCCCTTTAGGCGCAGGCAGGCCGCTGTGAGCTCTCCCCGGGGCCTTCTCTTCTCCTGGCTGAACAACCCCAGCTCTCAGCCTCTCGTAGCAGAGGTGCTCCAGCCCCTTGATTCCTTCCTTCCAGCAACTCTGGATGCCTTGGTCAGCAGAAGGGTGATTGTGAACCGGCTGTGTCTCTGAAGGCAGCAGTAAGATTATGGATGTATAGCCCAATTTATCTTCTGCAGAAGACAGGAAAATAGAATTAATAATGCCTCTATTTAGAGTAGGGAGAGGTTTAGATACCGTAATAAAAAAAGACGAATGAATGTAGACAGAGGTTATGAAGATGATTAGGACAATAGATAACTTGTCTCATCAGAGAAAATTAAAAATTTTTTTTAGCCCAGCAAGAAGATTGAGAGGGTACACGACTTTAGTGAACACGCTTGTTCATAAAACCCATTTGTTGGGGGGTAAAAACAAAGAAGTGAAAAGAGCTATTTAGAATGAGTGATAGTATGGCTACATACTAAATCAATATAAGTGGATCACTTCAAAGTCTTCATGATTTTTAGAATGTAAGAATAAATTACAACTGGCTTTAAATATTAAACAGCTTCATGGAAATCCCAAAGTAGGATTTCTGGCCCTTTAAGGGTTTGGACTTTTTGACTTATTTTGAAGGAGTGAAACTTCTTAAAAGAATATTTTTAAGAGTAGTGGAGACAAAGAACTGAAGGGTTTTTTTTTTTTTTTTTTTTCAGAATAGATCCTGCTGTGGTATAGAAAAGCTGTAGAAATGGGAAATGTCTGCTGTGAGCTCTGTGATTTCAGCATCCTTGCAGTGTCTTACACTGATTTTGGCCGTTCTGGTTTTGCTGGGTAATGGAAGGGGCAATGATGGTCTTGCCCTGCCTTACTCCCCATACTGCAAGCTCCTGTTGCCGAGCCTGTTGTAGGGTTTTGCCCTCTTGGAAGAACTGAGGACTAGTTGTACATTAAGTGGCCAGCTCTGTTGGTGCTGTTGGGCAGTTTTGGAACCAGGGAGGTTTCTGGTCCAGATGCTTGGCACTGTGACAGGCTGCAAACTCTGGGGTCAGGTAGGAGATCTCTGTCAGGTTGGGCTGACCAAGGTGTTCCTGTTCTCCTGCAGAACTGGCCATAGTTCACTTCCTCTGTATATCCATGTGAGTGTGAGGATCCAGAGTGTTAGCTGTCTTCTTACTGTTGCCTTTCTTCCCATGGTAATTTTACATGACAGACCAAAAATTAAAGCTTAAAATTAGAAAGCACAAGCCTGTGTGTAGGGTTTGAGGTAAGAGAATGGATGGTTTTATGAGTCCTGTAGGTTTTGATCATGCCGCATGGTTGTGGTTGCAGGGAAGTGGACAGACTGATTCAGCATGGTTCCTTTCAGCCCTGTGTTTGAGTAAGTTTTCTCCAAAACTGAACAGTGGGGCAAATTATGAAAGTGTAAATTTTTTTTCAGCTGTACTTCACACAAGACGCACAGCTTAAGGATTTCAAAAGACCAGAAGGAAGCCAGCTGCAAGAATAGCTTCAAGTTAAACACTGAATTCTTCTTGGAAAAACTCAACTTTACAGCTCTGTTGTGACCAGTTAGCTTAATTTCGTAATTAAGGCTGCAAAGAGTTCACTTGTTTTCCTGCAAGAACAACGTTTTAGGAGTATGCCACTCCTTGTGTTAGAAGTAATTCCCCAGCCCAGGACTTGAGACCTTTGAAAAGTGGTAACCGGAGGGAGCTCTGACACAAACTGCAGATGAGTGGTACACGCAGCATATGGATTTAACTGAAGATAAGATTAAGGAATTAACAAAGCTTTTGTTTCCACAAGTATCAATTCCCATGTTGATATGGCAGAAAGAAGTCTGAAATACGGGCTTAAAAACAGTCACTGGCTGTCTGCTGGAGGGCAGCAGAAGCTTTATCCTGCCTAGTAGGATGCCAGGACAGCCTGTTCCCGCCCTCGTGGTGGCCAACGAAGGTGGCAGTAGGGAAGATTGGACTTCAGTACCCAGGGTAATAAAGTCTTCAAGCTGTGGCTTTATCCTCACCATCACTTGGCAGGGAATTGGCAGCCGTGGGGAAGATGAGAGAGGGAGCCGTGGGCAGACAGAGGCATGGCCGGGGTGGGAAGGAGCCGTGAGCTGCGGGATGACGGGCTGCGAGCACCGACAGCGACCCAGGCAAAGGCAGGGCTGTGTCTGCCGGACCAGTAAAAACGGTTCATTGAAATGCTGGGGGAGAGTGTACAGGAGCTGGCGTGCTGGTGGCATTCCTTGTGTTTCTGATACCGTGACAGGAGCAGCCTGCAGACAGGCTTTAAACTGCAAGGTGCTGAAGGGCACGAGATGATGCATGGGCATGAGTTTGTGGCTTAGGGAGGGGAAAAAAAAAAAGCATCGGTGCCTGTGTGTGTCCTAACTGCACGTAGGGCTTCCCTGCCTCGCCTCTGCCCATCTCCTCCTCTGATCAGCGCCCAGGTGGTGCTCACGTAGAGAAAGCTTTTCTGTCATGGTCATCGTGCACCACGCTGCCGAGGAGGATTAATAGTGCTGTCTGAAAGTGCTGTCAGACCCTGTGGGCATAGTGGGAATGAGACTAGAAAATGGTAATTTTCTTTTGATGGACTAAAATCTTACTATTTCTGAAATGGGCTTTGTTCCATTAGATTTAATTGAATTCTTAGCATTTTATTGACAAGATCGTAGTATGGCTACCATTGCCTCTTCTTCCCTTGACTCTCTTTTATTATCTCTCCCTTATAATATCAAGTGAAAAAATCTAAGGTGGTATTGGAAAAACAGATTACTCATATAAGAATTCATATCAGCTGTATAATCTCAGTTGCAGTCTGACTCTTTTGCAGTGTATTTTTTTTATTTAATTCTTGAAATCCTACTTTTAAACTAGCTTTGTTGCTTCTGGCTCCAATTTGAAAATGAGAAGATCATGTCGGTTCAGATTCGAACTCCTAATGAACACCCACACACAGTACCTAGCTGTGTACAAAGGTCAGGGCAGTGTTCCCTACTATCCTTTGAATCTAGTTAAAATAACTACACCTGCTGAGAGTTCTTTATAAAAAGTCTGAGAGTTAGCTTTCTTTAATTTGTGGAGAAAAAAAAAAAGCAACAACTTTCATCTTCCATTAATTCCAGAGAGCTGGTTGTCTTTTGACACTCTGACAAGCTGTTTGAAACTTACTAAATCTTTTAAAATCTCTCATTAAAATAAAAAGGAGTAGTGTTGTTTTCTTCTTTTTTAAGACTGGCATATGAAATTATGAATTAAAGGATGGGTGGAAGATAACTTTGTTTTTTAGGGTTGTTTTAGTGATCGCTGAGACTTGAGCGAAGTGAGTGACCACCTCCAGGTTGTTTGGAATAGGAAATTGGTGAAAACAACATGACTGTTCTGGGGGGATTGGGAAAGTGAGAATTTTACATGTGGATGAAGGGGGGAATGTTTGTCATGAGCTTGGTTGTGGCATATATCTTAAATGCTGAGATTGTTTATCAATTTGTATACTTGTGGTGATGAAATGAATTTCACTATTATTAGTCTCTTCCAGAATAAAGAGAGAGTCCTGTCAGCTACATAATTTCATAATTTCATGGCTGGTTGTCATTTTCCAGCACTGGAGGAACATTTGTCTTTTCCACCAACTGAAAGACTAAAGCTCTTAACGCTTGTTAAAGTAATGAGTCATGGTCCTCAAAAAGTTGGGTAAGGGATGGCTTTAGATTGACGTTTATAGCTCATCTGCACTTGTACAGCAGCTTTTTCATGTGTCACAGTGCTGAAGTGGTGCATTTTGATCTTAAAACGTTGTGTGCCATTCTTCGTAGTAGTATTGAAGATGATGGAAGGGTGTTGCCTAGGAGGGCGCATCTGAACAAAATCGAGTGTCTGCATATAGCCGCTCGGACAGGCTGGCGGCTGTGCTGGGACTGTGCTGAGCTCTGGAGGTGCAGAGAGCTTGGGCACTGGAAACTTTCCCAGGGCAAGCGTGTGGATGGTTAACCTCAGGCTCTCCAGCTGTAGGGGATTTTTGAGTAGTCAAAATATATGCCCCAAATAGGGGATGCGCCACGCTCGCTGCCTGGCTGTGGGAGCGGGCCAGCTCTTGGCAGTGCTGGCACAGCATCGTCTTGGGATTTGGATGTGGACCTCTCCCAGCCCCGTTTGGTAGTGGGATTGCTGGGAACTAGTCAGCTTTAATTTCTGCAGCACTGGTTGAGGTTCTTCTCTTATCTGTGAAAAATGTGCTAGTTTGGTTCTGGCCTTCGGCCATGTGGGCACTTTTGTACAGGTTTGGGAAGCCTCTGACATAGCAATTAGTCATAAAGCAGTTGGTGTGCTTTTCTGGTCACCTCCGATTGCCCACAGATCCCTGACCTTGAGTACCTAGCGTTTGCTAAACTAAATCCTAGCTGTTTGCCAAACGGTCCTAAAGTGCAGAGATCCAAGAGCACTGAAGTGAATGCCAAACCTCCCCGCTGTGACGGTGGGAACAAAACGCTGCCCCTTGGGGCGTGAGGTGTGTGTGTGGGGGAGAATCCGCATTTTACATCTGAATACATGCAGAAATGATTCTTAGGGCTTTTAGAGGAATTTCTCTAGTTGTTTAAAGCAGCCTTTGCTTTTCATAGTTACCCAACTGCGCTGTTACCATCTGAAACCCAGTCTCCTCCTGCAGCAGATGCAGCCCCACAGGCTACGAAATGCTGGAGCGTGTCATGAAGCAGAGCCTTGCCCCGAGTGCAAGCGGCGTCGCAGCCAGCCAGGTCATTGCCCCGAGTTGTTTACAGTCCCACGAGCTGTGGCGCTTCCCTGTGTGTTTACAGGACATGCTGCTGCTTTCGGCTTAAAAGCAAAGCTTTCACTGGAGCTTTGAAAGCATTGTAGTCCGAAATAACCAGAGACTGCAGGTCTGCTTGTAACGGCTGTGCCGGGTTGTATTTGTGTCTCCAGGGGATCGTGGCTCATTACGGCACCTGTATAATTTGAGATAAGGACCAGAGTGTTGTTATCGAGCGCTTCCTCCCTCCTGCCCCACTCCCCCCATTCTGTGTGGTGACCGCAGAGGCAGCTCCGTGCCTGGATTGCTGGCTGTATTTAAGCAAATGTGTTTTGTCTTCCAAATCAGCTGTCCCAGGAATCCTTACCACCCTGCCTGAAGTGCCGTGACAATAAAGTGGGACAATCTTTTTTTGCACAGGTGACTTGATGAAGAGTGCCTCTGGGGAGTTTGCCGATGACCCCTGCTCCTCGGTGAAACGAGGGAACATGGTCCGGGCGGCACGCGCCCTCCTCTCCGCTGTCACCCGGCTGCTGATTCTGGCTGACATGGCAGACGTCTACAAGCTGCTTGTCCAGCTCAAAGTAGTAAGTGCAGTTCTGAGCCGTGCCTGGCACGCCGCGCTGGCTCTGCTGGGTGGCTTTGCCTCGTGCCTGGGCGTACTGACCCTGGAGCTCCCTCTCAGCGGCTTGCCTCTGGAGCAGTGATGCTGGCAGGTTTTTTTTTCTCTAGCAGAATGTGTGCAACTGAGGAGTGTAAAAACAACTGACAGATGTTGTCAGTGGCTTTTGACTCTGCATTGCACTTCATTCTCAACTTTTAGTATTGAGACAAATGCACTGTGGTCTGTGAACAGCAGAGGATAAATTGTTTAATCAAAAGAAATAATTTGGTTTTCTTATTGACTACTACTCCCTTGTATCTAGCAGATATGACTAGTTATTAGTAGGAACAAGTAGCTTCAGTGGACTAAATAAAATGAATGTGGAACATGGAAACATGGAAGGAAGGCTTTTTTTTTTTTATGAGCAGGAGATGGGTGGTTTGTGCAGAACTTGAGATGCAGCACAGCTTGGTGTTGGGCTGGCTTCAGCTGGGGTTTGAGGGCTCCCCTCTTACCCCTTGACAGCTGCAGCCAGGGCTCTGTGAGGGCCCTGGGCTCTTTCAGACACGCGTGCCTGGCTGTCCCTGGTAGCTGGTGAGCATCAAGCAGTAGCTCAGCCTGAAGTACTGTTAGCCCTTGACACGTCTCTCTCCAAACAGTGACAGGCAGGAGAGAAAGATCACTGTCTGCTATGAAGCCCATTCTGAAAGCCCATAACTTTCTAAACTGTGTACTGGATTGCTTGGAAAAATATGTGAATATATCTGTATATCCTTTCAGGTGGAAGAAGGTATCTTGAAACTAAGGAATGCTAGCACAGAGCAGGATCTGGGTATCCAGTACAAAGCCCTCAAACCAGAGGTGGACAAACTTAACATCATGGCAGCCAAAAGGCAGCAGGTATAGTGATGGCAGCTCTTTCTTATGTATATATAGTTTCTTTTTCTTTTTTCAAAAGAAGAAAATAAGGCAGCCTTACTGCTCTTGGGGACTACCTGTTGCTGCTGTTAATTTATTTTTTTTACTTTTTTCTCAATACTTTGTGTTGCACTCAGTGGTGTTTAGAAAATTGAATGGCGCTTGCCTGGTAAGCAGAAAATCTGCTCAGCTGTAGTACATTGCTTCTGACTCAAATTTTCCTGATAGCATTTGTTTGTTAATGCTTTAGTACCTTAATGAAATGCTGCTTCTATAGAATTGCATTGATGGATGTCAAGACTTCCCATTTTGAAGCAGTGCAGGTGTGGGTAAGGAAAGAGGATTGAGATACAAATTTGTGGCTGGTGCTCTCACCATGAGACCACACAGCCTTTGTGATTTGCACAGGTGTAATGAACCACGGTCACTTAAACAGGGAGCAAAAGTCATGGCTGGGGACAGAATTACAGCCCTTTCCAAGGGAGCACTGTGCCATGCCAAGCAATGCACCATAGCTGGCTAGTCTTGCACGGAAATGCCTGTTTGAGGAAGGGTTTGAAATCCTTATTGCTTTGTGCATGTCCTGTATTTGCATTGCTAGTGCTTAACCTTAAGTCACGTGTAAAGGTTTTGTTCAACATCACTGTTGTGACTCACTCCTTTGTAAGTTAAGCTTTAAAAGAAAGTAGAAGCACTGGCAGTCAGATTTATCTGAAACAGCATAATTCTTTTAGAGCATATTTCTTATTCTGTTGTTCTGTACAAACCAAAACTGCTTATGCATCTCTGACACTGCTTGTTTGCTTGCATGGATTCATCTTCGAAAATAAACTGGATGCAGTTTAAAATGGATTGCTAGTTGGTTATGTATCTAGAATCTGATGGCAGTAAATGGGAGTGGGGTTACGATGGCAATACAATAAATGTTCTTAAACTGCTTCATGATGGATTGTTTTACGCTATGGGAAGTGGTTGTGTTAAATCTGTAAATCTGTAAGCCTGCTTGGAGTGCCCTCCCTGCTTAGCGTGCGTCTTACAGAGGTCTTGTATTACCCATTCATTTTGAAGGGTCTGTCAGATTTTTTTTCCCCGTATGGTAAAGCAGCCCATTTTTTCATTTTTGTTACCTCTTTGTAAGGCTTAAGAAGTAACTTGAAAATGTTCATGTTGCTAATAATTGTGTTCGTTCTTCCTTTTCATAAACCTTACTGCTTGTGCTGGACTCAGAACCTCTATCTATTCATGGTACTTACTTTCCAAAACAGAGGTGATGATGCTTTAGAGAATTGCAGCAGTGAGTGTTTGGGAAAAGACCTATGGACTCTTAAATCTTAATCTTAAATTAGCAGTAATTATAGTCATTGGATTTATTTTCTCCCTTTGGAGATGAACAAGAAGCTGAATGAGATGATACTCTTGTTCTTCTAAAAGTAAGTGTGCGAGTCTCTTAAGGAAAGTGAACTCCATCTTCGAGGTGTGATTAAAGAAGACATTCTGGTTGTGAGTCTTGGAGTTTAAGATCTGGCTTCTCAGATGCAAATTCATGACAAGGCTCCCTTGGTTGAGCTGATCCATACAGAACAAGCATGCATTTCTTAACAAGTATCTCTGTGCTAGTTGCACAAATTAATTGGGTTAATCACTTGTGAAATAGAGCCAATAGACTAATGTTAGCGATTGTCAGAGATTGCCTTTCTTTTTTCTTCCTTCAGTTAAATGATGCTTGCCACTTATGTCTAAGCATCTTAAAGCACATTTTATTTTAAGACATGGAAAACTGAGGTCGCTACTTATGCATCCTCCTGATGTACTGGTATTGTCTGCTTTCAGAGTGCTGGTCCTGTAGTGTGGCAAGGAGCAAACATGTCTCAGATCTTGAAATGTGAAGCTGTGAATTGCCCTACAGCACTTTTTTGAGTTTTTGTGGAGCTGTTGTGTTCTAAGATGAGCTGAGCTATTAATAATAGGGATATGGGGAGAGCTCAAGGTTGGGTTAGATTTGAGCATACTAGCCAAAGAATCTGCCTGTCTCTTGAAGACACAGGGAGACAGTGTATGGATTGAATGTGGGGACTGTTTTCAAACGGCTTCTTTCTTTAATTTTCCTAATAGGAATTGAAAGATGTAGGTCACCGTGATCAAATGGCGGCAGCCAGAGGAATCCTGCAGAAGAACGTTCCCATTCTCTATACCGCGTCTCAGGCCTGTCTGCAGCACCCTGATGTGGCTGCCTACAAAGCTAACAGGGACTTGATCTACAAACAGCTTCAGCAGGCGGTCACTGGCATCTCAAACGCAGCTCAAGCAACTGCATCAGATGATGCTGCCCAGCAGCAGGGTGGAGGTGGAGAGCTGGCTTATGCTCTGAACAACTTTGATGTAAGTTCTGAACGCGTATGTAAAAAGTGGCAACTCCAACTGCTGCCTTCGCTCACCTGATTTATGAGCAACAGCTTGCTTTTGCTTATATTACCTGAAAAATCATTTTCTACTGAAATACTGCAAGTCCCAGGTGAAGCAGGCTTTTATTTTTTCGAATATGGCTCTTTTGAAACTAGGATTGATAGAATATAGAAAGGAGCAGTGCTGTTCTCAGTGATTGAAGGCTGTCAAGTTAAACTAGCTCAAAAATAGCTCTTAGCCTACTGATACATTAGATGTAAGTCCTTGGTTTATTTGAAATTGATTATTTCATAATATATTTATGTAATGTATTCTTGTAGGTGACAGAAATGACTTTTTAAAAGTGAATAATATATTTGCAATTGCCCAAACTGCCTATTGAGAAAAACTTGAAGTGGGAAGTGTAATATGATCTTTGGTTGGGAATGAAATCACTTCAAACTGATGTGTTGTACTGATCTGTCATATTCTTTATCTTGTATTCTGTAAGTTACTGAGGATAGCCATACACTTTTACTGAGAATACTTTCCTTTTGAAGCCAGTATTTTGTCTACCGCTGATTCGGTCTCAGAATTTTAAACACCTTGGCACTAGCTCACCTCTAAAACTTATTAAATAACACAGGTCTGTTGCTCAGAAAATGCATAATGCTTTTTTCCCCAAGTATTGTTCACCTTCTCTATTTTAGCTCTTAGCGCCCTTGCTCTTCTGTGTTAATTTCCTGCCATGTTTCTCAACTTGTTTTACCATTTCCCTAAAGGATAAAATGCTATTTGAGGTTTTCCCTATGCCAAGTGTAAAGCCTCTCTATGTGACCTCTTGGGTAACAAGATGTCGTGATTATCTTGATCTTTGGGACTGATTTTGGTTTTAAGTCTCTCTTAAATTCCATCAGTTGAGCGTTCAGCTACATGAGTTTTAAGACTCTGCCTTGGGTTAGCACCCAGAGGATCACAGGTTTGATCAGAGCCCTGTAGGACAGGAAGGCAGCTCTAGTAACAGCACGTGACGTTAAGGCCTGGCTTTGGTATGCAGAAGTAAATCTGAACTGACTTGTTTTTCATGTATTGGCTAATCTAATTCAAACCATTTAATATGATTTCTGATACGTGCTCATATTTTACTATATGAGCTCTCTAATATACGGCCAGAGACTTTTTTTTGTTGCAGTCTGCATTAAGCTTCTGAGCTTTTAGTTCTGTGTGGCACGACTCCCTGATAGCAGCAGGGCTTGTTCAGCAGGCTGGCCTGAATGGGCATTGTGTGCAAGGGCTTTGTTGGCTCATCCTTGCCAAAGGAGACGGACAAAACAAATGTGTTCAGGTTCTCTGCAGATGTTATCCCTGCAATTCATTTCCTGTTAACATTTGAGTGCTATTGTGCTCTTGTAATAGAGGTTGTGCACACGCCCTCCCAAATAATTCAGTGTTTCTACTGTGCTGGTGAAATATTAAGTGATTACCAGAAGATAACAAGATAATCATTATCTCTCTCTCATTTATATGGTGCAATTTTGGAGTTGTAGCATACTACCATTGGAGTGTCTGCATGACTAAAATGTTGAGGAAAAAATGGGACTGTTAGACGAGCATGTGCTGTGGCTAAACCTGCTGTGAAGGCCGTGTGGTTACTCAGTGGGGAGACTAATTGTGCTGACAGTAACGTTGAAGTTAGTTAGCGTACAAACGGAGTGTGGAAAACTCATTTTTCAAGAAACTTTGGGGCTTCTTTCATAAAAAGTTATCATCATTTTCCCCTCCTGCTCACTGAATTGGAAGAAAACCTATGCAAACCCTAAACAAACAAGCAAAATTTGAAATGGCCAAATCATGTTCCTTAATAAACTGTAGAGCCTGTTTATTTAAACTACCTGGAAGTACTCACAAGGTGATGTATGCTCCACGCTGCTGCTGCTTGGTGAGCTTTCTATGGAGGGTGATATTGGCCCCTTGAAAAGTAGATGCTTAAGGCTGAATAAGCAGTACTGATTTTTCTCAGTATGATCTGTGCTTACTAATAATCTTTCAAGATAAAGCTGTGATAGTCTTCTGCCACGAAGAAATCTATTTCTCTGCTATTTTAAACATTGATGTTGATGTTTCACTTGAATATTTGAGAATGCTATTATATTTACCTGTATAATTGCTTACTGGTGAAAGGAGGACTGGATAAACTAGGACACCAGAGTACTATATATAGGACTAATTTTGGACATTTGTTTTTCTTGGTTTTTTTTTTTTGGTTCATGATGAGGTAATTATATCTGACAAGTTTAAATAGTGAAGGCATGTCCGGATTGACATGTAGTTAAAAAGAGTTCTTTATTTGAACTTTATTTGTCCTGGCACATTTGATTTTGCCATTCATATAATGAGACTTCTTGTGGCTAAGTTCGGTTTAGCTGTCAAAGCAGCACAAGAAATGACTAGCAACTTAATGTGATGGGGGACCTTTTAGTAATTTAACTAAACTACTCGAGAAAATCACTCTTGGTGCCAGAATGTTGATTGCCTTTCATGCTTGATCAGGGGGGTTGCTGTAAGTGTTGGTCTTTTTGATGACTTAACAGTAACTTACTGCTCAGTCTGATATCTAACTTCTAAAACCTTTATTTTACCAGAAACAAATTATTGTGGATCCATCGACCTTCAGTGAGGAACGTTTTAGGCCTTCCCTGGAAGAGCGCCTGGAGAGCATCATTAGCGGAGCAGCCCTGATGGCTGATTCATCCTGCACACGTGATGACCGACGGGAACGGATAGTTGCAGAGTGTAATGCAGTGCGACAGGCCTTGCAGGATCTACTTTCAGAGTACATGGGGAATGTGAGTATCTTCTGTTCTGTTTGTTTATTTAGTTCTTGTGGTTTTAGCTCCGTGAGATCATCCAAAATGGGGGAGTCAAAGCTGTGGGTCTTGAAGCTGGTTTGTTCTACTCCCAAACAGGATTTGAGCATTAACCAGGAGTCCTGAAAGGTTTGTCAGAAGGCCAGCACGGAGGCAGAATCAAACATAGATTTAAATCATCTGTGATACTTACCTTAAAATTGATCTCTGTTCTATTGTCATCATATAGTACTGTCCTTAGGTTATGATTCTTACATACTGGTTTGTGTAGAAATTCTATAGAATTAGGCTGTCTTCCCCCTTAATTTGCATAAAGTAACTAGACCTATGAAAAAAGTAGCGTTCTTAACTTTTTTTTTTTGAAGCTTGGGAAGTTTAAGTGTATGAACTTTTTAGCTGAAGGCATAGGTTTTCAGAATCAAGTTAATTGCAGTTGCTATTCCATTTGATCAGAAGTGATGTAGAAAATTAAAGCTGAAATATTTAGTAGGAAATTTGGAGAGGAGTTTGATATAAATATTGAACTGAGCAGCTTTCCTCCAGTGTTTAGACGTTACACTACACATAATGTACATACAGTATTTGGAGCTCAAGTGTGTTTCTACAGTTGGAAAAAGTGTTATGTCATGAAGATGAGCTTCTGTGTTTGAAGGCATCATGCTATAATATCAGATGCTGCCTCTTTTTTCCTTGGCCCAGGGGTTTTTAATTTTAATAGCTTTAGCAGTGTTGAATGATAAGCTTGGGATTTCATAAGAGTCTTTAAGCTCAATCAGGTTTTTAAACATAAATACTATAAAAGGGAATTGATTTCAGGTGCAAAGTTGTGGGAATGACAACAGTGAGATGGTTTGTAGCATCATGGCAACTCAGATTGACTGAAGAAATCATAAGGGGCTGAGGTGAAGCCTTACTTAGACTTCTGAGCATGTTTGAGGTAAAACTGAGAGATTTGCTTTAGATGGCAGAATTTATTTAGCAAGGTTGCTGTGTTAGGTACCTTACCTCCTTGCCTGTGATTCTGCTGTCTTCTGGTGAAAGCTACTTCAGCGTGAAATAAGTGGTCCGAAGTCTGCGTGTGCGACTTAGGTGGTTGTTATTTGGAGAACAGAGGTGTGCAGTGAAAGGTAGAAAATAAAATGAGGGTTTGTTTACCAGTGGAAGACAAGGACAAAGTAATTGAGCAAAACTGAAAGACAAGTCCCACATAGCCTGTGGGCTGAGCTAGGTGCTTCATGTAGTCTTTCTTAATTGCTTGTGAAAGTAGCTTGTGCTTGGCATTGATACTATATAGAACTGGAGATGGCAGCTGGGGAGCAAACCACCACGTTGCGCCCTTTGAAATGCCTTTCAGAGCAGGGTGTTTTATTAGTATATGAGGCATCCGTAGTAATCCCTCAAACAAATGCGCTGCTGGATTGGATGCAGGCGTGTCAGCACGACTGAGGATAAAACATCCACCAGATGCTAATTAAAAACGTGGAGGAAGTAAATGTTCAGTCTTGCGCACAACAGATTTGGTTGCATTTCCCTCCTTGATAGATGGTCAATACCTGCGTAAGATCTCAGAGCTTTGACTTCCTTGTGCCATAATGCCTATCTTGCTCCTCTGGCTGTGTACTCTTGTCTCCGTTCTGCAAGTTAAAGTAATCATGTTGAGATGGAAAGAATGTATGCCCTATGTTATCTCTTTTAACACATTGTGAAATTAGTGGAGCATACTGAATTTTTTAAAGTCACTGCTATGTTGTTATTGTAGACAGTGTAGTTGGGAAAATGAGATTAGAAATTCAGTGAAATGGAGTGGAAAAAGCGATAGATAAATTATGGTGAAAATGTGGGATGGTGTGTGAAAATCCATACTGAGGGTAGAAAAAAATACAGGATGATGAAGCTGAAGAATGAATAATAGCTGGGGACCTATAAAAGCATTTGGTTCATCTACAGGAAGAGCAGGGATGTGCTACTTTTAATGTTTCCTCTGCTATTACTGTATTGTGCATGTATGAGATACCAACAGTCACAGCACCCAGCCATCTCCTGTTGTGCATTTCTCCATCCTACCTTTAAAGATGGAAATGAATTGGACGTTAAATCGGTTAATTGCACGGTACTTGCAGTGCATCATGAATGCTGAATGGTAGAATAAGACCAAGAGACCTGTTTTTTCAAAGAGAAAACAGGGATGAGCAATACTCTGAAAAGGTTGAAGCATAGGAATATCTTGAGGCAGATTCCCTTTTAGTTTTAAATGCCTTCTGTTCTAGTGACTTCCTCTAGCTTCTGGGCTTTCTTTCAGATCTCTGGTAATAAAAAGGCTTTTTCCACAGGTAGTTTATAACTCAAAGTTTAGTGTTTTGGACCCATGGTTTAACTGTCTCTTTGGGCCTGTCCCCGAGGGTTCTGTAAGTCTTCAAGCGTTGCTGGCTGTGTTATGATGTGTGGCAGAAACTTCTGTCTGAAAACAATTTTCGGTAATAAACTGAATCACAGGTTCCCTTGACCCTTGCATTTGCTGGCATGGTGATGAAACCTATAGCTAGAAGAAGGGCAAGAGTTGCTCGTTTACTAGTTTGTTATGGAAGTTTGTATCATCTTTTCTTGGATTGGTGTCCATCTTACTTCCTTTTCTATCTGGCACACCTGTTACAACTATTTTCAAGACAGAAGACTGGCCCAAATTGGTCAGACTAAATTTACATCAAGGCCAGAATCCTGTCTTGAGAGTAGTGAATGGCGGATGCCTACAGGAAAGAGGACAGTAACAAGGGAAGTATGTAGTCTAACTTGCCCAAAATAGCTCCCAGATGCCAGCAGTCTGTAGCTCGGATAATTCCCGAGCTGGCATTGCTGACTGTGTTTTAATAGCTCGTGCTGGACTTTTCCCCCATGAATCTCTAGTTTCTTTCTGAACCCTCATGAACTTGCAGCACCCATAAGCTGGAAGGCTCCTTGCTAAAGAAGATTAATCGTGTCGCATGAAGCATCTCCTTTTGTTTGAAGCAGAGCGCCCTTCTGTCTGTTCAGTTTGCTGTTTCCTCCATCTGATTTCAGAAGAGACTGAGCAGCTATTCCCTGCTTACCTTTCTCTGTGCCATGCCGTGTAGCAGACTTCTGCCTCCTCTTTCCCAGAATGAAGTGCCCTAGTTTTATTTGTTGCTTTCCATAAGGAAGACGTTCAACACCACCTTTCAGCTTTGGCTGGGCCCTCGTTGCTAAACAGCACGGTGCAGTAGGACGGGGTTTGTAGGGGGAAGGAGGACTCGATGCCTGCCTAGATCTGTCTCCCTCACAGAATTTTGCATCAGCTGGTTGTAGCCTGGGTCCTGAGGGCTGGGTGCCGGTTAGTGTTTGGTGCGAGGGTGGCTGCCCCCTTGCTTAGGGTCATTCAGAGGGGCTGATGAAACTGCTACGTGAAGATTTAGCTTCTGAGTCGTAGTTGTTGGGGTCTGTTTTTGTGAACGTTAAGTCAGATCGTCTTTTTCTTGTGCATCACTTAATGCCTCTGTCTGTTGAACTTCATCCACCATTTTATTAGCTGGTGTCTTGATTTATATCCTAAAAATGCCAACTGTTCATCCCTTAATTGTAGCATTCAGTTTTTAGTGTTTTTTTTCCTTCTTCATCTTCCATTTTCCCCCAAGGAGAGCTGGCTTCCATTACGGCTCCCGCTCATTTCAGCCCATGATTCTAACAGAAAATAGTTTTCCTTTTTAAACTAGCACTGCAGATCCCTCCTGGATTCAAACAGCAAACACGAATATCTGAGTGTGATATTTTTTTTTTATTACTCTGAGTAAGCTTTATACTTATTGCTAGTGCTGAATGGCACAGCAAGAATGGGGAGGTTTAACAAAATTCATTATTGATTCTGACTAGCACTGTAAAAGCAGAGTAGTCCAAGGTCTTGGATCTGAGATCAACTGCCTAGAATGCAATAAATTGCCCGCTTCAGTCACAGCTGAATTTGTAATATAACTAATCGATGGCGAGAGCCAGACCTTTGTGAGATGCTGCATTTGGGAGCTCGTGGTGTATATTTTATTAATGAAATGAAAAAAAATAAATTCACAGCATATGTGAGTTTGGTTGGTCATTGATAACAGACTTTGAGGCAGGAGGACAGAACAAAACATCTCCTTGAATGTTGTTCAAGTTCAGTGTTATACCAAGGAAGAAGTTGGTAAGAGAGCTGGCATTTAGAGTTCAGGAGTAAGCACAAAAGATGATTTTTATTGTATTTTGTTACAACTTCATGATCTCATGTGGGTAGATGTTGATTGGCTCCAGTTTTCCCCCAAATAAAATATATAAAACAGAAGGTTTTTGGACAGTACTACCAATTTATCCCAGTATTGCCCTTACACTAGCAGATGGTGCAATATCTTCCTCAGCGTACCGAGCAGTTACAATGCTTGTTTTTGCTTTTTTGTACTGTATTGGGCAAATCTACCTCAAATTTATGCACAGAGCGTTTGTCACAAGTTATCTGAAGTAGTTAAAGTGAATTCATAAAAAAGAACAGTGGGCTGATTAGAGCCGAAACACTTCTGCATCTTTAAGAAGCAGGTATGTAGGATGGAGAGGTGAGGTGTCCAGCAGCCACAAAAACCCACAAACTTCAAGTTGTGACAGCGTGTGCTCTGTGTGGTAACTCTCCATGGGTGTTATTAGTGCAGAGCTTGGGCAGCTTGTCTTCATCTCAGCGACCGCGTTAAATATGGGAGGCATACAAGGTCTTATTATTTGAGGTTGGGGTTTCGCAGATTAGAAAGTGCAGGATGTCAGCTGGAAGCTAAACCAGAAACTTTCAGTCTGTTCTGTTTGACTACACTGAACTTGAAAAAGACACCCATTTGCTGTGCTGGGCTGTCTGATTGACATGTAAGACTGAAAATAAGGACTTCCTTTGGCTTTTTTGACAGTCCACTTTTATTGTTTGACAGAGAGGCTTTGGAGGAATGGGGTCTGTTAGATTTCTTTCCATGAACGCTGCTTTAGAGGCATGTGGCAGCAGTGATCACAGGTGTTCAGATCTATTTAGTATGCACAGAAAGGTGCAGAGAGGTCTCATTTTAAAGTCTATTCCATACCCCACCGATTTCTAATGCCTGTAACTGCCCTTTCAGGCAGACACAAGTAACTCAGACTCGTAGTTGCATAAAGTTTGTCAGAAACTCTAGTTTGGCTAGCATGGAATGTGAACCCAGAGCCCCATTGTGTACAACATGCTCTTGTACAATAAAATCCCTTGTTACTACATTTGGAAACGATAAATCATGTTACATAAAGTAGCTTGACAGGTCCTATTTCAACGGGAATTTTAATGCTTTCATATTATCATTCTGACTGTGTCCTTGACTGTCTGGATTGCATTAGAGGTGCTTGGCAGCAAATGGAGAAAAACCATTTGGGGCCAGCTTCAGAGCAAGCATTCCAGGCACAGATTATTTCAGCCGATCTTTCCAGTTTCCATTTTCTGCTTGGCCTGAAGCAGGATGTGTCTGGGGGGTGGTGTCTGTATTTCTTTTAATATTGGCTTTTAGCACAGCTTGAAGGTAAGTGGGGCAGTTAAACCCCAGGCTGCTGCACTGCACTGCCTGGTGGGAGCTCCTGCATGCTGGCAGGAGTGCCATGGCTCTCAGGATACCTGAAGTAGATCTCAACACTTCTGGTTTTAGACTTGTTGGTCTCGTGATTTACTAAATGCTTGTTTTTCACACTGTTTCTGTGTTCAGCACAGCTACAAAAACGGGCTTCTCCAAACAAGTGAACTGTTTTCCTGATCTTAATTGCACTGGTTTGCTTTTCTTTCCTAAAGCTTCCTTGAGCATCTCCAGTGCTTGAAAATGAATGGGCAAGAGCGTACCTAGCTCATGTCTTCAGTATGTTTTGGGAGAAGTAATTTTGTCTTCAGAATGACCATTAAGGGTATTTTGACTCCTGACACATGTGACTTACAGAATGGAGATGGGTTTTGCATTCTGAACTTGCCTATTAATAATATTATTAATAATAGTGACCCACAGCTTTATATTCCCATCAAGCTTGGAAAGGAACACGTGAATTTTCACATGGCTGTTAAACTTGTGTACAATTTATCCGTGTATTTGGAAGGGCTCTTGCGTAGCCCTTTCAAGCAACTGTGTTTCTGTGGAAATAGATACGAAGTAAAATGTCAGACTGATCCATATTTATGATAGATGCTGATAAAAATCTGCCTTGAGATAATCTACACTTTCTTTTTTTAACATTGTTTCTGTCAGTTTAAGACACTCGAATGCTGAAGTGATGGACATGGCTTGAAAGCCTCGATGGATTCTCCTGTCATGGAGTTTGCTGCTCAGGAAAGGGAGCTGTGCTGTTGTGCTGGGTGCTAATTGCCATAGACGTTACTGGTTTGACAAAGATGATGCTTTTAAAAATAAGAAGTTTCTGAAGCGATACTGTTTTCAAGTTTGTAATGCTTACTGGGTGGTGTAGAGTAAATAACTGAGCATGCTTGGAGTGAAGCCTGATGAGTATGATGAGAATTTCACATGGCATTAATTGGGTGTTTTTGAGCCACAAAGATGAGCTTCCAGGTTGCTTACAGAGGGCGTTCTGGAAACTCTTCTTTCTTACGTAGTAACACGAGGCCTATGGAAAGAAATGGAAGAATTAAAAAGTCCTGAGTACTTCTTCAGGCAGCCTTTGTGCTGCGCAGTGAAAATGCATTCCTTAATGAAGAATGGCTGTCTTAATGCACCCTTAGAAGTCAGGAAAGCCCAAGTCACACCTGAAGTCTGGTTCCCAGATGGGTTCAGCAGCCTGTTGAAGTCTGCAATCATTGCTCTCCTCCATGCGCTTCATTCAGCCCATGCTAACCATTTCGTGTCAAACAGCAGCAGTAACTTTTAAATTGAAGAGATTTGACAGCAGCTGGAATTTAGTCTAAACCGTATTATGTAACTGGTCTCTACTTGCAGTCTTTACGCACTTCTCAACATTTTTGTTGTAGATTCTAAATACACAAAAAAGAAGGAAGGTCGCTGCCCTTTGAGGAGCAGCTGAATTCTGCTGAAGCAGAGCTGAAGTCTAGTGCTGTCCTTAAACTTGAGAGCGGAGTCCTGCGGGTACCTTGTGTGGCAGTGAAGGCTTCCCTCCCAGCTGCTCCTTCCTCTCCTGCCCTTACCCTTTAGGTTTGTAACGGTGAAATGTCCATTCCTCCTTTCTTGTTAGGCATGTGCTATCCTCAGTGCTAACACATCTAATATTTCCTAATACTAAATAACAAATACAGACCCTTCTTGATTTAATGTTGTTCAGGTGGCTTTTAAGATTATAGAATATCAGAGTTGGAAGGGACCCATGAAGATCATCAGGTACAACTCCTGGGTCCCCAAAGGACCACCGCCCCCCCCCCCCCCCCCAAAAAAAAAATCAGTCTTAGAGTGTTGTCCAAACACTTTTTGAAGATTGGTGGAAGGAAGACTTGAAGTAATAACCTGTGCCCACTTGATTGTGGTCTGGTGCTTGGTGTTTAGCAGCATTTTACTTACACTGAGCTGTAAACCATTTTACATAAATATGCTATAATGTTATGCATGGATTCTGCTTAAAATTCTGTGTTTTGTGACTTAGTCCACTTCAGAATTCTGCTGTTTTGTAGGAAAATATTTGAACTTTATCTGCCTACGTAAGATGATATATTTAGTTGCCAACTGTGAAGCTTTATTCAGTGATACTTGAGTACACTCTCAAAGCCAAAATCAGGGAGTATAGATAGAACAGAGCATGTAAGTTTGCACAGTGACTGCTCATCTGTGGATAAACAGCCTTTTAGCCTCTGGCAGGATCATGCTCTCAGTGTGCAGAAGTATTACACACACAACTGGGCTTTTTAATTTCTCTTCTTGGAAGAAAGGGATGATGGAATTATTACAAAGCTGGAATGCTACACTTCTTGCATTACAACAAAGTACTTGCATCTCAAGTCCTGGATTCCCCTTTTTTCCTTTAGCCGTGCTCTAATACAAACTTTGGATTAAGTTCCTATCTTTCTGCACAATGGGACTTAGAAGATAAGAGTGAGAGAAAGGACAGTCACTGCGTGCGCACACATGGCTCTGTGTTATTGTCTGCTAACAGTAATATCCTCCCCAGCTCTCTGGTGATAGGCAAAACTGTTAAGCTCTTTTTTTCTTTTTTTTTTTTTGCTTGCTTATATCTCTTCACTTCTAAAAAGACCTCTCTGCAGGCAGTACAGGTTTTGATCAGAATGCGGGGTATCTGTTCTAGGTGAGGTGCTATTTACCATCTAGACCGTGTTCTTTGCCTAACCTGTTTTATCCTGTTCAGGAAAGCTGATGTTCTGTAATGCTCATAATGTCTCCTGGAGCTCCAGACCTACTTTGTCCCGGAAAGTCAACTGAATCAATATGGAATAATTAGCACTTGTGGCTTATCCAAGTAGTGGCAGCCCTCTTGAATGTAAATAGAGGCAGAAGAGTGACTTAATCCTCCTCTAGCATGAGGAAAGGATGAGGGTTAAGCCGTATCTTAAAAGGCTGTTGAAATAGAGGAGAAAAATTTGGTTTCCCTCTGATTTGCACAGGGCCGTGTTTCTGCAGCAGGAGGGACAAGAGGTGGAGGCAAATGGGCAGAGGAGAGGCAGCGCAGAAACAACTTGCTTGTGCCAGGGCTCAAACCCCTTCTGCTCAGAGCTCTTTGAAAAGACTCGCTTTGTGCCTTTGGAGGCTGCTTACTCAGAAAGCCAAGGTTATCGTTGCTAAATTGGTATGGCAACAATGCTCTGGGCTTTCAGGCTGAGAACTTCCCTGCAAAGGTGCGCTAAAAGATGCATTTTTCTCGGTGCCAATTAAAAATAAAACCAACAATTGTTTCCCTGGGCATCCAGCCACGAGGGGGAAGGCAGGGCACTTGCGAAATTAGCAGGAGTCAGTGAAAGGGCAAAGTCCCATCCGCCTAAGCGTGCTTTCACAAGGGGCTGTGCCTTTAATATGGTGTGTGTGCTTTTCCCTATCGTCTGTGTGTTTCAGGCTGAACTTAAATGTTGCGTGATGTGCAGCTGTTCGTGGGTTGACTCATCCTGCATGTATGTTAGCCTTTGACTGTCAGAAACAGGCCTTTGCCGTTCATAGGGTGCTCCGCTGCTTCCATATGTGGCCAGAAAAAAAAGGCTTCTCAGCTCTGAATCTTTTCTGTATGCCCGAGGTGCTGTCAGCTGTGTTTTACTGAATATGGTAACTCGAATTGACGTTATCAGTTACTTTATAAAACCTGTGGAAAAAGCTTGAAAAATGAAGCCTGATAGTACTTAGGAAAATACAAAGGTTTTGAAAGCAAAAGGCTTTTTTTCCTGTTTCTCTCAACTTTGTAGGTACAGCGTCTTGAGAGCAAGGTAGCTCTGTGCAGCAAAGGGAGCTCAGGAGATGTGGGGGTGTGCAGGGCGATAATTTGAGAGCTGAGTTCCAGCTCTTGTGCACGCAGACAAGTTCGTCCTGCTGCTTGCAGACTGGTTTATTAGTTGGGGCAGGCAGAGGTGTTCTGGCAGCAGGCAGGTGTGCCTGGAGGGGGGTTTCTCTGGCCCTTCTGTTTTTTGCTAGCTCCAGATTCTCATTCTAGCTTGCCTTTCATCTGCCTCACTTCCACGGAATACATGTTGGTCTCTTATTTAAAAGATGGACTCCTTGGAAAAATAAAAGGAAGATGTACCTTTTATTGCCTTTGTGCTAAGTTCAATGAATTTTAGACTATGATTGTCACCTACAAGTGGGGCAGGCACTTTTTAATGACAAATTTAGGATCTTACCATGTAGTGAGAGGCTGTACGTAGGGGCAGTTGGGGCAAATCAGGGCATTTAAGACCTTAAAATCTACGAGACCAGATAATTCTGATATTTTTAAATTCATTGATGTTGTCTTGATGTGTGAATACAGTTGTCATTGTTTGTGTCTTTAGTTCTCTTTGAGAGAAACATTAAGGAATGCTGGAGATCCTGAAGTGTCTTCCTGTGACTTCTTTTGAGACACCCCTCACTTAAGTGCTTGAGATTTATCTATATTCTGAGTTTTTTTCTTCCCTGGCACCAACTTGTCACCACTTCTGTTGATGGGTTTCAGGTTCACTCCAGAAGATGCTCATTAGCAACTTTGGTATATCATGCTTTTAAAAAATCCTGGTTCCTCAGTAGCGAGATAACCCAGGGCTAGTTTGCAGCCCCCCCAGTCTGCCCTCTGTCCCCTGTTAGGAGGTCGTGATGGATGCGTCTCGTTTTCAGGCAGTTGAATTATGGCCATGAGCATCAGTGGTGGCCCAAGCTGTAATACCGCCATCTACTCGGTAGCTTCTTTTCAACCAAATACTGTGTATTGTTTTAAGGATGCATTAACTTTTTTTCGAAACATCTTCATTAGCACTCACCACGTGCCACCAAACCCCAGCAAGTAATTCTGCTGCTGTAGAGGCTGAGCAGCTGGCCGTGTTACAGCATCCAGCCAGGTGGCTTTTGTGTCAGGTTGGAATTCCCTCTTTTTTTTTTTTTTTTTTTGAGGGGGTGGCGGGGGGATCATTTGTGTATCTTGCCTGCTTCACTGCTCAGCTTCTTGGGCTGTCTGGCCATACCCTGCATGTTCCTCTGGCAGCCTGGGGCTTGCTCGCTCATCCCCGTGGCAGCTTTTGAACCTTTACTTTGAGGACAACTTCAGAAGAATTGTCTTTATTGAGTCATTTCGGGGGAAGAAGGTGACAGGAGAGCTCTGATGTCAAGTACAAAATAAGACTGCAGCTCTATCACTTGATACTGTTCCCCTTAAATGCCAAAATGTGAATTTCCTTGGAGGCAGAACGAGTTCTTGGGCACCTCTCCAGGAGTCAAAGAATCCCAATTCTAGAGGTCAGTGGACTGAAAAAAGCCAAGAAAATGAGAAGTTAATGCGGAAATAACTGAAATGAGGTTTAGGTGGGGGAAAAAAACTGAAGCCATTCTGTCTTGCACCTGAGCAGTTGACCCCTTTGGAGCTAATGGCCTGCGAGGCGATCACAGTTCTTCCTGTGGGATCTTTTAAATCAGATCTGTGACTGAGGAGGGCAGGGTCTTCCAGGCTTCCAAATGTACGTTCTTGGGCTGAGTCGGAAGAGCCAGTTTGAAGCAGGCTTTGTATCACAGGGCTCTTGCAGCGGGGGCTGAGCTCCCTGCCCAGGCTGGCGGCAGTGCCGGGTCCGGGTGGGTGCCGCCTTCTCATCCCACTGCTCGGGTGTGCACGGATGCTGCGGGACGAGGCGATGGGAGCCGCTGCTAAAAGGATCGAGGAGATCTGAGGAGGAATGTGTGTGTAGAGGAAATGGTAGTAATTAAGCAGCAAATCGGCATGGCCTCGGACTCCCCCATACACTCTGAAGAGTTATTCACAGATAATGTAAAAACTGTCTTTTTGTTGACAGATGCTGAAATCTCCAAACTTCTGTGTTTTTATCTTCAGCTGGTTTTGTGAAAACATCTCCTGGCATTGTCAGGCGTTGGGAACATCTCCCCCCTCCTGCTCCCCAAAATCAGCTGGAGTTCAGGAAACCTTTCTGAAAGGGCAAGGTTATATCAAGTATACAGGGGACTTGTGCTGCCCCAGAGTGTTCCCGGTGTCATTTCTAGCAGACGGATTAATTTCTCTTATGCTTTTTGTAGCCTTCCTCTGTGGCTTTGGTTATATTCCCCACTTTTGAAGCAGGGTGTGCGTAAAGGAAAGTGTCTCTTCAGTACTAGGCTGCAGTGAGCTCTGTGTTCAGTTAAAGCTTATTGCTTGGTGTGAAACTGAATTTAACCAACTGTGTTTTTCAGATCATTATCAGCTTAAGTGCATTCAATTTCCCTGTTTCACTGCACCAGATCGTACAGTTCTGTACATTAATTGTTTGTTTTGAATAGCTGCTTCTTTATCATCTCTCATGATAATTTAAGTCATCTATCTAATGATTTCTTTGCAAGTAGTGGCTGCTACAATACAAATGCGAGGTACCTCTGCATCCCCTATTTGTCTGATTTGCTTTGCTTCCTTTTTCTGAACACTTAGATGATGCCACGGTGCCGCTCCTCCTCAGATGTGCTGACTCTCCCTAAATGGTTTATTTCCTTTGACACTAGTTTTCTTTTGAAGAAGGGCAGCCACTTTGTATGTGTCAGGCTTGTGCTAGAATTTTAAATACTTTAATGCATTCTCATTATCTGCAAGGGTGGCTGTCTAATTAGTTAACTTGGTAAATAATGGCTTGATAGTGTCTCTGCAAAGTATGACATTATGCACGCCACGGTTTAGTGCCTTTCTAATCCTGGACAGTTCCTCGGGAGTCGTTCGCTTTAGGTAAGCGGAGGAGCTACGAGGTTGCTGGCTCTCTTTAGCATCAGCAGCCTCATGGTCAGCCAGGTTGTTCTTGGTTCAAGCAATTTCCTCTTCCGTGGAGCAAAGTGAAGTTCCCAAGATCTGTGTGTAGGAGGGAGAGGAGATGTTTCTCTCCAGCTTTTTGGTGCTGGTAAGGCTAGAGGTGCTCGTTAGTTAGTCCCCCCGCAGTTAGTCAGCTTTTGGTGCTATTTCCAGTTATTTTGGTGCCTCTTGCTTCCTGTCGAAGACAACTTCATGTCTAGTTCTTCGTTGCTATGTTGCAGGGTAAGTGTGCTGAATCCTTTTCTACAGGAAATACTTAAAAATCTGTCACAAACTAAAGCTATTTATATTTCTAATAATGAATAAAGGGTACATTAATTCTAGCTTTGAATGTCTTATGACTGTATGGGTAGGATTGTTTTATTATCTGTTTCTCTGAGCTGTCTTGCCAGGAGTTAGGTGGCTTTATTCCCAGATTTATAATGCATTCTCTTCCTCTTGGAAAGGGCATATGCTGTCTTGGCTCACTGTTTTTAATTTGAGTTTTGCAGGGGTCTGTGTTGTTCCAATTTTAGTTGTTCTATTTCTAAAGCCTTTCACATGCATGTAAAGTATGATAAAAACTAAAATATTTCAAGGCTTTTACAATGACTTTGGGTGTAAGCTTCAGACTGCTTTTCATACTTCTGGATATATCTATTAGTTCGTGTAATTCACAAAGGGAAAACTTGAGATATTCTTTAGACTAGGTTACTAATTAACATAAAAATGAAAAATTAAGCCTGTAAAAAAAAGACTCCACGGTAGCAGATTACTCACCACCCCCAGCAGCTGTCTTGTGGCTCAGCAGCACTTTGTCCCTCTGATTTGGTATTCTGGGATGTTATCCCCATCCATCCTTCCATGCCGATCTACCCAGCGATACTGCAAGTGAGACGAATTGACCTGTGTCCAAGCTAAACTAGTTGTCATTCAACAAACCCGCTGGTGGGGAAACAGCCGTAAGTATTGACAAAATATTGTGCTGCCCTCCTGGAGCTAGTCCGCTGTCAGTCGAGGGCGGTTTGGATCAGGCCTCACCCGACGGCTGTGCGGTCAGAGGTGGTCCAGCGCAGTTCTCATCTGCAAGGAGGAGCTCTCCAGGGCTAAAACAGAGCTTTTAGCAGCAATTTGGGTACCTCTCTGGGCTCTGAGCAGACCCACCTCGTAAAGCTGCAGAGAGTTTTCTTTTCGCTGCAGAATGGTGCCAATTCACCAGTTTTCCATTGCACGTTGTCTTTTTCTTTTTGCTTTCTGCTGGATTGAGGGAGAGCTGGGCTTGAAGCCCTGGTCCAGGAGCAGAACCCCCCCCTCAGCTTAGCACAGCAGGGAGCAGCCTGAGCCTGGCATCCTGAGCACTCACGGCAGGGGAAGGGCGGTGGGGAGAAGGAAGGAATACAACAGGTCTGCAAACTCACTTGGAGGTGCAGTAGGGCACTGAGCCCACTGCAAAATAACCTCTTTGCAGCTGGAGTCCTGTAAAGTAGAGCTTGGGTGCCTCTCCTTCCTACCTGGTGACTGGATGTGAACTGTTGGAGGCGTCCAGGGAGGATGGGTAGGGAAGGAGTTTGCTGCTTGAGGAGGGGTGGGGGAAGCCTGCCAGATTTAACCAGTTTCAAGTTAGAGCCTTGCAGTCTGGCTGTCATAGCTCAACTGGAAAATGTTCAAGGTACTAAGTACAAACCTCTTGCATTTTGCAAAAGATTCTGGATGTGCTGGGTTGAAATCTTGCTTTTAGAGGTTGTCCTAACTCTGCCTCAGTCCTGGTTTTGCCCCTGAATCATGATTTCATGTAAACTAGGAAAACTCAGTTTTAGTGTGCTATACTGCCCATCTCAGCTTTCTTTTTGGCTTTTAAGGAGATGAGGATGCACGCTGAGGCAGGTTGACTTTCCTAGCATTACTTCTCATCTGTATGGCTAAATGTTTTTGCCTCCGTGGTGGAAATGTGTTGCAGAGGTATAGAGCCTGTATGTATGTTGTTACGAAACCCATGCCCTTGACTTCTTTAGATACGAGAGGAAGCCACAAGTGAAGACTAACTCCATTACCTGGTAAAGCTCTTTCGCAAACATTTTGTACCAGTTTAATCTGTTCTATTTTCCAAACCAGAGATCTTTTTCATCTCTTCCCCTCCTCCCCAAGATCAGTAGTGAATATAATGGTAAAAAAAATTACTTCGTGCTGTCGCAATATCATTTTTCCCTCAAGAAATAATACATCGATAGCACTGCACAGTAATTTTAAAGCTTTGATTTCACCTTTGCTTATAGGAGCACTTGCTCAGTTACTGTTGCCTGTGAAGACATTTGAATGAAACTGGTAGTTACCCGTGCAGCTGGAGCACAAGTAGGGTTTGTGTGTGCGGATGTACATACAGGTTAGTTATTTAGGAACTGGGCTCCTGCCTGGGCTTGGAATGAAACTTGCCACTTCACATGAAGAGATGAGCTGCTTACAAACCAGCCCTGTGTCTGGTGGTGAGCCAGCCCTAGTATTTTCCAGTGCTTCCAGCATTGCCCTTGAGTGGCAGTTCTAGAGCAAGGTACATGGGATTAGGAATGGGTTTTAGCCTGGGGTGGTCCTGAAGATTTTGGTGAGCTGCCGTTAAAGATAAAATGTTGTGAAATTTGGTAGACAAGTAACTAGTATGTTCTCCTGATTTTCCTGTTAGGGAACAGACTGTGCAAGAGTAAAACCGCAAATTGTAGCGCTCAGATGAGGAAGTAAGACTTCCAGAGCATTTTATGTTAATGGAAAGACTACAAATATGTTACTAATTTGAAATATCTGTTTCAAAGGCAGTAGAATGCTTTTGATAAAAGATAATGGTAAAATAGGCCTTTCCCAATGCATTGAATTTGAATTTTCTTAAAAACTTGTCAAAACATAGATAGATTTATGTAATGGCCTTGGAAGAAGCTGTTTTAATAATCAAAAAAGTTCTTTTTTCTGCTCAGAACGTGTTTTTTGAGTCAGTTCACAGGAACCTATTGTTGTTTATCACATATTGTGCTTTGTCTGTGAGCAGTATTTGTCAAGTATGTGGTCTTGTTACTTAGTCCGAATCCTTTCACTAGTTTAAAACATGTCTTGCATAAGCAAATGTAGGAAACTCAATATAAACAAAACCCAAGATAAAAATGAGTAATAGTTTAGCACAGTTTACCCACTTAAAGCAGGGTATGGCAACTAGCGACACTTAGGCTGGCTGGAGGTTTAGATGACCAGGAAATATCCAAGGTGCAGGACAGATGGCCTGCAGCTGCTAACAGGTAAAAAGCTTGGAAAAAGGTGGTTGTGAAGTAGGCACACAGTCTAACCAGACATAGGTTAGGGTAAGATATAACCAGATTTGGTTTACACATGAAAATAACATGAAGTTATTGATTAACATAATATTAGAGGAGTCTGGTACCACGATTACATCTCTGTGCTGTGTGCAGGTCCCCATCAGCTGAGGCGCAAACCCTTCTACAGACTGAATTGCTGGAAGCTTTGTCTGTACTGCCTAGGAGAACTTCCTTGCTATTGATTTTTTATTTTTTTTTTGAGACTTAACTTTCGATTTTTAAATGTTATTTGCAGTTAGTACCCCAGGGTCACTGGTTGTCTACACTTTGTGTTGTTTCATGTGCACTTTACTGTGTCACATCTCTGCTACAGTTTTTACGCGTTCCTTACGTGTATAGAATTAAGTATTTTAGAGGAATGGAGTGGTTGGGTTGTTTCATTATTTACCTAATCTCACTTTTTTTGAGTGGGTCCCTCTGCTTTCCTGGGTTCCCAGCTTCAGTCTGACGGTCAGCGAGGACGGACTACGTTGCTATCCCAACTGTTACGGTGCGGGCTGCGGTCAGGGGAGTTGCAGTGAGCAGAAGGAATGTGCTGTGATGTAGTTAAGTTTGCATAAACAACTGAAACTGTTTTTTGCTGATGATCACTTACTAATTTGCCTGATGAAGATGACTGGTTTTGAATAAATGGACAGTGAAAATGGGTGTCCGAGAGTTCCTCTTCTGATGATGCAGCTTTACTTGGGCTTATTTAAGTGATAGAGAGCCCACTGAGAAGAAGAAAGCATTCAGCACTCTAATAGCACTGGCTCATCTGAATGTAGTATAAAACTTTTTCATGTGTCTCTGGACACTCTCATTGGCACGCTTTGTCAAATTAATTGTTGTCCATGGACAGTTGTAGATATGAAGGGGTAATATCCCTGAAATTTATCTGTGTGCTGCACTGGAGTAGTTCTCCGCTTCGTCAGTGCTTTCATTTGTCTTCAGTGTTTTACAGCGTGCTGCCAGGTGGCTGTTAGTCACGGGAAGATCCCTGAGTCGTCTTGAGCCATGTCAGAGTACGGCACGGAGCGCTTCCAGGTCTGCATGTAATGCTGCTGTGGGTGTGCGTGCAGCTGCAGCACGTCGGGACCTCGCTGCTCCTCGGGGGGGTTGTGCTGTGCCGGCTCCTGCTGGTGAGGGTAGCTCTGCGGTATGGGAGCAGAGCCTTGAATTCATTCCACAAACGCTTCTCCAATTTGGAACAAAGTGGTGGTTTTCTCCAGGTTCCAGATCTGTCAACAAACGTCTGTGCTGCCAGTGAATCCGAAATGTGGCGTGGAAGAGGCGTCACAGCTTGTTCGGCACTTCCCCGTGCTGAAGCGGTATTTCGGATGCAGCGTGTGGCCCATAGATACCTGGAATGCCTTGCTCCTGACCGCATTGTTGCGGACTGTGTGGGTGTCCAGTTAGTTTAGCTATGGGCAGCAGATGTCCCTAATCCAAAGGAATGACACATTTCAGCTGCTCTGAAGTAGAGAATTACTCTCCACTTACAGGCAGACTAATGCTTGGCAAAAGTTCACTATGTACAGCACACTGAGCATGTTGCTTCGTGCTGTCAGTAAAGGACGGACTGGAAAGTTAGCTGTCACCGTAACCTACAGGAACTTGCCGGGGGGTGCAGTACTTTTTGTTTTCCTCAGGACTGTGGCGGTGTGTTAGATGCAGTGCCTGCCGCTGTATTTTTTTCCTGTAGTCCAGCCTAATCAAATGTCTAACCGTAACCTTTTTAAGTTTCTGGTGTCTTAGGAGTAGATGCTAATTGCAGGAAAAAGGCATCTGTCATACAGTCAGCGCTCCCTTATTTCCAAAGTTTCACAGCTGCCATGGAGCTGATAGATGTCCCAGAGCTAAGTCGGTCATCTGTAGAGAAGAATATAAACGAGAGGTGGCTTTCTCTGCCTGCCTACCCTGTGGCTGTTAAATTCCTGAAGGTCTGAACCCTGAAAGTATGCACTTGATACCCATACAGCTTCCAGTTATTGAAAGGAGGGAGCAGTCTTGGCAGCCCGTGCCCCCTCTCTGGCAGCAGCGTCCCAGTTTTCCGCTCCCGCCAGGTGCTGAGCTGGGTGACACCTTCCTGTCCTACCTGGGAAGGCAGTGGCACGGCCGTTTCCACCTGCAGGACTGCCTGGAAAGATTGAAGAGGAATTCCTTCACTATTAAATTATTCAGCCAGAATTTCAAGTATGGAGTAAATCCTAAGCCTCTGTAGACCTTGGCATAACAGCTGTGGCTGTTGGTTTGGGGATGCTGTGCTTCAGGGCTGGGCTTGATCAATAAATAGTTCCACGTCTTTACCCAGGCATCTCGTCTTATGCTAAGGGAAAACATAGATGGTGCTTCATCTCCCTGCTCTTTAAATGAGAGCTGGGGGGCTAGGCAGAGGGCCTTTGCAGCGAGCCCTGCAGCGTGGCTTTCCCACCTTGCGAGTTTGTTCCTGGCTCTTCACGTGCTGAGGATGCGCCCGCTGCGCGGCTGCTCCTGGGGCAGGAGAGCCGACTCGGTGAGCTCAGCGCCGATTTACGCCGAGCTGAGTGCTAACAAAGCTTCCGGAAATGTCTTCACCGGAGGGGAATGCGCACGTGCTTTCCTGTTGTGAGCCATTGTGCCATGTCTTCGGTGACGGGAGCTCATTTACAGTCTGCGTCCTGATCCCTTTGCCCATATTCCCGCTGTTAACAGATTGGATCATTATTAGCTTTAGTAAGAGCTCTATTAATACGACAGTTTTTCTTCTCTGAAAGATTAAAATCTTAAGGTGGTATAAGGGTTGAAGGAGTCTGTCTGAGGGCAGGAAATGATAGTCCCAGTTAACCAGCACATGGCTTTTGAGACAGAGGTTCAGGGCGTGTGATGGATTATTTAGGAGCTAAAGGAGAGAGCAAATAGCTCATAATAAAAGTACTTACTGCAGGGCTGAGCTGGATTTCATTTTCACACTCTTCTCAATATTTTTAGCTCTTTGCTATCGTATAAGTAGCACTACTTCTTGCAATAAGCTTTTCTGCAATATTTTGTACACTTCATAAAGGATATTTCTGTAGCTGTATGGTTGGGAAGCATCTTGGAAGGACCTTTCTACTTGAAATGCGTTTCCTGTATCTAGTGCTGGCTTTAATCTCATGCGGTCTCACAAAACCTGTTCTACCTATTAAATATGCAGTAAAGCTGTTCTGTTTGGTAGAAGATTGTATGTTTAAACAGCAGAAGTCCTCGTCCTCGTTGCTCTTGTATTTTAAAATTAAAAATTCAGCTGCCATGCTACCTTCGGATTCAGAGCCATTAGAATGGATTTTTCAGATTTATTCTTCTGATTATAATACAGAAAATTGTTTTTGACTGTAAAGAATTGACCCATTCATTATTTAGGAACCTTCTTGATGGATGAACATTTTCTGCTTCTAGACTTTTCATGAAATAAGGCTGCTTTCTAAATTGATATAAACATAATACACCCATGTCAAACAGTGGATGCACAGCACCCTTTTTTAGGGGAGAGAATTGGGAGAGAAAAATAAAAGCGCTTTGTCTAGTTTGTCTAAGTATTCAGCATACAAGTAGTAGAGTCTGCTGGGAGAAAACAGGATTAACTTGCTTGAACTGCATTTAAAATAATTCCGTGTTTTTAAAAGGAGGATGTACTAGTTTCTTAAAATGTCCTGGTGGTGGAGAATACCACTTTAGTTTTGTTTGCGTGTGCCACATATTGTAGGGATGACCTTGTGTTGGGCTCGAGATGGACAACCAGACACTGCTCTGGTCTCCGCTCAGCTCCTTGCTGTGCTTGTGATGCTGGTTCAGAAGTTCTCAAATGATCTTTGTGTGTATTTAAGTCTTGGGTCTCAACCTTTTTAACAGGTTAAGAAAGATGAAAAAAAAAAAAAAAAGAATTCGTAAGACCTTACTGGTTAAAAAAAAGCAGAAGAACTAAAATATTTTGGTTACCTTTAAGCCTGGAAGTGTTTGCTGAATGCCCTCAGTAGCCAAACCTCTTCAGTCATTCAGCACAGAAATAAAGGCGGAATTTAGTGAATGAGGCAACTGCAGTCAGTTTTTGTTTCATGGGATAATTCCCAGAGCACAGGGCTCTTGATGTCAAATATGACAGGTAAAGCTTATAATAGTACAATTGTTTTCCTACTACCTAACGGTAATGAAACTGTTGACAGGGAACAATTTAATAAAGAACCTTTTCTTAGGAACATAACTTGAGGCTTTTATGGGCACATCAATGCTTGCGCCAAGCCCTGTCCCTGGCCTGCCCGCCTGCTGGGAGGAGGCGGGCGGCGCTCGCCTGGGTGTGCTTCAGTTCCCAGTCCGTTTGTGCAGTCCTCTCTGGCCAGATTCTTGAGTCTCAATTTTTTTTGCAGTTGTCTTAACACAGCCTACGTTTAAAAGCTAGCTGCTAGGGATGTTGATATTTCCTTGTTACTAATTGGTTTTAAGAGTTTTGCGTAGTATTTTCTGAGCATCATTTTTTTCCTTATGCATCCTGCCTTTCCTTGTGAAAGCAAATGGCTTTGCGTTTTAGAAAGATGGCCTTTGTCTTAAAATTGATCTCTTTGAATGTTTAAGCAAATAGATTTATCATGTGCTGCTTTGAAGTATGAGAAGGATTTGAGGAGTGGTTAGCCAGCTGGCATTGAGAACCTAGGAGAATTTGTTGTAGCCAAACCTTTTGCAAAAGAAAAATGCAAATGCAGCTCAGGCTCAGTTACTAAACTGACTTTAACAGGCAGTTCAGTGCATGTAGTCACCTTAGCACATCCTGAAACCCCTCCTTTTCTACAGCTGTTATATCAAGTCTGTTGGGTTGTGTCTGTGAACTTGTCACTTGTCTACATGAGAGATTTTCCTCGTGCTATTGAAGCACCGTGACTTTGAACACCATGTTCATTACAGGAGCCCGCATAAAGGACACTCGTCAGGGAAGTGCAGCCCGGCGTGCTTCCTGGGCTGCTGCAATTCAAAGCCGGGACGATGTGCTGCTCGTTTGACATCTCTAAGTGGTAGGGGTCTCATGTCCCTGCGCATCTCCTGGCAGGACAGGGCAGTCCCACTGGACCTGCCGCACTCCAGCTGCTGCCCTACCAGGGACCGAGGGTCTGCGCTCCTTCCCCTGCTGTGTGAGCAACCCCTGCTAGTCAAGAGAGCTCTGCTTCCTGCAGTGAAGCAGCAAGGCCCATGTGTGGTGCGGTTCCAGCAAATGGACCAGGCCAACCGTGGCGTGGAAAATGTCTGAGACGTGATGGATGTAGGCTGCTCTTAGTGTAAGAGAGCTTTGGGCACCTCTATTTGGAAAAGGAGGAAGAAAGAGGCGAATTCAGTTTTACAGTATACACAATTTTAATAACAAAATCTTTCTGTACACTGCACTTTTTAACTCCATTTTGCTCCATTACTTGTACCCCTCCCATCAGGAATCGGCTCGTTAACCATAACTTAATTACAGTGCGCATAGGACTCTTAATCTCTGGTTGCCACGCTGGTAGAATAGTTCACTCACTAATGTTTTCATGATGGTGAAAAGAGAAAGTGTATTGTTTTTTGTCCTTTTTTGTTTAAAAAAAAAAAAGAGTAGTTGAAGGCTAGCGGTTTCAGTGTGTACATCACAGGTGCACAAGCCGTGTGGTGCTTTGCCCTTAAATCACACAAGTTTTGCCCTGTCTGAGGCCAGTTTATATCCATCAAAGCTTCTGTCACCTCTCCCTAGATCCCTCTCTCAGAAGGTTTTTATACCAGACACGAAGTGCTGTGTTCCCAGCTGACTCTGAGATGATCTCCAGGCATCCCGCTAGCACGGTGCTTAAAAAGCCTGGCACCGCTCTCAGTGCATGGGACTCTGCAGCACAGAGGGGCACGGGGAGGGAGGGAGGAGCTGCTGCTGGGCACTGCCTCTGGGTTTTGCTACTGTTCCCTTGCTTGTTCTTCTTTCTGGGGGAGGAGATGTGCCATGTACCTTCCTGAACTCTTAATTTTTATGGGAAGCTTAAGATGAAATTCAGCTTTCTGGGTAGGTTTCATAGGTCTGAACAGATGGATTTTAATAGCTGTGCAGCTCGCAAAATTAAATCAACTTTATTTTCATTAAAGTAGTACAGAAATAAACCCAGGCACATTAAAAAACAAGCGTGTAGTGCAGATTTCTGATTAAAGCCACCGGATGTTTCTGTTGTACATGTCAGCAGTAGGGGGCTGTCTTCGAAGAGGCATCATGGGACGGGGGAGCCGAGACGCTGGGGATGCTTGCAGGCCGGGCCTAGCTCTGCAAAATCGGTAACTTCTGCTTGGGGGAAAAGCAAAACAACTGAACATCGATATGGTGGCATTAATCATGCTTCCTCCTGATAGGAAACGGGAGCTTTGCTGCCGCTAGCAGAGGAGCGCTTCAGTCAGAGGCTCAGCGCTAACCTGTTTTACTCCTGATCAAGTAATTCTTAGTTGTGTGCATTTAAACGATGATCTAATGCAGAGCGACTAACGAGAGGGGAGCTGAAAGCATTAATTCAGACCTGTTCCAACACGATGACTCAAAAATGGAGCTCGTGCTGCTGGGTTTGCATTTCACTGACACAAGGATGGGGAGGAGGAAGCGGTGGAAATCAGTGAGGCTGGAGGAGGTCTTTGGGTGGGACAGGCATCTTAGAGCAGGGGAACGAGTTTTTCTTTCTAAAAGGCCCTGAAGGCTTGAAGATGCTGTGCCAGGAGGTGGTGAGGCACCTGTAGTGCCACTTAGGATCTGTAGAAACTGAGACTGTACAACAGAGATGATATTTGGGGAGAACAATTTAACAACCTCTTGTTGTCAGGCACCATTCATACAGGAATACCGATAACTTAAGCCAAATCATCCTGGTTTCTGTTCCCTAAACAAGGCAATTATTACAATCCCCTCTTTGGAAGAGTCACAAGCCATTGCGAATGGAAGACAGTGACTTAAAAATGAATATATAAAACAAGAACTAACAGCCTCTTGTGGTGCTCTTGTGTAGAATGATGGCTTTCCCTGCAATTTGCTGTCCCTCCCAAGGGAGTTCCAGTTGACTTTGCTGCTCATGTTTTGACATCCTGCGGGTTTTACTGTACCCGTTACCCTAAACATAATGTTTATGGACTTACTTTATTTATGCCTGGAACTTGGCTACCACATGGTTTGGGAAATGGCAGACGTGAGCCATGGCATTCGGGAGAGTGGCTCTGTGTTAGCACGTCGTACAGGGTTGGGGGGGTCTAAAATTGAGTGGTGCCGCGTGAGGCTGCACCTGCAGGCTTGCTGCCCGTCAGCCCATGGAGCCCTGCGGGACCAGCTGGAGCTGGTGGGGGAAAGCATCTGGGTATCTGGTGGGTTCCTCTTGAAGGCAGAGGAACAGAGCTGTAAAGCTGAGAAGATTGGTACGAGCGGCTTACAGCTGGGCTGGGACGCAGAAGAGGATTGAACCAGCATTGCCTGTTGGCTGGAGCACCTGTCTGTACTCTTCTTGGGCAGAATTGCAAGGTGATAAGGACGGAGAGGACTTTGGGGGCATTGGGAAGGCATCTCCTGGGCGCCCTGGTGAAGGAGGATTGGGTTGGTACTTTTCAAACAGCCCTGCAGCGGGTGGCTGGGCGCAGAGCAGCAGGGGAGAGTTCCCTCCAGCACACCGCTGGGGGCACCGGGCTCGGTATGGCCACCTGCCGGGTGGTGCGGGTGGGGTAAGATCTTTTGGCTGCCAGCATAAATAATGAGCTCAGCCCTAACTAACTCTGTCTCTGCTGGTGCCTACGTGGGAATCGGTCCCCGGAGCGTCTGCTCCCCAGTTTTCCAGCACAGACCGCGGGGTCGGCTGGCACGAGGCAAGGGGCTGGTGCTGCACGTGGTCTGCCCAGCCCCAGCAGCAGCCCGGGCCAGAGGGAAGAGCTGCGAGCACCTGCTGGTGGTAAGGAATGAAGCAAGGCTCTCTGCAAGCAGCTACGTGCACAAAGTTTTTGCGTCTGTCACCTTAGGTCTGGCCTTTTGGATCTGGATCTCGTGGGATTTTATCATAGGGACTATTTCCTCATTGCCCACCTGCCTCGCCAGATTTATTGTACTAAAATCTGTAATTGACTTCCTAGAAGGGATGTAAATTGGCTCATCATGTTATAAACAGTTAAGGGGGTTCAAAGTTGTCTTTATGGAAAACCACAGTCTTCGCTGAACCTCTTCTATTAAAGTACAGAGTCACGGGAAGTAAACAAAAATATTTGTTTTATAATAAGGGCACTGTATGTAAAAGTAAAGTGATGCAAATTAATATCTTCAAAACCAGTAATTGAAAAAACCTTTATGTAAAATCTGAACAGAAGTCACACTTATCTTGCTATAATTGCCTTGGACGAATTCATTTCACAATAAAACATCAAACTGTTGTATAATTGCACCCTAAATACCTCACTAAGTGGTAATACGGATATATAAAAGCAGAGTGAAATAGCAAACAGATTTTTATGCAGTGATTTTCTGTTTAAAAAGTTTGCGGAATAGTTTAGTACAACACAATTAGCATACTGTAATTACTGATTTGTTCAAGGTATGTCAACACTGTGAGGAATTTCTCTTCATCTGTGTTTGCTGGTAATCGTTTAACACTGCAGCATTGGACACAACACGGTTTTTAGTTATACATACATGTATATATATATTTAAAAAAAATAAGCCATCCCTCTGGTCCTTTGAACTTTGGTTAGAATGTTTACAATATTTGAGCAGTTGACTTAAAAATAATGTCATCCTTTGCAGCCCCCCTGCCCGCCCACCCCCGTGGCATCTCTGTACCACTGTCGCTGCATAGATCTGCAAGTATTTACATATAATTTCAGAATATATTATAAATAGCAATATGGTACTTCTGGCTAAAGAAATCAAATTGCTCCTTAGGAATGAGGTGCGTGTGTGTGTATATATATATTTATATATGATTTTTAACGGCATACTAGTTTAGATTCTGTCCCATATCAAGTAAGAAACGAAACATTTTTCAGTGAACTATTCTATAAACTAATTATATCGTCCTAACTTATCAGAAGGTACGTGGTTTTGAATTGGTAATTACCTTGAATTTTGGAAGAGGAGGACAAGTGAGAGCTTATATTACAGGGGCTAATTCTGTCTCCAGAGAAACCAGTGGAGTTAGTGCATGAAAATAGCTTCCAGGCAAGAGGAAGCCTCAGCCGGGGGGGCAGCGGGGGGACAAAGAGAGGTTTCTTCCTTCCTTCTCTCTCTCTTAACCTCGCAGTTGATATTTACTTTTCATTAAGAAAAACTTTCATCAAGGGTATTTACACATGAAAAGGTGTGGAAATGTTTGTTCATAGGCGTAAGTAATTAGGCTGAATTCATGAAAAGCATTATCCAGTCAAACCAGAGATCCAATGCGATTTAAATGCCTTTAATATTTAGAATCGATCACATCGTACCGAGCCTTCCTAATTAAGCAATGCTGGCTACTTTGCAAGCGCCTGAAGAGTCTTCCTGATTAATTTGTGATCGTGTGACCCGCTCCTGTCTGTATTTGCTGTGAGCTTTAGCAAGGTACGTTTAAGCAAGCCAAACTATGAATATGGAGGTAGGAAAACTGTATTTAAAATAAATTCACCGGTCCCCAATGCATCGAAATCCCCACCTGAACATTTGTTACTTTTTTTTTTTTTTTTCCCACTCTCCCCTTTTTACTCTCGAGTGGAAATGATCAGAGGAGGAAAATCTTCCTCCAAGTCTGTCTTTTAAAGTGAGATGAGCCAGCTGGGATGTTTGGGATCGTACAGCTGCAGGCAAACAAATGCAGTGTATGTTCCTCTGCAGGTCTCTGTACAGATACCCAATCTCCTTCCACTCGGGCTGTTTTCATTAGAAAAAGTAGAATATGGAGACTCCGGTATAAATGTTTACACACAGTCATATAATTACATAACATGAAACATTGTACATAGTTTGAGGTGAGCATCTTTTTAGACTCTTAAACATTAGGAGTGCAAGTTGAATGTAATCATTGCTTCTTTAACACTGAAAATATTATGGATTTATTTTTTAAAAAAACTTAAAAATACTGCACCACTCCATAAACAATGCTTCCATTAAGTAGTTTGGAAAATTAGGCTTTATGTCAACATTTGTAAAAATTAGAATCTGATGTAGGTCCCCTACAATTTTAAAATAGGTTACTTATCTGGTTTAATTTTTGATGGCATGTAGGTATTATACTTCACATTCTTTGTATGGCAGCTGCTGACACTTGCATTGTCCATAGCCATTAATGATGATGAAGGGTCCTTCGTGGGTGGGTTCGTATTCATTATACGGTCCTTGGTCTGACATATTTGCCATATGTAGCCGTGTTTGGGATCGGAGTTGCCTGTGGTTTTGAATCATTGAGCACTGCCTAATTCTTCTTAATGTGGGAGGGCAGCATTTCCTGGAGATGAACACTATAAAAATGATAAAAAAGAAAGAAAACAATAAAGCCATTGTCCCTGTAATTACCCTTTGAGTGAAGATGGCATTGTTTGGCTCCGGGAAAGGTTCTTCGGTGGTGACGACCATGCCTGCCGTGGTTGGAATTTCTTTGTCTCCCATATGGAAATTAGAGGAGCTTATTCTTTTTGTGTACTCGGTGGTGGGGACCGCGGAGGTCGGAGCCGCGGACGTAACCACAGTCGATAAATTCCAGCAAAGCTGAAAGCCGTGCACCGCGTCCAGGATGTCCTCTCCCTGGGTGTGGTCGGGGCTGTGGCAGAGGATGGGGTGCTCCCAGCGGCCGCGGAAGCCGCTCAGCCAGGTGGCCAGGGCGCAGATCTTGGGGCTGCACTCCCACAGATTGCCCGAGAGGCCCACGGTGGTGAGGGACGGGAGCGAGCTGAGGATCTTGGAATCCAGGGTGGTCAGCTTGTTGTTATCCATGAGCAGGGTCTTAAGGTTAGGCATAGTTTCAAAAACTGTTAGGTCGATGGCTTTGATCTCGTTTCCAGTCAAATCTAGCTTTTCTAAGGTGCCCCAGGTCCACTCCATCCCACACGTCAAGTTGCTAATTTTGTTCCACTGCAAGAAGAGCATGTGCAGGCTGCTCAGCCGGAGGAAATGAGCAAAATTAATCTTTGTCAGCTGGTTGTGCTCTAGGTGAAGCTCCCTCAGCTTGATTAATCCTGCAAATCCATTGCGAGCCAAACTTCGCAAGCGGTTTGTGCTCAGATCCAGGAACTCGAGGCTACGGCAGTCCCAGAACAGGCGGACGGGGATCGTCCGCAGGGAGTTGGAGCGCAAATGCAAGGTCTGCAGCTTGCGGAGGCCGTAGAGCAGCTCGGGGTGCAGAGAGGACAACTGATTAAAAGAGAGGTCCAAATTCTGCAGGTTAAGCAGCTGGCTAAAAGTTGTGTTTGGCAAATGAAAGATTTTGTTGGAACTTAAGACTAATTCCTTAAGTTTATATAGTCCTTGAAAAGAATCTTCTCTGACTGTTGCAATTTGATTATGATCTAAGTGAAGCCAAGTAAGTTGACTGAAGCTTGCAAATTGATCCCTTTCAAGTTCAGTAATAAAATTGTGCCTCAGTGACAAACCTAGAGAGCCCTTTTCAGTGGTGTTTGGCACTGAGTGAAACCCCTGAGAGTCACAGTAAAAGAGCAGCTTCTCACAGCGACATTTTGGTGGACAAGCCATGCCCAAGGCAGGCAGCATTTTTAAAACCATACTCATTGCATATAGTGCTGCCAGCATACGAGCCCCTAATGGCCACTTGAAATGTAAGCCTGCAGAATATAATTTAGGAAAACAACAAGATAGGATATCCTTATCAGTATACTTTGAAAATCACGGTGGAAGATTTCACTGCAGATAACATTTCCATGCATTTCCGAAAAGCTTACTCTAAATGCAAGAAACAAGTTACTACTAAGCACAGCATACTCGGATATTACACTTAGGATGAGCCTTTAGCGCTATTACGGAGGATTACAGCGTCACGATCGGAAAACATTTCTTTCACAAGGTTCACTTCAGCAAAACGTGCTTTAGCACCTAACTGCTGCTGTAACACACAGCCGATCATTCAGTTAAAAGGTAGAGAGAAATGCATACACTTACCCATTCTTTTGAGTACATTGGAGGTTGCATTCAGTCGTAGTTTTAGACTCAACGCAGTGAGTCTGTGAAAGGCTCTAATGTAAGATAGCCTTTGAATAATTTACTGCTTTTTAGGGTCCTTTGATATTAGTGCAAAATTGAATCCACGATGCTCTCTTGGAATATTCCTTTTGAAATCGCTGGCTTGATCTCCTCTGACAGGTCTGTAATTTTTAAATCAATGCTTAATACAAGTTTTCTTCCTCTGTGGCTGCTCAGCTGTTTAATTGAAGCTCACGTTTTCTTTTTCCGCAGCTGTGGGTTCCTTTAGTCCTAACTTGTTGATGGCAGATGGGTGGCTTATTGCTGAGAGAAGCTCCTGGAGTAGCATGAGTGCATTTACTGAAAAGCTTTTCAGGGAAGCGGTACAAGAATGGGTTTGCTTATGCGCTGCGACCACACAGGACTGTATATAGGCTGACGTCACCTGGTGACGTTCCTTTTGTTTGGGTTTTCCAGAAGCTTTGCTGTTTTAAAGCATTGTGCTGCATACTGTGATCGCGTTAAAGACCACTGATGGAGGGGGAGAAAAATCAACTGTAGGAGTCCTTCGTCCCCGCGATGCGAGGCAGGGGAGAGCCTTGCACCACCCCGCGCCCCCCCGCACCTTCGCTAGCTTGATTCAGCTGGCGCTGAGAGCAGCGCAGAGCTGCAGTTGGAAGCGCCTTAACGCTAGCTGCTGCCGGCTGCCTGTTAAACCTGGCTGCATGAAGGGAACTTTTGGATGGCAAGTGTACACGGTGTGAATAGAGGATGCTGATTAGCACCAGCCTCTCGGGGAGGTGAGAGGGATTTGGCAGCCCGAAGCTCCGCATAACAACAGCGTGCTTGCGACTGGGGTCCCTGCAAAAGTGGTAAAGGGGGAGAGAAAGAGCACTCCTTTAGAGGAAGCTGCTGTGTCGGGAAGTGCGGCACACATCCCTGGAACAAAGGGCAGGAGCTAATGTTTCAAATGGTGGGAAATTTCTGGAAAAAAGCGAAGCTGGCATTAGAGCACAGGAGAGAACTTAATTGGAATCCAGCTTGTCAGCACGCAGTTACAGAACTGGGAAATCTTTTCTCTTTTTTCCCCCTTTTATTCCCACAAGCCCTGACTCCTGTGCTCGCTTGTTGCTGGGCACTGGAGCGTAGGGGAGCAAGTTGTGAGCCTGGCATTCACAGTCGGGGCTCGGAGCAGTTTGAGGGCTTCCTTGCACTCCCCCTGCACGCCGTGAGCAGGGGCACGGTGCCTGCCTTAGCAGCTCGCCGCGGGGTAGGCGCAGGAGCTGGCGGCCAGCGTGCACGCTGTCGAGCCGAGATGCATTTGCAGAACCAGTGACCCTGTAAAGCGGGCGGCACGGCCCGGTTCCTGGCTGCTGGTCCAAAACTTCCCCGGTCGCTTTATCCCCAGCAAGCTCTCCTGCAGGACAGCTGGCACCTAGGGGCATGCGAACAGACTGCGTAGGAGCTGTCTGGGGGGTTTAGGATTTGGGTGCAAGCAGCAGCCATTCGGAGAGGCTGCCCTGGCCTTGACTTGATCTGGTGAGCCGGGGGTGTCGGCTTCCTGCTGCCAGCGCCTCGAAGGAGCTCTCATCTTTTACTCCTGTCTTTTATTTTCACCTTGAGATGTAAAGCGACAGTGCGATGCGAGGCACTTGACGATGTTTGCTCTGTAGCAGCGACGTATCGTTTATGACCTCGGGACTGGGATGAGCTGAGAATAACAAACTGTCCGTGCTAACAGGGGGAGATGATGAATTGTCAGAGGAGGTCTTAGAAGAAAACAGTCATTTACCTTTGTTATTAAACTTTGGCTCTTAATTTAAACTCAGACTTCTTGTTTTCTGCCTGCTTCTCCCTTCTGGGTCCCACAGGATAGCTGTGATACTGACTGCAGTACCTGGGTTCTCTGGCAGATTGTCCCTTCCAGAGCAGAGCAATGCCTTAGGAGGAAGCGTTAAGTGAAGTGGAGGGATGGAGAAAGGTGAACTGCTCAAAAACAAAGGAAACCCCAAACAAAAAACCACCTCAGGAAAATAATTATCTTTAATGATAAATCAGAAAATGCTAGGTAAATGTATTAAATTGCACCATCATGCCAACTATTCTCACATTTGCTCCAGACTGAAAGAAATACACATAAAGAAGTTGCACAAACCTATTCAAAGAGTTTCTCTGTGGTTAATATTCACTGTGCAAAAAACATGCAAACTGAAATCCAGCCTGATCCGCCAGCTGTCTTGTGGGACTGCTGCAGCAATGTACCTGTAGCTGCGCTGCTCACAGCGCTAAGCTGGTGCAAAACCCTGATTTGAAGTGTTGATTTGAATTTTAATAACGCCTCAATGCGATAACACGATATTTAAAATAACGTTCCAAGGGTGTAATTTAATAAAATGAAAAAAGCTCGGAGATCAAAGGTGGTTACTCTCCTGTGCAACTCTTCCCATTATTCCCAGGAGGCTGAGTTTAGGTAACTTTTGGAAGGGTTCTGCTTTTTTGCGTTGCTATCTCTTGGTAGGTTCCTCCCACGTGAAGATTGTGTAATCTGGCACAGAGTTAAGAGTTAGTGTTCAAACACGGAAAGTTGCTTCCTTTCTGAAGCTCTCAGTTCTTTGGCCCGTGACCAAACAAGGGCTATTTAGCACCTTGCCAGCAGGTTTCCTGTTTGGGAAACAGTTAACGCAAACTTTATGGGCGCTTTTCTCAGCAAAACATGTTTTTATGCACGCTTGTCGTGAAGTACTAGCTATTACCGAAAGCACGCATCTGATTCTTTTTTAAATCCGAAACTCCGTGCTAATATTCGTGTTGTGCCTTGGGAGCTGCCTGGGGTGTCAAGGTGCAATAGGCTGGGAATAAACTCCAGCTGCCGGCGGAGTTCACACCGTTGCATTTCTTCTGAGACTACAAACTTGCTTGCGTGCTGGGGAAAGCCTCGTACGAGTGCCATCTGGAGCCTCCCGCCAGAACAGGCGCTTCGAGGTGACAACCAAAATCCTCACGTGTAACACCCAAGAGGGAAAATGGGGGAAAACCAGCTTGTTCTCGAGCATAAGCGTGCTCGGACCAAATGCCTCTCTCGGGGGCTTCTCCCTTGCCCTGCTCGTTGCGCAGCAGTGGAACTGGTTTCCCTGCTAGATGCATGTACTCAAAAAGTAGAGCTGCACCCCGAGGCCAGCAGTGTCATTTCGTTAGGCTGACATCTTGTGGAACCCTTCCTAGCATATTAAATGCAACAAATGAGCTAATTTTACTTGATTTAGACGTGGGCTGGGCGACCTCCTTGTGCTTTTGGTGTGGAGGAGATGCTGTGCAGTCCCCGTGTTTCGGGGAGCTGAGGCGGAGCTGCAGCAGACTCTGCATTCATGTCCATAAGGAACCGGGATACGTTCCTGTCTCCTCGACTGTCAGGTATCAGGTAGGTAAACACTGCTGAAATTCACACATCATGCTTCATTGCTTACCCTTCCTGGTCTTGAATCAGCAGTGTTGCATCTGGAATTTGTTTGCAGCCCTGCTATCGGGGTAATGAGGGAGTATGGGCGGTCATCCTTTGTAGCCATGCAATTAGGCGAGGTGTCAAGGTGAAAATTAAGCATGTGACAAACTTGAATCTGAGCACTACATCTTAATGCCTCGCCACGAAGCCCTGCTTCAGCGGCCGCACGCTGATGTACAACTTCCCCCGCCTGCCCAGAGGAAGGTATGCCAAGCGCACATTTGTCACTTAGTCAATCACAGCCATTAACCATGGTGCTGCCTGCTCTACAAACAGGTTGGAAGACAATTTGGAGATTACCTGAAGCAGAAATCCGTCTGCGAATGACCTTTTTTTCGGTTGGGTAGAGCAGCACGAGGGATGGCTGTGGGGCAGGGGGCACCGGTCCTCAATAGCTCCCCGGTCTTAGGTGAAACTCTGAGATTAATAACGGAAGTTTTTGATATTTAGCTATAAAAACATGGCTGTATAACTGCGTTGTAGTACATGCACTGCTGATCCTGGTCGCTTTAAGATAGCGTTCATTTGCTACCACCACCATGCTCCACGTTTTTACGTTTGTGAATCAGTTGAGGTTGGATTTTAACTTTAGTAGCTGCAGGAAAAACTTGTTTCGGGTTTTGTTTCGGAGTCAGATGGCAGGCCTACAAAGGGAATGCTTTGTTGACAGAGTTAGTGATTCCACTTTGCCTCCTTGTATACAAATCCCCTTTCTTTGCTTTAAGCAATTAAAAAAAAAATAGAGGGGATAGCTGCGTGAGCTGGAACAGCAAGGATGTGACAGTGAGTGCTTGTGTTGCTTTCCAAGCAGCCTAGTGATGATGGTGGAAGAGCAAAAAATTACAGGGGGTGAGGGAAACGTGCAATTTTTAACGCCAGTTCTAGCCTTTTCTTATGAAGATATGATTTAAAGTAAAGTAAATGTGCTGTGTGGCTAAGCTTGTTATCAGTTGTACTGGACAGCGTGGTGGTATCATAATGCAAAATGACTGGCGTGGTCAACGTGACCCCATGAAATCTACTGAATCTATCAGCTGCTGCCGGTACCACTGCCTGCGGAGCCTGTGGTTCCGTCAGAGATAGCAGTGCTCTGTACTAGTGTCTTAACAGTCCCTAACAATCCCATCAGGAGCCCGAATATTCGGGGTTTGCTGTTGTCAGTCCTAATCCCGTGCGTAGAAGCTGCTTGCTGGGAGACGTTACTCTCCGTGTCATCAGGGGGCCCTCCAAGGAAGTTCGGGCTAGCAACAGTGGCCAAGTTTTTAATAGCAAGAGTAATTGATTACTGGAACAAATTACCCAGAGGTGCTGAGCGCTCACTTGGAGCCTTTAAAACGTGATTTATTGCTGTAGAGCCCAGCTTAAGCAGGAATTGTTGAGCTGTAAGGTGGAATCCGTGGGTGAAATTCATGGGGCTTGGACAAGGTGATTGGCGTGGCCAAGGAGGGTGTGTAACTCTGCCAGATGCTGTCGAGGGTCAGAGCAACCAGTGTCCCGGCTCCACTCTGACTTTACGGGTGCACGTGGCCCCACAGCTAGTGTGCTATGTTTAATTTTATGCAAATAATATGTATATTAAAAAAAAAAAAAAGCCAAGCAACTTTAGACTGGCACAAGTTGACATCCTTGTCTTCGGGCCAGAGCCTCGCTTAGAATTGGTTTGGTGGTTTCGGGTGGGAATGACACAGGTCCCCTCTCTGCAGCTGCAGAGGTGTGTTTGGTGTTCGTCCTGTGCCCCTGCCCCAGCCCTAAGGCAGGTGTGGGGTTAGCAGCTGACGTGGGAGGTGCTAAATTACTGCGGCTCAATTAGCAGGGTGGTTTGTGTCGCGACTGTCCCAAGAGCTCTTAATACTTTCTGACAAGCTTCTGTACTGAAATTTCTGAATGCCAACAAGATGGAAATAAAGCAGAGCTGCCTTGCTCAAATGTGCTGGGTTTGGATTATACAGCTATTTCTGTGTTAGTACATGGCGTGGCTTAATAGGAACAGATCAACGGCATGAAATTGGAGCCGCCTGGGCTCTAATGTATGCGTTGCACGCTTTTCAGGGCATTTTATGTAGGGCCGGCTGTGGTCAGGTCTCATGAACTGAACATCCATTAGTGGAAACCATCTCCTGGTTTCCTTTCATCCGAAAGGGACCCAGACCTCGCGCACCGAGGCTGCTCCGTGCTGTGAAGCTGGGGATGGCAAAGTGGAAGCGATCGGTGGATTCACATCAAAAGCGTGCTCCTGCCTCCCGTTCAGATGGTAATGCAGGGGCACCCAGGGAGAAGTAAAATGGCACTTCGTGGAGCAGCCGAATGTTTGGCTTTCTGTGTAATGGATGAGTATATATCTCGTCTCCAAAGGTACTCCTGGAAAAAATGCCTGCACGTACAGGGGGGATGCTCGGGATTCATTAACATGGTTGTGCTGCAGGGGTGTTGGAGCATCTGAAAGCGGGAGCAATTGCAGGTTTGTGTCTCCTAGCAGGATTTCAGTTTGATTGCTGACACTTGGCAGATTTCAGTTGTTTCAGGTGGCTTGGTGGCTGCAAGGAGCCTGCTGCCTGCCCCGGGGCGCGTCGGGTAAAGACGGACAGAGCCCAGCGCCGTCGGACGGCCACCTTTGGTGCGGGCTGAACAAATCCCTTCCAGCCTAGCCAGGCTTCTCGTTTTGTGTCTACCAGGCATGGGAACAGCAAGCTGTTCAATAAAAAGCAGCATTAATTTTCACTTTATTTCAAGATTTCTGCTTTCATTTTTGAGTGTGAAGAACGGACCAGCATCAGGTCTGCTGGAGCCTGTGGCATGGTTGGAACAAGCTCCTGGTTTTAATTTCAGCCAGCTTTCAGTTACCTTTTGTGATGAGAATCAAATTGCTTGATCAGGGAAGTGACAAAACTTCAAAAATTCATTAAACTGTAATGACTTGACAACATCCCAATTTTCCCCTCTCGGTTTTTGTTTAATTTTTATTTCTGCTGTAGAGCAGGCTTCGTGTTTCTGATTCAAGGCTACCTGTGCAAGGGTTTCAAACCAGCCTGGTATCTGCAGAACTGATCATTGGCATGCCCTCACTTTAGTGCTGCAAATCTATTTATCTGTTTATTTCCCACCAGGACAATTATCCTGATCATGGCATAGAAGTTCAGAAATTAGTTTGTGGTCACATAATGTATGCTGCATAAAACTCTCATACCAGCTGTATTATATAGGAAAAAAAAAGTCCCTCCTTGTGACACTGTAAGACCACCACTGTTGTGTCTGGCTTTCCCATTTTGGTACAAATTAGGACATTTTTAGCCCACCATCTGCTTAGGGGCAGAGAAGCTGCCACTGCACCTTGTCCCCTTTCTGTCTTTTAACAATGGTGATAATGTGAAACTTGCTGCATCGAGCCTCGGTGAGATCCAACTGCCAGCGGGTGAGCCTGGATACTTATTTGATGTTGGATTTCATCCCTTACAAATGTCTTATAAGGATTTTACCTTAATATAATTGATTTTTGGCTTACAATTGGCTGCTCAAGAACAACCTTCTGTGATAGCCAGGCCTGAAGCTGTGCAAGGGAGCACCATTGCATGGGCTGCACAGCCCCCGGGGCTGCTACGTCTGCAGTGGGGGTATTTGGGTGCAACCCATCACCCTGGGCAATCTCAGCAGCAGAGGCAGGAAAGACTGAGGGCTGAAGCAGAGAGAGCTGTTTGGGGCTTGAGATCCAGGGCAAACCGTGTGGTTGTTGACAGAGCTGTTGGAGAAATCTCAAACTTGCAGCTTAAATATGGGCTCTGGCTGCTGAGGAGCAAAAAGCAGTCTCAATGTAGGAAATCATCCTTTTTTCCAGAAAGGGAGCTGATGAGTGCTAAAGATGCAGCCGTATGTTGTCAGATGCTCCTGAGCTGCTCAAACCTGCCAGGAGGAATGGTGCTGTATCGGGGAGGCGGGGGCTCTGCTTCTGACCTGTGTAATCTCTTAAATCAGTAAAGAAGCTGACGGTCTTGAAATGAATAATGCTGGTTTTACTTTTGGACCCTGAATACCTTTTTACATCTGCCTCTTGTTTTTCAGGCTGGACGCAAGGAAAGAAGCGATGCACTGAACTCTGCGATTGATAAAATGACCAAAAAGACCAGAGACTTGCGTAGACAGGTAATTAATGTGTGAAGTTAATACTCGTTGAAACAAACGAATGCGTTTCTGCATGTTTTCTCCCTTGGAAGTATTTCATCTGTTGATTTGCTTCCAACTGTAAAGGGCTTGCCTGCTTCTTGTGAATTAAAAAGTGAATTAAAAGCTAGAAACTTCCAGTACCTGGTTCATATGGCAGCGTGGGGTGGGATGTAGCCCTGTTAACTGTGTGATAAAGGTGTTGGATTCTTTACCATCCTCGTGGCAAAAGGGATAAAAAAATTAAAAAACAAACAACAACAACAAAAGAAAATTGATATTTTATGGCTTTTAAACATAATCAGTTACATTTTATAATTCTGGTGGTCTTATCTCAGAGAGCTTATTTTCTTTGAGAACTGTAATGTAATGTCAGTTGTTTTCTGTTTTTTTTATAGCAGTATATTCCCTTTTTCAAGTAAATGTGAATACGGATCAAGCTTATTCAAAAATATTTTTATTCTAGTAGAAAAAAATTAAAAGCTAAATCAGCATGTTACTTAATCAGCTGAGGGAAAGTGGCAAATTTACTCAGGCAAAACCAATATGAGTTGCTAAATCAATATTTGTGGCCAAGCTGGTGACTTGCACTTGCATAACTAATCCATTTTTTTAAAGGAGATTTAATTTAAATTGAAGCAAAAAGTGTATAGACAGGACTTAGACCAGAGAAAATCTTGGTCACACAAAGGAAGAAGGATCAACACCAGAAGTACTTAAGCTTTATGTATTAATACAGTGAAAGGAAAATAGCAGTGGAACACTAGTGAAAAATTATTCATCCTTTCATTTTTATTTCAGCTCCGCAAAGCTGTTATGGACCATGTATCAGATTCTTTTCTGGAAACAAATGTTCCACTTCTAGTATTGATTGAAGCTGCCAAGAATGGGAATGAAAAAGAAGTAAAAGAATATGCCCAGGTTTTCCGTGAACATGCCAATAAATTGATTGAGGTAAGATGGTACAAATTAAAATTAAATTAGCACTCCTTAAATTAAGGCAAAACTGAGCAAACTACTATTTTCAATTCTGTTGAAACAAATAGCAAACTTTCTAATAAGTTTGCTTTCTAGTTTTATTTTAATGGTTTTAAATACAATTTAATATTAAAAAAATGTAAGCTTGTTGCAGCTACTACTACATAGCCTGTGTAATTTCAGAGATTATATAATGTAAGTATGTTCTGCTGTTACTTTTACTTTAAAAAGATACGGTGTAAGGGAGATGGTAGCATGGCTTTCATTTCACCTGTTGCTTGAAGCCTGGAGGTTTTTTCTTTTTTTCTGTAAAATATCAGTGCCTATGAACAGGTCTTTTAAATGAAGACTCCGTGATGAAGACCTCCTTGCATGTGTGTCAAGAGCAGACAATGGACATAAAATATTCCAACATCAAAACCAAATCCCTCCCACCTTTTCCGAATAAAAGAAACAAAGGCTGTTGAACACGTTACTGCACACATTAAAGCTAATCGGTGGGAGCATTTAACTTGCATGAGACTGAGTTTTAACTAAAATGCATTAAAGTCCATTAGTCTACCATGATGGGTAATAATTTACATCAGATAAGTGCATTTAAAAAAGAAAGCTAAGTTCATGCCTGGTATTTATAAAATTTTGGTAACCTTGTCCTCTTGCCATTTTTTTCATGACAGTTTTGTGCATGTTCATGCTAAATGCCAAGGAGCAAGCAGGCATCTCTAGTTATTGCTGAAGAAACATGCCATCAGGAATAAGCTTCAAAAAATTCCTGTGCATTTCACTGCACTTGGAGGCATCTGCTTGCTCATTGTGTTTAACCCCAGCAGATACCCAGAAACTGTCAGAAAGTGCTTAGCATATTTTTGTTGTCGTAGTGTCACTGCTTCTGAACTGTAATTGAGCCCGTGCAGCTCTTAGGCTCATCAGGAGTTGCTTCATGCAACTTGACAGATTTAAATTACTCAAGAATAAGACTTACCTACTATCAGTAAGCATAGTCTCTGACTCTTGTTCAGTGTATTTCAGCTCCTTTTTGAAGCCTTAGGGGCTCTGAGCACAGTGCATGGGAACTGTCCCATAGTCTTGGGTACACGGAGCTAATCCAGCTCTTCAGGGCTGCTGGTGAAGTCAGGAAAATCTTTAATTTTTTGAAGTTATCAGTTCTTCTCGGTTGGCCTGACGTGTTTCAATGTAAATGCCAACCTCACATAGTTTCAAAGTTATTTAATCCTAAATAGTAACTCATGGTTTTTGGTTGTTTGACAAAGCAGCAGGGGGAGGGCACCGCAGCACTGAGGCAGCAGGATGCGGCCGTCCTGTGTCAGGTGGTGGGAACGCTTTGCAGGGGGCTCTGTCTAAAGCCTCCCCTCTTATGTTACAAAGCTAATTTGTGCATCTTCTGCTGTAGTTGCACCTCTTCAAGGGATGCACAGCACCCACAAAAGACATTTATCAGCAGAGGTAGAGGAACAGGTGCCCTGCTGCATCCTTCCCCTCGCTCCCTGCCCGCTCACGTTACGTGTGGCTTCTGAAAACCAATGGGTAGCTGTAGGCATTGGCGTGCAAGAACGGTTTTTACTGACCTTACCTTGTGTGCAAAATGCCAAACTGCAAATGGATTTTACAGAACCTCTATTCAGGCAAACAGCCTGCCTTTCAAGAAGGGCTGCTCCTGTGGAAATATGTGTTAAACAATATTTCTGACTGATAGCAAAAGGTTCTGCTGAAATGATGTGCTTCTGAAACAATTCTTTGAAGGCCTGCTTATTGCTTTTGCTGTCTAAAATGTAACTGTAGCTATAGAGTAGCATGACCTGGGTGACTTATGAGCCTCTTCCATGAATGTAGATGGATTAATATTGCTGCTTAGCTTAGAAGGGGAATAGTACTCCTGGCGAGCCCCTCTCTTAGGGGGATGGAGAGCGGCTGCAGAGTCATCTGTGATGTCGAATTCACTGTGAAGGAAGGCACGTTGGGGTGGGAAGGGATGCACTTGCAGCATCTCTGCATGTCTCTGCCAGAACGGAGAGGGGTGTTGGAGACTTCCCGTACCAGTCTGCTCTCGGGCAGAAAACCCAACTGCAGATATCCAGAGAAACAATAAAGATTGTGTAAGAGCAGAACAGGAGATGTTCCACGTGGTGAGATTAGAAGTGATTGCTTCCACCTGTTTTCAGGGGAAGATAAGTGTGCTGGGGAGTTTCTCGTATACTCTCAGAAAGGCTGCTGGGTGACTCAGGGCATCAAATGTGACAAAACAGCTGCAGTGAAGCACCGAGTGGTGTTGTGTATCACGCCATGATTGACAGGCTCCTGAGTTTTAGATGTAGAACAGAATGTGCCCTTTCCTTTAATACTAGGAAAAGGGAAGAAATGTGCATCAGGGACCCGGGCTGTAAGAGGGAACTTGGAGGATTCCCAGCTGAATTAATAAAAAGTTTTGCAGCTCGGATGTGGTACCCAGTGCTCTGTCCTGGGACCTGGAGGAGCCAGTGCTGCGTTCCTGGTGAACCAGGCACTAGAGGGGACTTAGTTTTATTTTATTTTTGTCACTAAACTGTTGCAGGTATCGCCTAAACAGAGCTGGCTCTGCCCTGGGTTGGCATGGGGAGCTCTTGCTCCTGCACCGTAGAGGTGTTCATGGGCCCTCCAACTAGCTACAAAGATATCCAGGCATGTGATTGGGGTATTTTTATTTTAAAAATCTTCCCGTCTTGGCAGAAAACCACTCCCTAGCTTTTGTAGTTCCTAAAGGCCAGGCAGACAAATTCAGCCAATGTAAGTAATGACCCCAGCAGTCTGATTTGCCCTCTGGGTCTGTATCTTTTAGATGAACCATGCCAAAGCCATATCCAAACGAGCTTCCATTTAATTTTTCTCTTGTGGTTAAATAATAGCCCCCTTACCCTGTTTTTTGAACTGAGAAATGGTGAAATAGTGAGATCAGATGAATAAGATATTTCAAAGATAGCTTTCAGAATTGCACTAGCAGCCCATTAACTAGCTAGCACTCTTTCCGAGTCTGATTCAGGGATAGAGAAGACGATTTAAACGTAGGAGATGAGAATAATGGAAGAGATACCACTTTGGGAACCAGTGCAAGAAAGAGAGGTAAATTTACTTGTGAACTCTGAAAGTCTTCCTAATTTACTGATTGTAAAGTATGTACTTACGTTCTGGTGGGTTTTCTGTTGGTGGGTAAAGCAGCCTTGGCTCTCAAACCCGTAACTTTGCTCTTGAGGAAAGACGTGTCCTTAAATTTAATTTTTCATCCTAGAAACTAGACTGTCCTGAAACGCGGTGCTTGTTTTTCAGTGTTGTCACTTAGCACCGCGCTGACTTTTCACTCATCCCAGTCTTTGAAGTGTGCTTATGTACAAACTGCGTCCCTACTGCTTGCTGTAGCCGCTGTAATGGCACTTCTGGCTATTCTCAGAAAAGTGAGAAAGCCATAAATGTCAAAGAAGAAACATTTTGCTACACTATTGAATGCTCTAGAAAAAATAAAAATTAGATTTTGATTTGTCCCTGTAGTGTGTAATTTTAATTTAAAAGTTTTCTCAGACTTTAAGAAATTAGGTAGTGAAAAGACAGCTGAGGACAGAGTGCAGGTAAAAGCTCGCAATAGCTGTTTGCTTGCTGAAGAATATTTTGGAAAAGGAGAGTTTGTAGCTTCTTGAAAATAGAGAGTAATCTTGTACAGGAATGAGTCCAGTACCCCTGTGTCAGATGTTTTTCCTGACTTGAATTTTATTCTTAAATCCCTCTTGGAGAAACTTTGATAAGAGCAGGGAGGTGAAAGCTCTCAATGACATTTCATAAGAATCATTTTTTTCCCAATTACTTTAATTTATGTGATGCCTTTTTTAATGCATTGGGTTGTATTTTGCATACAGAGAGATGATTTTCTCATCTCCAGTGAAAACCCGTGAACAGATGCAGACTGCAAATTTATTTGCTTGGAAAGAATCACATTTGGGCACTTTTAACTCCGTAAGCTATCCGTAGCCTCTCATGCTGACATTTTCCCCTTCTGTTGCCCTAACTGTCTAGCCCAGTATTCTGGAATAATTCTTCAGACCTCAGTCTAAAAATACCACGCTCCAAAAGCCCAAAGCCTTGCACACTTGGCAACATTTTTTTTTTTTTTTTTTTTTTTTACAATTTACCCTGATTTGTTCATACTTCAAGCCTGTATGTTCTTCAGGGAGCCTAACAGCTGCGGGGTTGTTTTTTTTTTTTCCTTTTTTTTTTCTTCATGTGAAAGCCTTTTAAAAAATCTGAAGTGGGTGAAGCATAGCTTGGGGTTTAAAATAACAGCCAGCTTTGGGCACCTGGAGAATGACTTGAGACACACAGGTTTTGAAAAACTAAGGTTTGCCTATCCTGTGGTCGTGAGATGCAACTTACCTCGGCGTAGCCAGTTATCTTTCTACTAACGGTAGAAAGGTTAAGGTTTGTACACTGTGCACACTTATTAAAAATGAAGTACAGGACTAGCAGATCTAGACATAAATCTGGGCTCAGGGGATTATAATTTGTTGTCTGTTACTTAACTGATTTCCAAAGCTATATAAACTGTATAAAACTAGCATCTTTGGAGGTGGGAGGGGACTGGCTTTGCTCATTCTTTAAATATCCTTTCTTTGTGCTTGCTGTTAGAGGTATGTATCAATACTGAAAGACAGACACGTGTTGGGTGAAAAGTACACAGCCCTTGACACCCACATCAAACACTGACGTGAAATGCTCTTCTGAATTTTGGGGTATATTAGTCTCAAAACTTGGCATTTACTAGGCTAGGCTCATTATCAGTCATTACCATGGTGTCTGAGCTCCTATTTTTCCTCTTCAGTGAGCTAAGCTACAGGGGGAGAGAAAATCTGCAGACTGAAGTTTGTCATCATCTTGCTTTTATTTTGAAAATAAGTGTGTATTGCAAGAGAAATGTCCTTGTGCTATGGTCTGGAGAGGAGAGGCAGAGTTGGTTCAACTTGAGGGTAATTTCCCATTTTAAGATGCACAGCAAAATAGCTCTTCCAAAGAACAAGCACGTTTTCTCTAATTTGTCTATGGATAACCTTGGCAGCAATTTAAAGCTAATGTCTTCAGTAAATGACCAGCATAACTCTAATATGCCCTCTAAAATCTGACACTCTTCAAGAACCGATGCACTTCCCGTGCAAGTTCATTTAATTAGTCAACTAATTCATAAATAAATTAAGTTTTACTCATAAAACATGCTTTCCTTATACACATTCATAATCAGTAAAGTAGAAAAGCCTCAGCAAAAAAAAAAAGTTCATTTCCCAACAAAACTGCATGTACAAGTTTAATCCAGCATACATAAGTAAAATGAAGTGACCTTTTAATAGGGTGACTTTTGTTTTTGTAAGTTTTTTTTTTTGCAGCCAGTGTTCCATGCTACACCAAATTATGTATGATAGGGCTTGAGGAATGGTGATGGAGATTGAAAATCCGGTAGGAAGAAGAAATTTGGAAGAAAGAATAATAAGAGACTTTAGCATAATCTTTCTATCTAGATTTCATTACAAATACACATACAAGAAGCAAAGTAATCAATCTAACAGTGAAACTAATGGAGGGGTGAAGTGATTGAAGATGAATTTAAACCCTCACGTACCTGGACAGTGATGGGGGTTTGGGGACATGTTCTTCTGTTTGAAAATCATCCCGGTTAGGTACTGCTCCTTGGAGGAGAGGCATTTCTGCTGTACCTTTTCCACAGGGACGGTTACTCTATCTGTGTGATTGCTGAGAGTGAGGGGCTTGGCCCTTAACCTCTTGGGCCAAGGGTGTAGAAGTTGGAGGTGAGTGAGGTTAGGGGTCTGGAACACTGTGTTAATGTCCTTTTACCCAGCTATAAGCAGCTGTGTATTTCCTCTCTTCCTTCTTCCTTTGCAAACAGCATTTGGTAGGGCAGGGGAATTCCCTAAAAGCTGTTGGGAAATGTAAGCACAACCAAGCACGGGTGCTGTTGGTGTGATGGCTTCAGAGGTAGGTAGAAAGCACTGGAGTCCTGGACTGCTTTCTTATCCAGATATTTGAGTCTTTGGATTTTGAACAGTGTTTTAAAATAGCTTTTTGGGTACAATGTTTATAGATGTGGCATGTTTTAATTCTTAATATATTAAAAACCTTGATGCAATACTGGATTTTCATCATCTTACTCATTAGCAATATTGGACTATTAGTCATGTAGTGCCATCAAGGAGTTGCCTGAAGTCTGTGTGGAGCTCATTCCTCTTAGTATTTTGTCACCTTCGTCAAGAGCATAATGTATTTATAATTCCCATTAAACTTGCCACGAACAGTTGGCTGAATCACCAAAAACTGGTTTAAACAGCTAACGATAGGTATCAAGCTGGAAACCTTTGGTAAGATGTTAACACAGCATGCTGAGCGATAAGCAAAACGAGATAGGAAAGATCTCCAGTTTCATAAACACAGAGGCTTTTTCGGATAAAGATATTTATCCGGGTAGTGTCCAGATAGCACTATTAGAAATGGTTTGATTTTACAGAAAAACATCTGTGTTGCTAAGAGGCATCTGAGGTGAGGATGTGCTATTGCTTAAGATCAGATCCACGCTACATACCAGTGGTGTGATTTCTGTCATGGTAGCTCAGATCAACTTGTGTAACTAATGTGTTTTGTGCTTATAACAACATTTTATCACTTTAGCTTGTTTGTTTGAGGAAGGAATAGCTCCCGTGCCAATAGTTACATCTGCTGCTCCAGCTGCAGCTCCGAGGGGCACGGTGCCCACGTCGTACACTGGTTCTCCTTTACCAGCTCTGCTCTCTAGGTCAGGTCGGTAGAAAAGATAATCTACCAGGCTGGGAATAAAGGTACTTCTGTACAGTTAGCACATTCCTACTGTGTGTTTTATGCTGTAGATGCACACCTCTTTGCACACCTCTTCCACCCTCTTTGATTGCAAATGGGAATTGCAAGAGATGGAGAAGCGCTCTCCCTTCTGTGCTTGCTGCTCAGTAAACGGAGCCCACTTCTGTCTGTCATGATGCAAAACCTCTTTTTTTTCCCCAACTACATGAAAAATTGCCTTTTTCTCCGCAGCTTTGACAACATGCGAGATTGACTGTTGGAGAAAGATGTTTTCTTGGGGTATGGAAGGTGCTCACCAGTGTTGAACAGGGCTTTCACAGGACAGCACTGCATAGCTGGCGAGGCAGTTGTAGACAGCTCATCTGGGTTGAGAGCCAAACGTGACGCTTTCTTCCTTAACTCGATCTTTATACACCCAGACGCAGCTTACAGTATGTAAGTTTTGAGATTTTATCTCAAGAGAAAGATTGCCATGAAAATATAAAGTGGTTGCTTCAAAATTATGGGGAGCAGAAAGTTCACAACACAACCATTTCTCATTGTTCACAACCCCCGTTTCTCATTGCCTATGAACTGTTGAATGAAAAAGGAAAACATTTTGCTTGCCAGTTTTGTTACATCTAGGTTAAATTTCCCAACCATGTGTTTATAACAAAACTCGATATTGAAATTGCTATTGTCTTCTGCTCGAGAGTAATCATGAGTTTGCAGAGCTCTAGAAATAGCCATTATCTCAGTTTTAGTCCATCGTTCCCCACGGTGCTTTACGTCTGGAGTTTTTCTATGCATGTGGCTTGTTTTATTTAAAGCCTTTACTATTTTAAGTTAATACACTGGGATACTGTTGCCCACAACAGTCTCTTGCAAGGCACCTGCTATGGAGCTGCAGCCACTTGCAACTACTTAAGTCATATAAAATCAGGGAGCACTTGACAGCATGACTCCTGGTGACTTGCTCCCGAGTCCCTGTGGACCTGGACGGACGTCCTCACTGCCATCCCTCCACGCACACCAGCAGTGGAGCTGCTCTGCCTAATTCCTAATTGGCTGTGCCTCTGCAAAACTAGGGCGTTCGTAGAGCTGTAGGCAGAGGGCAAGCTCACTCACACAGTACCTTGTAGGGCTGGACGTTAGAACGCTTGCATTTATCTTGAATCATCCTGAATATTGTGGATATTGAGAATATTGAATGAATTAATAAATATAGGGACTTGATGAATAACAAAAGCCTTTTTTTCCAAGATAGGTGGAAATTACATAATTTACACATCTCTTCTGAAAGTACACAGTTGCCACATTTGCCAGAAAAGTTGTTCCTGCAGTTAAATGAATTTCTGACCATCCTGACCATCCTGAAGTGAACTGCACTGTTTTCTTAACATGGAGGAGGAAAAAATTTCAGCTACAGCACATGTATTCTGTGAGAATCCGATACACTTTGCTGTAGCAGGTCCTCAAGAGGAAAGTATCTGATGGCTGCTTGTCCTTTTTTTTTTTTAATCATTTAAAGTGGGTGATTTTAGCTTGTAAAAGTAGGAATTTGGATTCCCAGAGAAATGGTAGTTTAAAAACGGGGGGGGGGAGGGGGCAAAAAAAAGCTGAAATTTTGAAGTTTAATCAGAAATTAAGATGCTAAAGGACACTTTTCAAAAGCTTTGTTTCCATGTTACTGAAATTCCTGAATTACCTGTGTATAAAGGAATATGGCTTTTGTGTTATTTTTGCATGGGGTTTGTGGGCGTCGCTTATGAGAGGATACTGGTTGATGTGAAATGTTAGGTTTTTCCGTAGGAAGACTCTCTGAAAACTCTGCAATGGTATTTTTTCAACTGTGGTTTCAAAGCAGGAGTAGTCAGACTCTTAAATTCAATTAGTGTCTCCTGCATAGCAATATATAATCCTTATTTATAACGGTGCCGTGTGGCAGGGGCAGGCTCTGACAATTTGAAGTAAATTATGGAACAGCAAACACTACAGAGCCTTCTGGGGGTTACGCTTGCTGGATGGTTGCATGCAGCACCCACTTCAGAGCGCTTTGTGCATTTGACTTTCTGAAGAAGTTGTGCTGAAAATACGACCTGTAAGCAAGGAGAAGCTCGGTGATGCTGCTTTGAAGTCAGTCCACGTGCACAAAGCAAAATTTTGATATAAGCTTTCAGTATCAGCCTTCAAAATCCTTGGAAAAAAAAGAAGAGTTAATGTGTTAGGTATTAAGGTTCCTTTTTGCTCTTGCACTTTTTGTCTTTTATTGAAAAAACATTTTGTTAAGACTTTAATAAACAGTCCCATACAAAGTAACCCTCTCCCTAAGATAGGAGGATGTCCAGTGCAGAGAGGCAGTTTTAACTTCTGCAAAGCTGTGGCTGTATTTCTTGAAAATTTCCAACAGTGTAATTGAGAAGTTTAGCGATGATCCCAAGCTCGTGCAGGTGAGGCTGCTGTAGTCTTTGTGTCGCTCGAAGACACAGCTACACAGCTCCTTAGCTGTCATCGGAACAAACTTTAAGGTAAAAAAATAAAAAAAAGAACTTCGGGTGAAAAAGGTGAAACCTGCCTAATGTCAGAGGAGGCAGTTGTCTTGAACAGCCGGCACCACACACGTAGGCTGGCAAATTGTTACTAATGGAGGAAAAAATTGCTGTAAAAATACCAGGACTCTTCGTGATTAAAAATAGAAAATTCTGCAGAAAACTAACTAGAATTGAAGACGGGATCTCTGTGACAGATGGCATGATTTTTCTCTATTTTTTATTTTTGGAAACATATTTTGTTGGTAATGACTTCTGGCTGACCCTTTGCACGGGCCTGCTGCTACTGGGAGGAATTGGTTGACCAGTGCCACCTCCAAAGGCGTCCCTTGTCTCGCAGTACTCCCATGCTAATAGCAATCACATTTGAGTTCCAAAAGCAGATCAGTTCATCCAGCTTGGGGTTTCACTCGGCACGATTCCTTAGTCTAGTTTGTAGCGAGGAGCGGCGCTGACGTGGCTGTGCCTGCGCGTGTCCTGCTGCTGCCCAGTGCCTTTGTCCTTGGGGTGGGCTGAAGCTCATCCATCCAAACTGCAGCTGTGTGGGGCCTGTCCGGCCCTTTGGGATACGTGAGGCAGTCTCTGGGAGGTGGCAGTGTACACTCCGTAGACTGTTAGAGTCTTCATCCTGCATCAAAAAGAGGCTTCTAATTTGGTCTGTCTGTGCTGCAAGAGGTATCTGATCCGCCTCGCTCTCGCTTCTCCAGCCTGTCCTCATCTCCCTATGTATTTTTAACTTCTTTCAAGAAATTGGTCATTATGGCTGATTACATTATTTGCAATTTTTTTTGTCTCCTTTGATGCCTGTGCCAGCAGTGCTTATGTAAAGGGGCTTGATGATATTGAATGGTAAGAATGAACAAATGCAGCGGGAATTCAATTGCTATTTTGCTCTCAAGCACAAGTGTTCTTTCTAAATCAAATCTGACCACTTACTATGTCAGTCAGCTACGTTGTTGGCGAGATGGAAAAACTATTTCATTTCCATTTGATTTAAAGGGAACTTCTGTTTGCTTGAGGTGCTCTGTTTTATTTGAAAGAAATATATATGATCTCCAGGTGCTCTGCATGCTTTAAAACAAATTTAGTCACATTTGATCTTCATCTGGGCTGCAAAACTCTACGTATTACGTGCACGTGCCAGATAACTGGCTGGGAGTTCCTTATCCTCTCCTTTGACAGGGAGTTTGAAGTTCTTTGTCAAACATCACACAGGAGTTATTGATGAACTGTGCTTTCGGATACTCTTAAAATTCAATTTCTTAATCGTACAGCCACCCGCTGCAGCTGGTATGTGCCGTTTCAGGATTCATGCCATAGAGCACCTGATAGTTAACGACGATTTAAAAGACGTAGTTGTAATGTCATTTGCAACTTGATTAATAAGTTGGAATAGCGTTTAAGGTTTGAATTTTAAGAGGTTTGAGTTGTTTCAACAGATTGAGAGTGTCTGTCCAAGGGTGCAATAAGTACTGCGTTGCTGTGGATGTAGGGCTCGGTCCCATTGCACTCTGAAGTCATCTCCACGTCCCTGCCTTTGGTCTGGTGTTCACCAAATGGTTTGCTTGGAAGTTTGTGTGCTAATCTGGCAGGGAAGCTAATCTGCCAGAGCGAATAGCTTTCTCTTGGACTAGCATGCTGAAATGAAGTGTTGAGATTTGGAGGCACAGAAGTAGGATGGGATGTGGCAGCCAGCAACTGGATTGTCTTAAACTGCCAAAGAAGCTCAGTCACGGAGGCACACACACTTCTTTCATGAAGGTTGGCAGTCCCAGTTGGACAGTTTCTAAAGAAGAATTGCCATCAGTGAGGTATTCAGGAGAAAAATGACTGTACAAAAATGACTGTGCAAAAAAGCAAAATTTCATAGTACCATGGCGGGGACACTCAATTACCAACTTCTTTGCCTCTCTGTATTCAGACAGAGCAAGGATTCTCTGTGCTTGATTCATCACACTTGGCTTGAGAGAGAGCACAACATCTCCAGATAGCGGAGAGGCTGATTTTGTAGTGCCTCAATGTAGCTTTTATTCAGCCCCTACTCAATAGGGCTTTGTGTTCTTCTCACTTCTAGAAACTGTAACTGCTGCCGGGGAGGCAGAAATGACGTGAAAATATGGACCATAAAAAGTATTGGCAAACTGGTATTTCTCCAAAATATGACCTGTGCTTAAAACAACAACAAAATCTTTATTTGACTTTTAAATCACGGCATCTTATTGTCTTTTTATTTTTGAGCCTCTAAACAAAAGCTTAATGTATTACAGCTCGCTGTGAACTGGGGATTTAAGATACAGCAAATCTAGAAGACAAAACCCCTCTGTTCAAAATCAAATCCCTTCCTGATGAGGCGTTACCGTGTGCTGGTTGGTGGTCGTGCCCTGTGGAGGGGAGCGGGGTGTGGAGCTGCAGCAAACGTGCCAACAGAGGAGAGGCAAAAGAGCTTTTGGTGAGCTGGGCACGAGCTGCACAAACTTGCAATGAGCTCAAGACTTGCAGCAGCTTCACCTAGAGATATGGAGGTCTTTTCTCTGCAGACTGGTGGAAAAGAAAGTTGGGAAGTAAACCACTGCTGTCTGAAAGCTGGCCGAGTTCCGCATGCCGCGTGTTGATGCTGCATAGTCTTTCTCTCAACTTCAGTTTGTTTTCATCCAAATATATGCCACTGCATCTGTTTACTTAGTCGTTCAGCGTTGGAAACCTACCTCGCATCTTGACAGCTGACAGTTCTACATCCTCTGTAACTTGATTTGGCTCTGGGGGGAGGAGGATGCTGCGTGCCTCACGATGGGAACTTGCCATGGTCCCAAAATTAATAATGGAATTGATGAAACACTGTGCCGGCATGTTGGCATGTGGTTGGTGGGACAGTAATGTATTCTGTGTGGGAACATCTGCTGTAAAGGGAACAACTTGGGGAGGGGGGAAAGCATACGCTGTAGCTGCCGATACTACTTCAAAGCAACTTGTATACGAATGCACAGGATAGTTTAATTAGAGGGAGGCTGAAATTTTCCCGGGTTATAGAGAGAAGTACACGGAGAAATCTGGTTCATTGGTGCTGGCGAGCATGTGCTGGTTTACAGTGGGGCTTTTACAACACATTTACTGGTTTTTTTTGCAGGTTGCTCTGTCTCTGAAAGGACAGTACTCAGTGTTCATCTCAGTTCACTTCGTACTATTTTTACAGCTCTGTCTTCAAATGGCTCAGAGTAACATGCTTGTCATTCACCTGTCAGCCACGAAACGTAACTTAGTTCAGACTTCCTTCCCCTGAGAGTAGCTCCAATATGAGGAACATCTCCAATTACCAAAAAAGTCTGTGCTGTCCCCATCCTGTGTACTCTTAAAAGGCAGTTGTTAACAAAAGGTCCTCTGTTTCAAGATGACCTACTTAGGGATGTTGCTGTGCAGCAGGTCAAGGTTTTGGAGTAAAGCTGTAGCATCACGAGATGCTATTCTGATTTTAGGGGGTTAGGGATGGCTTTTCAAATCACCTGTACCAGCACGTGTCTTTGTTTGAAGCACAGCACAAATGGAGGGCTGGAGGAACGCCTGTCTGATTCTGCAGCCTTTGACTAAATAAGAAGTGCATCAAGTAGTTTAAACACCAGTATCCTGTAGCTGAGGTGCGCTGTTCTGCTGATGCTGCACAAAGCCCGAGCTTTGCAGCACCTCTGCGCCACTTGGATACATGAATCGCTTGGTGTACCTATCTGCAGGTTCTTGTGGGTTCACATGCAGCAGGGCGTAGAAATCTTTCAAGAAAAAGGGGGTGTCCATATAGTTAGAAACATCAGATTTAATCTACAGGTGCTTTGGAGCTGGATTTAGTTTAATTGTGTGATTGCTGCTGTCTTGCTCCTGAATTGGAGTGGGCATTTTAACTGACTTCAAGTGCCACCAGTGATGCTCTTGTCTGTTTTATTGGTGAGAACTTTGCTGAAAGGGTGGTAACACAAATCTCTGTCCTCTTTGAATGGCTATGGTTTGATGATCTGATGTTTTATGGCTAGAGATAGAACAAATGTCATTAGTGATTTCAAAATTTGTTAGAACGGCAGCAATGTGGGCACTTCGCATTTCAATGGTCATTGTTGGGAGTGGGTAAAAAGTTTCCTACAGGGGAAAATAACAGTCATTTCTAACAGTTCTGTTTTGTTTTCACCACCTCTGACACAGGTTGCTAACCTGGCCTGCTCCATCTCGAATAACGAAGAAGGTGTGAAGTTGGTTCGCATGTCAGCCAGCCAGCTCGAAGCCCTGTGTCCCCAGGTAACAAAGAGCACGCGACTCGCCCAGGTTGTTTGGGCGAGTGGTCCTGCGCTGTACAGAGTGCTGGCCTTCTGGTGTACCTTTATGGACCTGTCTGCCTGCAGAACTCGATGTTTTCCTTAACGCATATAGTAAATTAAATGCATCAAAACTTAGAAATCTAAAACTACTTGACAGAAAGTAATTAGTGATGAGAATGAATCTTCAGCTCCTTTTTACATAATAACTGTAAGTTCCTTGTGCCTGGGTATTCTAGTAACCTCCGAGACAGTAACCCAGTGAAGCTTCAGTGATTTACTCTGCACGTTCATGTTGTGGGAAGATGTGTTGTGAAGACACTACCACTGCTCTGATATATGCTATAAGATGAATTACTTTTTTTTTTTCCTGAGTAGATTATAAATATGTCAAAAAAATCTTCCTGATGGACTAGGATCGGAGGAAGCTGGCTATGCATGAAGAGTTTGAACCTGGCTGAGACTATCCTTTAACTAATAACTTCTTAATGGCACGAAGGAAATTAGGTTTACATAAGAACTAGGCTATCCTCTTTCATTTTGATACTACTGATGTTTTAAATGTCAACAACTAGATACTTGAATGAACCCCTGAAGACTGCAGAGTGCTGTCAGTTCTGGCGATTACGTCTTTAAAAGCATCAGGAAGTTCAGGTCTAAAACACACAAATAAGCTGCTGTTGGTAACTGGATGCTAATGGAAAATATGTACTCAAAAGTTGTCAAATGTCATTTTATGAAAATAAGGTTCATCATCTCAGAATTATTTGGAGTTTATTCAGGTTCTTCCATATATATATTTGAAATCAGTCCGAAGGAAGTGAGATATGTACACCTACCTACAGGTAGGTGCACATAGGAGGAGGACTAGTTTAATTTTTCCTATTACTTTCTAGTAGCAGTGTTATTAAATAGGTGAAGATCAGCACCTAAACATAAAACATTAAATACTATCTAGGAGACCTTTTGTTGTCCTGGGGTGGGCTTGTGTGGTTTGTACTCCTGGATCAGACCCTGGGACCTGTGCATCAGCTGTGCTGTATCATCCTCCCATGTCCAGGGCAGGTGGCATATATGGCTTGTTAAAAGCAAAGGTCCCAATTTTTAGAGCTGGAAGAAAGCATCTGTAAGAAATAGATTTTTAAAAATACTTGGTATGAGGGCTTGATCTTTCCTAAAGAAACTAACCAGGCTATACATATTTTTTTTTTAGCTGTCTCCAAGAATATGGGAGTATAATGCATGATCCTCCAAATGAATGCTGGTGCTTTTGAAAATGAGCATCTTAAAGTTAGGATTTCTTTGAATCCAAATGCCTCTGGGACATATTCAAGTTGGGTAGTGGTCTGTCACCTTTATAAAATTACCATCATAATCAAGTCAACATGAAATAATCAACTACAGCCAATAGTCACAAAGACTGAAGTGCAGTTGTTAACGTTTGTTTTCAGGGATTGTGCTAACACATGTAGCACGTGTTGGAAGCTTTGATTATCTATAAACGGGTGAGGAGGGCTAGAACTGATGGGTTTTGGCTTATGTAAGTTCCGTATCTGAGTTTCTAAGCCTTCAGTTCTAATGCTCCACGGTGCAGCCTGCCTTGATTTTAGGGTAGTCACCAAGAGATTAGTAAATGACACTATAGATGTTCATAGTACTTGAAAGAACGCTTTTATGTTACATTATGTGTTCTCTAGTAGATAGTTTAATGCTCTAGGAGTATTTAAACGTGTTGTGAATCCTGAGATAATTAGGGACACTTGTTTAAACTGTTTTACAAATGGCATCTGTGTTTTCTCCTAACAGTACAGAAGTTTGTCCAATGCCAGTCTGAGCGATGCAGCACACTTGTCCTCATTGAGCGTTACTGATCACCCCCAAACTTTGATCATTCTGTATAATCTCTAAATGCTTCTAGTTACACAGCTTAGTGAGGTGCTTTTTTTAAAGGCAATTATATGCTTATTTAGCAGTTTATTCCTGACAAGAAGCACAGCGTGTTCTTGGATCTCTCTAGGTGACAAACATGTGAATTAGGCATAAAATACAAATTTACTCCAATATTATCTGCATTTTTTTTTTTGTTTTGCTTAGATGGTATTTTTCCAGAAAGATGCTGCATTCAGAATGAGTCAAGTCAATCAGTAATTACAATACACTCTGGAACTCAAGCGAATATATCAATATCACATGGAAATACGATGTATGAAATTTAATTCAGGGCATTGCTCTGGTGGAAAGGATGAAACTGAAATTTAATGTGCTTGATTAAGTTCCCAGGTAACCTCTTAAATAGCTTAGCAATGTAGAGGCCATTCTGGGAGTAGGGAACTCCTGGTTAAAGAATGATTTCTGCAGAAATCAATCTGTGGAGTTAATTATAAAAGCTGTATCTCAGGCAGAGCAGTTAGTCGGTCCCTTGCTGTAACTAGCCTTCCAGAGCTGGCAGCAGGAGTAAGGAATGTGCAACACTTCAAACTGTTTCTTTAGGCAAAGCTTGGAAGTTTTGTTGGTACAGACGAGAATTCATTCATTGCCCATGTCACCTAAGGGCTCAGACGTTCTCAGATTTGAAATTTAATTCTTTGAGCAAAAAAAAGGTGCAGAAAATGGTCTGAAAAGTTACTACACTGGCAAGCAGTTAAATTGGGATCGTGTGGCTGGCTTGCTGCAAGTCGTCGTTTCCTCCAGAAAAGCCATGGGAGTAGCATCATCCTTGCTGTTTGTGAGTCCCCGGCCAATTAGCACGGAATCAAATGCAAAGTTGGAGGCTAAATATAGTATTTAGAGCCTCCTCTGATGGCCCAGGAAGAGCCGTTAGGATGAGCTGCGTGCTCTGCAGTAGCCCGCTGGGTCGCTTCTGCCAGGCTGGGCGTACAGGGGAGAAATCACGCAGCGCTTGGGGGGCACTGGTGCTGCTCTGTGAAGCTTTGGCTTGGAAGCCAGCCTGAGTTCTGTTTTTGAAGGCATGCGTTGCTGAAAATCTGCTTGTTGAAGTGAAAGGACTTTTTTCCAGCGTCCCACAGGGTTTACCTGCATTCCTGCGTCCTTGTGCCTGGCTAGGTGTGTCTGTGGTGTGTCAGGAGGAAGGAACAAAAGTCCTCGATCATTACAGCTAAGCATTTTATTTTTTAAACGTTTAAGATGTCTTTCGTAGTGGAAATGGAAAAGTACTGCTGCGAAATACTTGGAATAGTTGCCTGTGCTTCCATTTGCCTAGCAGAGTGCTTGGGGAAGTTTTCTTTGCCTTCTTGCTAAACACAGAGCTTGCCAATGGTAAATTAGTGAAAGATTTTGTTTATCTCAACTCAAAAACCTGGATCCTTGCTTGCAACTTTGGCTTCTGAGTTCTGTTTCCAAGAAGTACTTGCTTTGGGAGTCTGCGAAAGCTGTTTTGTAAGTGTTTTGAATTAAAGATGTCTGAGAAGAGAGCTTAACCATAGCAGTCTTTCTGATCATACAAGCTGTAGGTGTTTAGAAAGCAACAGTGAAAATGCCCCAGTATAGCTATTGAAGGGAAAGGATTGCTCCATCCTTTTGATGTGACAGTCTGCTATCACTTGCAGCTGCTTCTACCAGCTATTTGTTGACTTTCGCATTCTTTAAAGCCTCTGTAAAGTTCATCTGTAGACTCCTAGCCAAATTGTAGGCGACTGGGAGTTTCAGAAAATAATTATAGAATAGAGCTTCTGTCGGTTGGGTGCTTGCTGCTCCCAAAAAAGGCTGGGTTCCAGCGCCCCTGGGTCTGACCATCCCCTGGGTGGCAGCCCGCAGGAGCAGGGTGGACCCGCACCTCCCTGGCACAGGCGCTCGGGAGCTGCTCTCCCAGCTGTAGGGCACCGAGGGGTGGCTCTGAGCACCACGGGCTGCCTTGCGAGGGTACCAGGCACCGTCTCCACCTCTGCTTTCCACGCTCGCTCCATGCCTGCTGTAGCACAGGCAGCAGTTGGTGCAGCTCGCCTACCCTGCACAGTCAGTGAGTGGCACCGATTAAACAGGCTTCCGATGATTCTTGGATTAAATTACATTTTTTATAAAAAAAATAATAAAAATAAATTGGCTCTTTTCATATTAATGTCTTGTTTTAATGACTGCTGTTCCACATCCATACATTCCAATTTGGAAATGCTTGAAAAGCAATTTGCTGCGTATAGATTTCTGATGAGGCAGATGGTTACATATGCTGATCACACCTACTACCACAGACAAACAAAATGCAAAAGCATATGAGGAGTCTCATGTAGAGGCTCCAAAGTGCATAAAAACTTCTGTTAAAAAGTTAACGGTTAGGTGCAGTTCTGTGTCGTGCAGGCTTCCTGTGAAGAACAACCACCACAGGACAGGAGTGGCCATCCAAGGAATAATAGTAGAAGCTTGAGCAGTTACTGATTCTCTGCGTGTACATTAAAAGAATCAATGATAGGAGAAAGGGATTGAGTTCTGAGGTAAGAGGCATGTCAGTGGGTAAGGGCTGTGTCTCTTCATCACTGGCACGGTGCAATGTGTGGAGCGCTGTAGCAGAACATCTTCCAGAAAAAACATCATGCCCTGAAACTCCCAGAGCTTCATTGCTTCAAGTCAGTGAAACACAGAACAAAGCAGCACAAAGGGACACCAAGACAAATGCCTCCAACATTCCCGCAGCTTCAGCAGTGGCTGGTATTATAATGCGAGCCTTCAGCTACCAAAGAAAATGCTTTTCTTTATACAGGAAACTGATAGGATAATTATGCATGCACAGGATATAAATAGAAAATCACTTTGACAGTAGCATAAGCTAGACTGGAAAAGGTCATGGTATTCCAGTAGAAGCCTGTCAGTGACCAACAGCAGTAAGCATCCTCTGCATAGACACCTAAAGTAACTACAGGAAAGGAAAGTGGTCAAAGAACCTTTTATGTACAGGAGCACAGAACTGGAAGTCAGAAGCAAACTTTTCCTTTTGGTGCCTCAGCATCCAGGCACTTGCTGGTCGCTGCCATTATAGCTGGTGAACGTGCAAAACAATCTGCTGTGTGTTTTGCTTCCAGGCATCTCAGCTCATCAGTCTCTGCAGAGTGCTTTTTGCTGTATTGAAGTACAGAGAGGGTTAGCACACGCAGACATGTGAATGCGAACCTGGGGTTGGATGTAAGTGGAAGTGACTGAACTGTCCTGCTTACAACCCGTGTTCCTTCTCGGAGCAAAATGGAACTAGGAGCAGAGGGGGAGACAGGAGGGTGGATGCTGGAGGTAACTTTGGGACCTAGGGTATGGAAAATCAAGTTATGAGCGGCTTTTTACAAACTGTCAGTAAGCTAGTAGCTCTGTTTTCTTGAAGACAGAAAAACAGTGGTGTTAGCATCCACCTGGGCCAGGGGTGTCCCGGCTGGGCTCAGCTGCTGTGGCGGCTTTGGAGGTACAGGGCATGAACTAGTTTGGTGCCGAACTGAAGGCTGGGCTCCCTCTGCTTCTGTTCCCCCTTCCAGCCAGCCCCCCCTGCCCAGGCAGAAGCAGGAGGCTAGTACCACCTCGCCTCCCTGAGCTGAAAGTGGGGCAAGAGCACGCAGTGCGACTGCTGGTTTTGGGAACCTCTCTGAGAGCTTGCTTCTGCTCAGCCTCGTGCTTAAGTCACGTACCCTGGAGTCACTTATCCTGTCCCTTTTGTGTGCTCCAGAATAAAACCATGATTTTCATGTGTCAGCTGGGAATTGTTTTGTATGTGTTGTTGCTTTTTGTCCCACCTGTGAGGTGATAGATGATGGGCGGGTGCTCGTTTTATCAGGTTTATTGTTTGGTTTGGTTTTGTTTCTACAGATGTAAGATATCCTAAATTGGAAGGCCATGTAGCTACTTCTCCACCTCATTACCCAAATGGCCACGAGAAAGTTGATGCATCAAGATCTTTATTTAAAAACAAAACAAACAAAAAAATCCCAAATATTTGAACTAAGCAGAACAGGTGTTTAGTGAGCAGGGGGGAGGTGGCTGGGTGCTTCTTGGTGTGGGACAGCAACACCCTAAAGCCATTGCAGAAGGAACAGTGTCCTATAAAGATCAAAAGTCCCTGTAAAAATACTGAGGCAACAGTGAAATGAGTGCTTACAGCCACCGACCCAGGTAGCTACGTGGCTTGTGGGTGTTGTGTGCACCGAGACAACATTAAGGGGCAAGAGGTAAGGATTGCAAGGTGAAATAAATAGGCAATAATTTTCTTCTCCCAGGTGAGGTTTCTTCCTCTGTCCGTGCCAGCCCAGTGCTCAGAACAGTTCTCTGTAGGAAAGCACAACGTGCAAGCGCTTTCTTCTGGCCTTTCAGTCACTTTTCCAGATGGGGGGCAGAAGGGTTTTGTCTTCAATCTTTAGTTTCAGCGAGGAGGAAGGTGGCAGGTTCTTCCCAGGAGGATTTGAGGTGCAGATTGAGCCATCAGCCACGAGGTTTTTGGATCCCCAGCCTCCCAGATCTCAGGGCAGGAGCTGCAAGGCCTGGCTGTGCTGGAGGCAGAGGAAAGGCGCTCCAAGCAACTGGCTGGAACCACGCTACTGAGCGCTGGGCTGACTTGAACATTGCAATTACTACATGAAACAAAGCACCGATAAAAATAGTGTCTTTTCTTGCCATGCTTCATTTCCTTCTGGATAGTCTCAAAATGTCCCTGTTTGATTCTTTTCTTTGTACAACTTCAGTGAGTCATTGTGATCACAGTGCTCTGGCAGAATTTTGAGAAGCTCTGAAATACAGAATATTTCCCTGCAATTGCCAAATGTTTTACATGGAAACAGCTACATTTCAGGTAGTCTTGCCATGTTCTTCCTATTTTTGGACTATATATATCCTTCCTGCAAGTTATTCGTATTTTAAATTAATTCTTACGATTAAATGCTCAGTGCTTCATATTTTTGGAGGAGCAATAGCGTACTTCAGTCAATCCTGTAACCCTTACCTCCAAAGTATTCATTTTTAGATAATAAAGGAATTACAGAGTTGACCACTCACCATACACACAGACTATGTATAATCTAGTATTTCTGTCCTTTTGCCATGCCTTCCTAAGCATCTGTTGGCAAATAAATCAGTCACTCTGGATACCAGCCATGATGCAAGAGCATATTTACCTGAATAGATATTTTTTAGGATTTTATCAGTAATCCCTGGGATATTTCACCCAAATAGATGTGAGAGATGTCCAGGATAACTTGTCTGTGTAAATCTTAAGCTTCACATATTTGACAGTGAAGGGTCTGATATCCTTGCTAAAACTGAAAGTTTTGACCACTTTGCAGATGGAGTTCAAGATGCTAGATATGTAGAAATGGATTCAGGACCGTGAGATGGAATATGTGCTATAAAAAGGGCTCTTGGGCTGCATCAACAGTCCTTAGTTTCCTCCTGAGCACACATGGGAGCACACACACCTTTGTGGGTTTGCGAGGACTAAGCTGTATTTTGTATTTAGCTCTGCAGAGATACTCAGTAGCCTTCGATTTCCCCACCAGTGCGTTGCCCTTGTCTCTAGCACTGCTGGCTGCTTTCTGAGCACAGGATGGGTCTGTTGGCAAGGCAGGTCTTGCCTGCTAGTTTTGCTGGGCAGATTTTTTAAGGTGCTTTTGAGTTGACCATCCCTTTTTGCAGGTGTCACATACAAAACGAGAACCTTATTCCAGCTGGATAAGCGGCCTGTCTGGAGGACAGTGGTGCAGCTTGTGCCTCCTGCATTTGGGTTTGGGGGTGATGCCTTATTTGAGCGTTTTGGGTGCTTGCTGAGCCCTGTCTCTCTGACAGCTTTCGTATTAGATATGAGGAGTTGCTTAATGTGGGCATCTGGGGTTGGACAGGTGCTGTTGACAAAGATTAATTGTTCAGACAGCTGCTGCTGTCCAGACATACAGCACACAGGTACATAGGCACATAGCAATAAATAAATAAAAAATAAATAGCACATAGGCAATATGTTCCTTCGACACTAGGGCTGACCTGTCTCAGTGCCTGAAGTGTGTTTTCATATCTGATATTAGCCAAGGCAGCTAGAGGAGAGGAGGATAAAACGCCCTGAGCCTTGGTATCGCCGTCTTCTCTGTCTCTGTAGTAGTGGTTACTAGCTACATAACAGCGCAGAGCAGATTGCTGGAACACTGCCTGTCTTACCCTTTTTGTTTGCATAATGCCTGTTATTTGTATTCATCTTCATAAAATTTGGATATCTAGATTTTCATTGATAGATAATGCATTATATAAATGAGTCTGGAGCAAGACATGGCATTGGCTAGACTTAAGAAACAGGGAGTTTGAGCAGAGAATGGGTTTCCCTTTCTAAAACCTCCATTTCTGATTGATTTTAGAGATCTGAACTTCACTTTTGTGGGTGTCACAAGGCTTTTTTCAGAGCCTGCAGGACTTGGGAACCACGGACCCCATGGGCAGTATGAGGCTGGTCCGAGCAGCCAGCACCCCAGCAGGCAGCGGCTCTCTCCTGGAAGGGGACTCCTGGTTCCCACAGCTGCTTACCCTCAAAGTGAGAATTCATGGTTTAATTTTGGGAAAGGGGAAGCAGCAGAAGACCCACGCGTTGCTCAGTCAGCGCAGTGTCGTTATTGCCAGGATTTCAAGGTGTGTTTCATCCCTGCAGGCCTCCTGACCAGACCGCAGCCCGTGGCAGGTCGTTTCTCATTTGTCGGTGTTACAAAGCCCATCACCGTGCTCATGTCGATGCGTGACCCCAGCTCTCAGCCTCCCTCTCCGGAGGCAGGCTGGTAGCTCGCAGAGCAGGGTAACTTCTCTCAGTCAGTGCCATTCCTAGCGTCCCTTGGGTTAATCAGCCTCCTTCTCCTGCCTGACTCACTCAGTGCCATCATGATACGTTTGACATCACCATCATTTCCATGTTTAGTGAGTTATATATTTTTTTAAATGCTCTGTGACACTTTCAAATGAAGCAGGTAGAAAAAGTAGATCTTGTAAACGCAGGAACATCTGGTGCTTGCATGTTTTGTTCAACGACTTCGTGAAATTAATGCAGTCCTAAAGTGGAGAAGAAAAATTACACGCTGAACTTAGGAGTTAATTAGCTCTAGCGCCCAGGTGTTTGAAAACAAGGTTCGGATTGTCGTGTCGGTCTGACTGGAGGTTTTCTCGTGCCTGGCATGTTCCCAGGTCACTTTGCTGAAGCATAGTGGAGCCAGAGCTGATGCTGGAAGAGGAGCAGGCTTTTGTGATTGCTTTCTTCCCACACGTGAAGAGGCTTTTTTAGACATTTACCTGACAAGTTAGCTAGCACAGCATAAAGTTTGTTACCCAGCAGTGTGTGTAACATTTCTTCTGCTCAGAAAACAACAGGATCAGAGGAAATTACAGTCTGAGGGTTTGAAAAAAACTTGTAGGGGCTTCGTGAGGAGCATCAGATAAGGAGCATCAAATAAAAAAACTCCAGTTCCCTGGCTAATTCAGCTCTACCAGAGCCATAATAGAAATCTTAAGCTGTTGTAAGAATTACTGGCAAGGTACAGAGCAAAATTTTAAGGAAAAGAAGATAAATAATAAAATCTATCCTTATTTTTTGTGTTTGTATACTGTTCCTACTTCAAACTGTGTAAACTTAATCCTATTTTGACCTTTTTTCCTCAGGTTCTGGTGCCTAGCTTAGGAAATGCAGCCTCCAATGTACTAAATGTCATCCTGTCTGAAATGTGTAACAGCATGACCTGTGTTCAGAGAGCTGCACCTTTTTAACATGAGGTGTTAAAGAAAGGTGAAGCTGGCTGGTGTGAATACCTGCCAAGTGTCCTTGCATGTAATAACTACCCATAATAAACGTGGCAGCAGGTATGAGCTGGGCATGAAAGCATCAGAATAAACACTTTCGTGTTTAAACGTCAAGTTCCAGAAAACTTATTAAACTTGCTTTGTTTGCTGCTGAGTTCAGTGGATAAACATAAAGAACCCTTTGTCGAGTTCAGAACGTGCTTTAAAAATCCGGAGGTGTTTTGCAGGTCATTAATGCTGCACTGGCTCTGGCTGCTAAACCCCAAAGCAAGCTGGCTCAAGAAAACATGGAGCTCTTCAAAGAGCAGTGGGAGAAGCAGGTCCGCGTGCTGACCGACGCCGTCGATGACATAACTTCCATTGATGACTTCCTGGCCGTATCAGGTAAGGGGGTGACCTGAGACACAGTCCTTCTCGTAACTGAGCTTATTCCTGGGAATAAGAGCCTTCTGGAGCCTTCCCTGGTGTTTGGAAGGGATGGTGTTGGTACACTTCACCTGGCACGCGTTGTCTGCTGCCGAGTGTGGTGTAAAAATAGAGCGGGAGTTGTTGGCACAAAGAGAAAAGGTATTTTTCCAAGTGTGAAAACAGTGATAGTTTAGTTAGCAGGTACTCTGGAAACTTGTCATTGCACTTACAGAGTGAGCATGCATAAATGTATATATTTACATGTCAGTAGACAGATCCGCTTAAATATAGTGGAAGACACTTCATGTCTCTGGATCTTGAATCGCGAGCTGAGCTTCCAGTGAGTTGCCATGTAGCTGCTGGAGACAAGCCTCACTGCTAACACTGGGGGAAGTAGAAAATGTTAACATTCAAGTTAGGAACTAGCAGAAAAAAGGATCCCTCAGTTCAACTCAGACTCTTCTTACAAAAACAAAAATTAATATCAAACTATGATCATACAAGTTAATTAAAACTGTTCATACAGAAAATGTTCTGTGAATATTTTTAATCCCGCCAGTTCTCCTAACGTTTTTAAAGAAGATCATATGCTTATCATGATACAGTAATAATTCCTTTTGTCACAGTGCTTGCCGAGATAACCTGTTTTATCAGCATCAAGTGATAAAGACCCACTAGTAGCTGCAGTGACCTAGAAATAATAGGGGCATTTTTATTTTCACGTCCTCTAATTCTACTGTAGTCAGAAGACACAGTGATATAACCACATGAATTGTGCCCGCACTAGCTTTCACAAATTACCGCTACAAGTTGAGGGTCTGATTTTCCTAGTGCAAACAGACTGGAGCATCTCCAGTGACCTAGAAACCCCAGCCGTAAAAAGAGATTTTAGAGAAGGATGTGTGGGATCAGAGGTACCAAGTGAACATACCTAGAAAATGTACATGAAATACTGAGGTCCTGAATTAAAAGACCCTCTTTTTAAAAAAAATATTCAAAATAAATTTAAAAAGGTAGTGTTTCTACAAAGAGTCACCTGTTTACATGGTTTATTGTGGTTCCCTGGGTTCTGAACACAAAGTTTCTTTGCAGTGAGTTAGCAGAAACTTTCTGCACAATTGCATGTCCTCCTTCTCTCTCTCTTTCTGCGTGCTCTTCGTTGCAGCATCAGTTGAAATGGCACAGCTGCAAGGAGCCTATTTCTGGGGAAATATATTTAGAGAGAATTGCGTGCTGAAGTTCACGGCTCCATTTGGAGTTTGCCCACAAGTGTGCAAAACATTTCAAAGAGAAAAAATTGTCAGTCTGTGAAAACGCAGCCCGTATAGAGCCACCTGGCTGTGTTCACTTAGAGGTGTGCCTCAAAATGGGGCAAACCACTGGGACTGGATGGTCCCTTTCCCCATGTAGGTCCCTCAAAGAGATGGGTACCTGCTTTTGAGGGACTGGATGCAGTGCTGGCCCATTGTTGAATTGCTCTGAGAAGTGTCAAGGGTTTGGCGATAGGCTGGGACCCTTTCTGTGCTGGGGTGACGGCAGGCTGGCTCGCAGACAGCGCGCCTCCTGGGTGTGCGTGCCCCCCAAAACGGTGCCAGGGCAGTGCTGTGGTTTGGGACTGCTTCAGATGCTCAAGTGCATCCAGCAATTATTTGGGTTTGCTGCGCTATCAAAGAGATGTTTGAAAAATATTAAAGCAATAAATATTGCTTCGAGTATTATTTGTTTTAACTTTGATAAATGTTTTCCATATAAATGCCACCACTCCAATTCTCTGCTAAAAGCCTAAATGTGTCTTTGGATAAGATTGTGATGGGTATGATTTATGCCAGGTTCCTTGTGGGGTTATTAGGATCTTCGTGCACAGAAGGGTTTATATTGATAACTAACTGGGATGTAAGCAAAATTAAAAAGCATTCTTGTAGGTCTGTGTGTGTGTGTATAATATCACATTCCTACAATGTTGTGCTGTCTAGCAGAAAGTGTATGCTTTGTTGTCCGATTTAGGCTGGAATTGTATTAATTGTGCAGGCTCGATGAAAGATGTGCTGGGTTTAGGTATGTGCAGGATATTGTACAAGAACCAGGAAACTTAAACGCGCAGTGTTGCAGATAAGCTTGCAGGTTACAACATTTAATGAAGACCCTAGGACAAGAAAGGCTCTGCTGAGTTAGGACAACGGTCTGGCAGTGGCTGATTGTCAGTGCATAGGAAATTCAGAGCAGCAGACTCCTACAGCCTAAACATCTTTCCTGAGCGCTCCCAGCCAGGTGTGGTTTGCAGTCCAGGGAGCTCCAGCATCAGAGGTGATAGCTGCTGAGCGGTTCTTGCCAGACTTTTCTCACTTCAGCATGTGTGAGTTGCTCTTTTGACCATTACAAACTGCTGACATCTCCAGCATCTGGTGCAAAATTCGCACCCTAACTGTGCCCTGTGTGAAGAACCTCCTTATTTTTGAAACATCGCCTGTTCACTTCATTTGATGCCTCGTTGTAGAAGGTGGTGAACAGTTTTTTCCCTTTTCAGTTTCTTCATGCTGTTTGTAAATGTACAGACTTCTGTCGTATGCTTACTCAGTCATCTCTTAATCGACTGCAAAGACTTTGCCTGTTTCGTTCCTCATTTCAGAGCTGTTCTGTACCTCGTGTAATACTTATCCGCTTGTCAGTCCCCTCCCTAGCTCTCTGCACGTGTTTGTGTTCCCACTGACTCTTCTTCAGGGCAGTTGCTGATGGCACCATGTAATCGTCACATTCAGTGCTTTAAAATCACCTGGATTTCCTTCCAAATGTCTTAAAACCCATCCCATGTGCTGCCTCCTGTTCTTCTGGAGCTGACAGAGGTGTAAGCTAGAGGTTGCCCATCACGATGGTGCTGATCTTAAGAGCCTGTGGCTGAACACTTCATGGTCCCAGTGATTATCCTTCTTCATTACAAAATGCATCCTGTATTTTGAAATGTATGAATGTGCAAGTATTAGGATTATAACAATGTCTACTGACACTACAGCTTCACCTGGTTCGCCAGCGTCCCTTGTCAAGAAAAGGTCCACAGTGGAAATGGTTCTGAGCCCTTCCCCAGGGATCACAGCAGAAAAGCAGGGTTATATTTTTGCATCTGTGGCTTCAGCTTCTGGATGTTGCTCCACATTTCGGTCCTCCTTTAGCCTCCAGACCCCCTGGCTGACTTCTTAGGATGCTTGGGGAAGGAGTTCGTGATTGCTGTGATGGGGAGGCGGTGGAAGGCATGTTGAGGTGGTGGACTGAGGAGTGACAGGCATGGGAACTTCGAACTGTTACCTTTTCACTGTTCGTTGTATTTCTTCGTTTGCTCTAAAAATATTTTTATTGGAAAAATGTGGTCTTTCCACTTTATCCTCTCTTACCTCGTTACCAAACCACACCATTTTTTTCCCTACGCTTCCTCGGGTAGGACACGATCCCTTTGCTGTTGCTGCTGTTCCGTTCTGTGTTACCTTCCATTGCTGTGAGATTTTTCTCCTGCTCAGCAGCACGGAAGCTGCGAGCTTTGATGTAGGACAGCTCTGTAACGTCCCTGCAGGTACTGGCGGTGAACCTGTGTGTCAGCATTTCCTCGGCGCTGCCACCCTGGCCTCAGCAGATGGCATTTTGTGCCAGACACTCGTGGTCCATATGCCTGTAGGACAGGTAGTAGTGTGTGTATATACGAGCACAAAGAACAGTGTCAAGTCTTATTTGTTATCATCCAGCTGGAGAATATAGCCTGAGTAGATGCACCTGACAGCCCCGCACATCCCCGGGGCCCCTCGCAGACTTCCCTGGGGAGGATTATCTGTCTTCCCCAGAATTACCTTTCTGGCCACTTTGCATTTGCAAAAGACATTAGATGATCAGCCAGCATTTAGATACCCATCCTCATTTTGTCAGTGCCTTTTATTAAAGTTCATATCATCTGAAGAGGCTTTTCAATGTCTGGGGCTTACTTTATCCTTGTAGGAATTCAGGCAATAAACAGTCTCTGTTTTGGCCTGACACTGATGCTTTTCTTTTTGTTTTTGTAACTTGCAGGGATGTCTGTCTCTTGCTTCAAATACCGAAACTGTGTGTGCTCCTTGCTGGAGCTCTTGTAGCGTGGCTGTCTGCTCACTGAGTTGTCAGATTACTGATGAACCTGCACTTTCCTCTCTTAGGGCCACATCCTGCCCTCAGCTGAACTTGCTCATTCTGAGTTGCTTCAGAGGTGTTTCGCAAGTGTAACTTTTGTCCAGGCTGCTTACAGAAGTCTTGCAATATTGCATCTGGCTCTGTTAATTTTATGTAAATTATGCAGGACTCTTCCAGCACCAGTCCTTCCAGCCAGTTCATACAAATCCTCTATCAGCCAACTCAACGGGCTGCTCGGCTCTACCAGCTCTTGCAAAATGTCTCTTTTACTACCTGTGTAGGGAATAAAAGCCGCTTCAGTAGCACAGATTGGCAGCGTGGTGTGATTAAGGCAATGGTAAGTAATGCTGGAAACTATTTAAGGGACACAGCAGAAATGTTTCCAAGGAGGTTTCTTACAAAGCAGCAGAAATGTTGGATTGCGATGTCAAATCATTGGTACTGATACATTAAAGAAGTGCCTAACAGAGTTTGGAAAACCTCCTGGGTAGGTGTCAGCAGATGAGCATCCAAACCTCGTTAGGCATCCTCAGAAATCTCTTAAGGGTTTTTACTCATTTGGACCTCTTGAGCTTGATAAATGAGGGGAAAATATCTCTGTATAAAAATGTATATTCTGAAAGTAAATTACAAACGGAGGTTTTGGCTTTATTTTCTGTTTTCTTGGGAGGCAGTGAGCACTCTGGTGCTGGAACGCTTTCTGCATAAATCACTGCATATGTTGCATGTCTCGAAAGTGTATCCAGGACTAACAGTGTAATACTCTGCTGGTATGTGTCTGGTTGTAGGAAAACACTATGTAGGAAGCTAGAAATGTGCAACAAGCACCCCAGTCTGCCAGGGCATTAGTGGATGAGGTGTGGCACTGGGGCCGGTGCCTCATCGTCCCACCCCCGTATAATGACAGCGGGAGTGGCTTGCAAATATTTGGAGTGAGGGCTTCGGCAGTCGAGGGGAGGAATATGGAAAGAAACAAGTTTAGGGAGAGTTCGGCTGAACTCAACTTTTCTGTTGGTAAAATAGAGTACAAAGAGGGTACAAGAATGTTGGATGCCACCAGATGAATGGACTGACATTTGTTTGACAGCCGGTTTGGAAGGGCAGCTGTTTGCTGGTTGTAGCAAGGCTAAAAATTAATGCTGTACAGCATCTGTCTGGAGGTCTTTTAGCGCAGGTCACAAACTGAGAAATTGTAATGCTGATGTGCATGGCAGAAAAGAAGATATTAGTGTCTAAATCTTCCTTCTTTTACCACCAGAGAACCATATTTTAGAAGATGTAAACAAATGCGTCATTGCTCTCCAAGAAAAAGATGTTGATGGCTTAGACCGCACAGCTGGTGCAATCCGAGGACGTGCTGCTAGAGTCATTCATGTTGTCACTTCTGAAATGGATAACTACGAGCCCGGAGTCTACACTGAGAAGGTGTTGGAAGCAACGAAGTTACTGTCCAACACAGGTAAGAGTGGTTCCTCCAGGACCCCTGAGTTTGTATTGCTTACAAGTGGATGGGCAGATGGATCCTAATGTACCCGTGAAATCTATTAACAACTCCATTTACATACTATAATGAAAATTAGTGGGAGTTATTTGCAGAGCTGTTGCAAAATGAGAAAAGTAATTTTGCTTTGTTGACTGGCTCAAAACGCAGCAATGCAAAAGGTCTCCCTGGATGTGCCGGCTGTCGTTGACTGAGCCGCAGAAAGTCAGAGTACCAGAGGGTGAGTCAGGGCCTGAAGGATATGCTGACCATCTTGCAGCACTGTACCCAGGTCTGAAAAGGTTTCTGTTGCACTGACCCAGCAGAATGGAGAGTAAATTTTGTAATAGTCTGTAGAGCTTTTAAAAGAAGCCTTGTAGGTACTCGTCCCCCACCCCATAACAAATGTGGGTGTTGCCTGTGAACTAGCTGGTAACATCCATGTAGGGTAAGGAATGATTCCGGTAGCTTCAATGAGTGCTGTGCCAAGCGTTGGTTGTTGTTTTTATTTTAATTACAACTTTGATGAAGAATCACTGAGGTGACACTGAGGAACCGAACAGACTGTAAATGGTTCTGTGATGTTCTTCCTGTGGCTGCAGTGAGTCACTGGAGCACAGAAGTGCAAACTGCCCTGCCTCAGTGGCTTGTTCAACTTGAGCTTCATGGCTCCCCCCCATTGATGTGTATCTGCAGGGGTTGTTAAATAAACACTTAAAGTTTTATCCCATGGATTCTAACTGCTTCCCTGGGTGTTTTCCCCTTGTTCACGACAAGGGTGTGATAAACTTTTCACTGTGCAGGGGGGAGGAACAAATAGCAGCAGAGTAAACAGAAAACGAAATGAAGTTAAGGCTGGAGCAACAGCATTGGTATTCATTTGTAACAAATGTTTTGAGTTTAAAGGGAACCATTGGAGAATTTCCAGTAGTAGTTAACAATGAGACATGCACATGGGGGTATGTAGCGTCAAATGGTATTGGGGAGGGGACTGACTGTTGGTTTGTGTCCTTAATACAGTTATGCCACGGTTTACCGAGCAAGTAGAAGCTGCTGTGGAAGCACTGAGTTCAGACCCTGCTCAGCCAATGGATGAAAATGAGTTTATCGATGCTTCACGACTGGTGTACGATGGAATAAGAGATATCCGGAAAGCTGTACTGATGATCAGAGTGAGTGCAACTTTACTGAACACCTCTCTTATTCTCCACTCACTTTCCCCCACCTTTATTGAACTGACATGCATCAGTTTTATTCAGAGCAGACAGCGTAAGATTTTCATTTATCTCATACTAACATTCTCAGTGTAAAAACTGCTAATCACTCCGTGTAGTACTGCAGAAGTACGTTTTGACTCAAATTCATTAAAGAGATCTGAGTATCAATGATAGCCATGAGTGGTGATGCTAAATGCTCTTCACACATCTTCTATAAAATCGTGTTAATGCCTTGCTTATTAATGTGCTAAAATCGGTGACCTTTGATTTAACAATAGCGAGTGGATTCCTGGTATAGACACTTTTTGATGCTTTGAGAGCGTAGAAACAAAACCTGATGTCTCTTAAGCAAATTTTGAGAATTAATGATAGTTAGCTGAAAACAGGTTTAGGTGAGCTCAGCTATAGTTCTCTGTATGTTTCTATAGCATGTGATTCATTAATTAGCTAGACGCATTGAACAGGGACCAGTTGATGGAAGCTTTGTCTCTTCTGTACATGCATGTTTCATTCAGGTGCAGTTGGTGTCCTACTTGCTGGTAGGTCAGGCAGCATTGGTCTGATGGGGGAGGCATCAGGTGAAGAAGCAGAAGAGCTCCTGCAGTTAATTGCAGGGATGCAGAAAAGAAAGTTCTGGTTGAGGCTGACCTATTGGCTGATTCCCTGAATATTAGCATGGTAAAAATGGTCAGGAGCTAGACACAGCAAAGATAAATGTAGTGGTTTTATTCCTTGTTTCCTTTTTTCCTTGTACCCCTGTGACTCTAATGTAAATGCCTTGCAGATAAACTCTCGTCATCTTTCAGAGTGGTAACCATTGCAGATGCATTTTGGTGATAAGCAAATTGACAAAATACAGCCACAGAATATATGTGATTATAGTAACCATTGCAAGACTATCTTCCGTGTTTGCTGCTTAAAGCAAAGAATCGGACAGAAAATCAGAAAAGCTGGCAGCCACGTATGTGCTCTCCACAGAATTTTCTTCATACTTATGCCCAGGATTTACAGACAGCCAACGTTATATGAAGATATCAATGCTTTCCTGCTATGCAGACAAACTAATTGGATTCACCCCCTGCTAGAGTCCTTGTTATTCAGGGCATGAAAGTACGACTGCCAATTCCACGCTGCCGGTAATTAGCAGAGCTGGCAGTGCCAGGAATCCTGACATCTCCCCTCGCGCCGTGCCTCCGATGTCAGGGTGCCACGGCTGCATCGTGGCTGCCAAGAGCTAACGGCAGCACGCTGCTGACACATCGGTGACCTATAAAAAAAGTCAGAATGTTAGTATTTGTTGTCCAAAGGGCTTGAAGGTATAGAAAGTACTTGGGCTAAAAGAGAAGGTGCCAGACCACTGCTTCTCCAGGACGTTGTGACTGAGCCCCAGGAGTAACCATGCTTGCAGGGGGCTGCTGGCGCAAACGAGCTGGTTCACTTGTTCTTTATAGAAACTGGAAGGAAAAGTCATTCCAACACCTACTTTTTGTGCTTAGGCAGCCTGTTTTCAGAATTTAAATCTTACTGTACCTGTAGGTTATTGAAATAAAGCTCTTTTCTCCCTGATGCCCAGGCAATCTTCCATCAGCCCCCAGAGCAGTTTTTGCCTTTGGCTGTGGGATAGATGGGAAGAGAAGGGGCTTGAATACTATAAGCATTTCTCTAAAGATGCAGCAGAATAGTTTTGTTTTGGTTTTTAACTTTTTTTTTTAAATTCTGACACACCGATCTACTCATTAGTATATGTCCTTACTCTGATTTTGTGGATATACTCTATTAAAGGCGTGGAAAGGAGCTGGAGGCTGAAATTCTCTAGGTCTTGGTTGTCAGCCTAGTCAGCCACCTTTGCTTTCTGGCAATTGTTTTGTGTAACTCTTTATTTTAAGTGTATTGCAAGATGTCTGTATTGGAAAACAAGTTTATAAAAATCAAATCATAGGAAAGAAATCGGAAGAACGGGGACTTTATTTGCATCTTGTCTATTAATCACAGCTCATTGCATTTATCAGTGAAGTTCTTTGTTGATCCAGCTCTGCAAAATTGTCATGAAGTGCCACTCTAGGCAAAGATGTAGTATTTTAACAAACATGCTGTTTAAACTGGTAAGCTGTATAAAATTTTTGCCAGCTGTAGACTGGCAGTAACAAAAATAAATTCTAGGCAAGCAGGAACTAGGTCAGATGAGTTTAGCCTACAGCATAAAAGCTGGCCCTTACTAGCTAAAAATTTTAAGCTTTTCCTGGGGGATAAGAATAAATTTCGATACATTTTGTCTGTTGTTAATTCAGTCGATGCTTTGATTCATAATTGTGCTAAAGAAGACATCTGTGGTTGTGAATCAGGGCTTGAAGTTATATGTAATTTTAGCTTCAGAATGTCAGGTGAGGCTTTTACTGTTAACCAAGTCACAAATGGTGAGATTCATTTTGTAAAGGCTTTTTGTGTGTGTGTCTTTCAACTCTTGAGTGCATTAGTATCCTCTGACAAATGCCAGATGTTTAGTTACTGGTCAGTAATTTTGGGGATCCCTATCATGTTTAACCTGAGCAGTCACGTGTATGTAGTCACACATGTTGATAAGCTGGGTATGGTGCTAATTTACCTTTTTGATGAAAACACTGAATAATTTTTTTTTTCAGTAACTTATTTCCATTCTCTCTTTGCTCTTTAGAGCCATTTAATCTGTTGTTTGACTCTTACTGAATTTATCTTTCCTTAGACTCCTGAAGAGTTGGATGATTCTGACTTTGAGACTGAGGATTTTGATGTCCGAAGCAGAACGAGCATTCAGACTGAAGATGATCAGCTCATTGCTGGACAAAGTGCAAGGGTAAGGAAGAAACTTGAGTATTACAAAAGTGTGTCCCACCTTCAAGAAACAATTTAGCTTGCCTTGAAAATCCAACTTATTTTACCTTCTTTGGTGAAAACATTGGATCAGAAAACAGACATTCTTTGTTTCTAATTGTCTTCTGAAAAGGAGTTTAAGGGAAATGTAGCAGTGTTGGTCTCATGGACATCACAGGCGTCTGCATTTTATCTTGAAAGTTCTGTAAGATCAAAATCCTTTTAATACCGATGAACTACTTGATACTTTGGCATCAGATATTGTAGTAGGCACTGCCATTTAGTTAGGCAAGTGAGTTTCTGCAGGGAGATATGGGGCAAATAATTCCATTGTACAAACATTTTTTTACAACAGGCAAATACTAAATTTGTGGGCAAGAAGTAGGTAACTTCACGGTTAAGGCATTTTTTACAAAATGTCTTCTTACGCATGTGTTTGGCCACTGAGCATTTAATCAAGATGATGTTCGAAGCAGCTTGAAAATGAAATAATTTAAACTAACCACATTCCCTATGACTGTTAAAAATGAAAGCATTGATATGCAATATATAATCATTAATAGATTAAAACTTTAAATTGGTACATTGAGGGAAAAACAAGCCTTACGTATTGTTTTTATTTCACATGTTCCTTTCTGGATCAATAACAATTTTATCCTCTTGGGGAAAGTGCCATGAAAGATTTTCGAGAAGGCTCTTTTGGTCTGAAACCAGCCAAGGAGTAGTGAGGCCTTATTTATCAAACTTCTGCCACATTGGCTTTGGAATTGCACTAACTCAGAGTGGTTTTTATGCTCTCCTTCCTTGGGCAAGCACTCTATTCCTATATCCCTCTTCCCCCTTCTATTTAAATGCAGACATTTCTAATTTACCTTTTAGTACCGCAGCTGCCAGATGCTTTTTCATCCTAAGACTCCTTTTCGTGTGCTCCTGGAGGCATGAAGGCCCCTAGTATTTAAGAAGGCAAGGGCATTGAGACTTACACAGGCTGTAAACCTGGTGTAATAGATTTTATTCAGGAGTAAGCACATATTCTTTATTTTCACTTACTCTTTTCTCAGCGTGCACGCTTCTAAATAGCATTTCTAGTGTTTTGCAGGAAAGAGATTCATAATGTTTCTTTTGTGCATTCCAACACTGAAAGATACCCAAGTGGATCTTGCTTTTAAAACTCTTAAATTTTATAGAAAAAGCAAGTCCCTCCTCTTCATGCAGTTTTTCTTTGAGGGATAGCAACATGTGGCAAACTTGCACATTTTTTTACTATGCACTGCCCATGTTTCAGATGTCAACTTGTCTTTCTGGGCACTTTTTCTTCTCTGGTGCTGGTAGTAATGCATACAGCATAAACTTGGTGTTCGAAATGGAAGGAAATAGTTCTGTAAACCCTCTAGGTAGAGGGTTGCTATTAAAATTTTATCCCCCCATCTACATGACTTAAATTGGTTATTAGTGAAATGTTCCAAGAAGCCTTCTACAAGCAGCTGGAGAAGGAAACGTGAGAAAACTCTCTCTTTCAGGCTATCATGGCTCAGCTCCCTCAAGAGCAAAAAGCTAAGATTGCTGAGCAAGTAGCAAGCTTCCAGGAAGAAAAGAGTAAATTGGACGCTGAAGTATCAAAATGGGATGACAGCGGTAATGATATAATTGTTCTGGCAAAACAAATGTGTATGATTATGATGGAAATGACAGACTTCACCAGGTGAGTCTTTTTAGTTCGTGCACACACCACCTTCTCTCAGCATTGGCTGAGATGGTGATCCTTCAGTGAAATATTTTGCAAGTACTCTTAAGAGTCTTACTTCTTATAATTTCATTTAAATGTTACCCTATTAAAGCCTGTGTATTAACTTGGGAGATGCATTACTATGCAGTGACTGGGTGGTAATAACTGTTTAAATTGATCTATAGATACATAGCAGTTATTTCCTGCCATTCTTTCTTCCTTAAGGGTGATTTTTGTCCCAAAGAGTATATATATATATATATTTGCTCAGTTCTTTAAAACATTAAATTCTATGGGCTTGTTGATATTGCTATACTACAGAAATAGTTCCTAGTACAGTGATTTGCAAAAGAAAGAGTGTTTTTTTGATGCCTTTTGAAATCCATTTACTAGACTTCGTACAACACTATTTTTTAAACTTGATGTTGCATTCCATGCAAATTACAAATCTGTCTTGTAAAATGTTATCTCTCATCATAATTAGGTTGCTCGAAACAGTAAAATTTAAGTTGTTTTTATTCCTAGATTTAATCTGAACATGGTGAGAGACTGGGGGTGGGGTGGAGGGGTGGGAACTGACTGGAAAATGAGGATGTAATGGTCACACCTGTGACCTGCCTATTGCTGTGCAACCTCCTTCGCACAGTCGGGTGTACTGCCGGTATAATATGGAGTAGAAACAGCAGTATATTGTTCATTTTTCTGCTTTTCTGGTGCTAGGAGGTAGACTCTGTTCTGTTTTGCAGAGGTAAAGGTCCGCTAAAAAATACATCAGATGTGATTAGTGCAGCCAAGAAGATTGCAGAGGCTGGGTCAAGGATGGACAAGCTGGGACGGACTATTGCTGACCATGTAAGTCACAATTCATTTTCATAACCCTCCAGCACAAATGAGCAATAGGAGATCTTTCAGTACTGCAGACATGGTGAATACAAGAATATATGGTTAGTTTTGAGGTTTTTTGTTTTATTTTTTTAAACTGATTGTTCAGAGTTGTTTGATAGTCTTTCTAGCTGTTCTCCTGCCACCCTAAGCAGTGCAAAATGTTAAATATGTCCAGCAATGAAACTAGCAGCTCCCTGGCTTAAATCAAACACCTACCATTTTAAGGTAGCAATCTGACAAGACTGCTTCATGTCACATAGTATCTAGGCCAGTTTCTCTAACTGAACAGGACTGAAACTAAATTCATGCTGCTTTTGTCATGCTCAGAATATGCCCGAGTACTTTCCAAAGCAATGGTAAGACTGTGTAGGCAATACTGTAATTATTACATGTGTCTTATTGCACAACCCTTAATATTATTTCTGAGGCAGCTTTATAATATTAAACAATTTTTAAATGCCCTCTAGACTGAATGATCAGATTGTCAAAGCTCTCTGGTGTATTTTTATTGTCTAGTCAGAGCTGATGGAGACTTAAAGCAAGGCTTGTAGTGACCTGAGCATTTGCTACGCTGTCCCAGGCTCTTGTGCACGTTGTTGTGCTGTATGCACCAGGGTGTTTGAGAAGAGTTCTCTAGGTCTGAGTATGGCTAGCTGGGGGTTTTATGTAACGCATCTGCCTGTCCTGTGCCACTTCAGAAACTGGGTTGGGCTGAGCAAAAGCGCCTTTGGTCTCAGTCCACACCCAAATTGCAGAGAGACATCAGCATTAGTAATAATGCTCTGCCTGCAAGGGAGACCCTGAAATGCAAGTAGGTTAAGTCTGAGATCATAACTGACTGACTATGAACTATATTTTGTACAGCTCTTGCTTGCTTTTCAGTCTTTCTTTGAATATAAATTCATAATACAAGGTTTCAACTAAAGCTGTCTCACTTTGGAAGTAAATCTTCATAATGCAGATCTTTCTTAAGTGTTGCACCCAGAGGATGTTGTGTTCACCCGAATGTATTAATGATGCGGTGAAGTGTTTGATGAGGAGGTAAAGTTGAAAAGTGGTTTTTAAAATGGATCTCCTTGCTACAGCATTTTGACAACCATATTTCTGGGGGAATCGGGTGTCACTGCTACCTTAGGTAAATGAAGCAAGGAACAGTTTGTGTTACAGATCTCAGGAGATCTTACGCTGAAGGTTTACAATGCTTTTTTTTTTTTTAATTTGTGTGTTTTATGCAAACTTGATGTATGGTTTTCTGCACTGAGCCATGCCAAAAGATAGAAGGGGAGCTAAATGGTTGCTTTTAGTAGACATAAAGTCCTTACAAATATAAAAGATTAAGCACAGGTTTGAAGATAAATACGAGCAGGAGTGTACAGTTAGTCATTTTGACAAGAATATAGCTTTTTTTTCCAGCTCCATCCCCTACTAATACTTTCAGCCTGCATATTTCATTAGATATGCTTACATACTCTTTAGAAACTTGTAGCAATCTGTTAATGTAGACCTGTCTGACAGCCACAGAGGACTTACAGTACGACCGTTCTGGTGGAGCACTAATGCCTTCCTGTGCCTAATACAGGGTTTTAACAAATGGAGGTGTTTTCGGGTCCTGCTAACCATGTGACACCGGGTGAATCATGACCCCTCGTGTTCGCGTGTCAGGAACTCCTAACTTGTGCTGTCAGGCAGTTTTACGACACATTTCCTTTGAAACCATAAAAGCTATTACACAAGGTATTTCACGTCTGCTGAGAAGTGTCTAGCCATCAGCCTGCAAATTTCCCCAAAGGTATTCCATCTTTCACTCAAAATAGCAGTCTGCTTGTTTTGAATGGAGAATGTTAAGAAGTTATGAGTACAACACAAATGAAAATGATTTCCAGCAAGACAGCGATTCGTCATGTATTTCGTTCGATGTTGAAATACAAAACATTGCTTTTGCTCTTTGATAGCAGTGGGAGGTTGCTACCAGTTACCTGATAAGAGAATTGGGGTGGGGCTGAGGGGCTGCCCCGTGTCTCCTGTCCCAGCAAAGGGCTCCAGCAGCCTCCTGCGGGTCAGTAAGCACGGAGGCTGGCCTGGGGACAGAGGCTGGCGTGGGGACACGCGCTGGGTGCCAGCTCACGCTGTCCTGCTCCACCGCTGGTACCGCTGCCACTGCCCGGCCTGCAGCAAGAGCTGCCCCCCCTGCACGCCTTCTCTCGGTGCCCACAACCGAGCAGTGCCAGGCCCAGCTGCTGCATAGTGTCACGGTGACATTCATACCCTAAATGCAGTGAGAAAGTCTCTGCGGTTGCTCCCTTACAGCCACCAGGTGTGGGGATGGAGCCTCTGTGCTGCGTGCAGGAAGCAGACACCGTCGGAGAGCTCTTCTGTCCCTCCCTGCCCTTTTTCTTCGCACAGAGGGAGGAAGAAGGTGGTTCTGCTTCTGCAGAAGCTCAGCTGGGTGGTGGGATGTGAATGTGTATGTGCATTTGCTGAGGGTCAAGGACAGCTCCTGGGTGTGAAGGGGAGCAGCCAGCACAGCTTTGCCAGCAGCCAGCACCGAGGCTGTAGCAGCGTCTCGGCGAGGTCTGCCATCGGAGGGGAGCAGGATGCAGAACACCTGCTCACAGACATCTCGTGTCCTCCTTGGGCTTCTTTACAGGGTGGTGCTGTTAGGGGTGCCCCCAACACATGCTTGTTTCTGTCTGTAGCACAGCTGTCTGCTGGTGCTGTGCTGTGGGAGCCTCCCAGCTCGCCCTGGCTGCTGGCTTTTGCGGCTGTGGCTGTCACAGGTTAACACAGTAAAGCAGCATGTTAATCGGGGGTGAAATTGTTGCCTTTTGGGCGTTTTTCTGAGTGTTCCTATGTAGAAGACAGGGAGTATACGGGCATACACAGGTGCCTTTTGTTGTTGTCTTTTATCTTGTGTAATATCTCTTTTCAAACACCATCAGTCTTTGAACCGAATTCTCCGTTCTGCTCATAGAAATAGCACACACGGTACAGGAGGTGGTTTTCCAAGTCATGTCACATTGATATATACAGCTGAATAATATTTCCTATTCCATTTTTTACTTCCCCCACTAATGTTTTGTTGCCTTCTTCAGCCATTGGTAAACATGCAGCAGACCCTTCCCTTGAAAGTGCCTTCCCTTAAATGCTTTCCATAAACTCACAACCCATAAAGCACCTGGAGTTGTTCAGCGATCCTCCCGACGTGCCGTACTGTGCATTTGTTAACATTCAATTCCAGCCACGGCCGTGCCACTCACCCGCTTTGTTAGATGAGCTGTTTGGGAGATGGAGAGCATTTTCCAAAATGCTAATTCCAGCTTTTCATTAGCTCTTTGGCCAGCAGTGTTTATGGACTTCCTCTGAAACATCCTGCACTGCTGGCTAATACTGATTAACTTAAAAAATTAACCTGTAAACTTTGCTGCTTTGTTATCCACAGTTAGCACTTCACTGATGGAAACAACGTACCAAGGAACGAGTTGCAGACGCCTCAGGTGTTTTCATTAGCTTTCCTTGGGAGTAAGAAGGTGATTGCAGCCTCTCTGTGTTCACACGGGCTCAGATGCCCCCAAAGCTACGCACACGTCACCGCCTGCGCTGTGCAGCCCGATGTGCCTGTCGCAGCACGCCAGCAGCCCCGTGGTGGTGCATTGTGTGTGTGTGTGCCAGGGCTGCCTTAAATCACGGCTCAGCAGGCTGCCATACATGTAATACAGCTGTTTTGTCTTTGCTCTGCTGAAATACCGTCTTGGCTTTAAAAAACACTTGTTCAGGCCCTGGAAAATGCATTTATTACCTACACTTGCCTCGCTCTTAGAGTTAAAAGGCTGCTAGAGCAGATCAGTTACTTGGTGTGGGAAGGCAGCGCTTGGCTCACGTCACGCCACCTGTGCACACTGTTGCAGCACAGGGGTCTGCTCTGGTGCCTTCCCCTTTTGTGGCTTTTTGTTCAGGGGAGCTTGGGTTCCTGCACCCATCTGGTAGAGCCGGAGCTGTAGCTAACGGGAGGTCCGTGGTGAGAATTTGGGGTCAGCCCCTGCTGCTGATGCACAGGGGTTGGGTTTTGCCTTTCTCTGAAAGGCGAGGAGAGGCTGTGGGGTTGTAAGCAATAAACCCGACTCAGAGCAAAGCATTGATCAGTAAATTGCTGCCACATTTAAGGTTATTCTTCCAAGCCTACCACGTCCGTTATGAATCTTCATTTGACGGTGCCTTGTACTGCATCAGAGAGTAGTGGATGAGATGGGATTTTGCAGTGAATGAGGGTGTTTATAGAAGAGCTCTTGCAGACTGCTCAGCTCTCTGAATTTCAGCAGAATCTGGTCGGGTGGGGAGAGCAAGCAAGAAGTGAGTGCTGCTCAGAGTAAGGTTCTTCCGTTCCTATCACATCCGACGCTGGTAAATCACTGCAGCCACTTTTCTGCGGAGTTCCTGGTGCTGCTCTGGGGCAAGCAGTGCCAGGCAGACCTCAGCCAGCACACGGCTCTGTGGCTTTCTGCCCTGGCCAGCACAGCCTGGAGGGGAAAACCTGAGGGTGCTGTGCTCTGCTTGCCATCAGGCTCTGCTGTGGGGCCAGGGAAAGGTGTTTGAATTTTGTATGTGAGAGCCTGGAAAGGCTGCCTTTGGTGATCAAAGGGTTGTGTACAAAGACCCTGATGCAAGAGCTCGAGGAGTTTCTGCTTGAAGCGTGACCACCCTGGGAAGGATGGAGATCGGTGCAGGGGCTGGCCTTAGCCCTGCTCCTGATCAGTGCTGCCTGGATTCCTGCTCTGCTGTGGCGCTGGGCACGGTACTGCCTGCCCTAGGGCAGAAAACAAAGCCTCGTTGTGGGTCTGGCACTGGCTTTGTGAGAAGGGGGACCTGTGAATGCCTGGTGGGACGATGGCGAGGAAGATGTTCCAGAGGAGGAACCGGCACGTCAGCTGGCAGTGCAGTGCCCCCAGCCCCACCTGCTTGGGGCCAGGTTTGGGTGTAAGGCGTGGTGCGTGGGACACGGTGCCACGTACAGCACGTCGACCTGGAGCTGAAGGCATTCATTCGTGTGTGGGCACAATGCCTGGCCCTGAACCGCCGGCTTTTCTCAGAAATGTGACAGTTGTCGGTCGTGGTGTGCCTTGCCGCGGACATGAGAGCACACCCTGACAGACCACAACACCCCGTGCACCCACTGCAGTAGCTTCTGCCATCGTGAATACATCCAGAGTGGTTTAAAACGTGTTGTCCTGGGCACTGCTGAGCACAGCCAGCAATGTCTGAGGCTCCGAGCTGGCTGCCCCTGTGTTCATTTATCAGCAGCACAAGAGGCTGATGGGCAGAGGCTTTTCAGAGCTCAGGGCACGTCAGTCCTTTATTCCCCAGCCTTCACACACCCAAGTGTGCCAGCAGACCTGAGGTGGGCAGCTCTCCCTAGGACAAGTGCTGCTCGCCCCCGTGCTCACTGCCGTGTGTAACGGGACTGCGGGACCGGCGTGGGCGGCAAAAGGCTTCTCGTCGCCTCTTGGTCTTAGGCATGCAGAGCTGTTTTGGACTGTAGCTGCCCCTCAGCTGGGCTCCTCTTGTTTTGAAACGCAGCACGGGGCCGACTCATTAATCATCCTGCTGCAAAGCAAGGGACGGTCCTTCGTTTGGGTCCGAGAAGGCAGCTCTCTGAGCTGCGCTGCAGCCCCTGGAACCTCTGTAGTTTCAGTTGCAAAGCTGGAAAAGTGAATTCTGTCGTGTGTATGGTTGAGTGCTTCAGCGTGCACTTGAAAAATTTTATTTCATGCCTGGTGAGGAACCTAGTTCCCACACTGCTACAGAATGGGAGCAGAAGGCAGGGAAATATCAATTTTGCAGGATATAATCAAGTAACTGGTGGGTTTATCATTTCCTAGCTTCAGGTACTTAAGACTGGGAACTGAGGCTGGATTTAGTAACTTCTGTGAGTCGCAATTTGAGATCTGGGTGTGAAATCATTGCTGCTGTGTCCTGCATCGTGTACAGGAAGGACTTTGGGAGTCAGTAACCCTGCTCTGGAAGGGCTGGGCACCCTCCGTGTCCTCTCAGGGAGCTCAGGTTGCGATGGCTGTATTTATTGCTTGTGGGTGTTTGTATGTGTTTAGCTTTGCCTGTGTATTGCTCGGTTGTCTTTTGGAAACCAAAGCTCCACAGAAAGCGTAATGCTGTCCGGACCATTACTGCATGCACTTGGCTGCTTTCACGCTGAGTGACTTCAGCTCCAGTTCTCACGATCACCAAGTGAAACTTCACCGTTGGTTTTCCTTCCAGTGCCCCGACTCCGCCTGCAAGCAGGACCTGCTCGCCTACCTGCAGCGCATCGCCCTGTACTGCCACCAGCTGAACATCTGCAGCAAAGTGAAGGCTGAAGTGCAAAACCTCGGCGGGGAGCTGGTTGTGTCTGGGGTACGTAGGAGCTGCAGCATGCCCGGTTCACGCGGTTTTTCCTCCAGGGGTAACAGTTATTTCAGGCTAAGCTATTCTGCTAAATATTACAGAATATCAACAAGGTATTTCGGGGCTTTCAGTCAAAGTTTTAGTACGTGTCGTGTTTGTAATCCTGCCTGCCCTGCCTCATTGGTTTTGTTACTGTTTGAAAGGGGGGAGATACAGAAATGCAGAAAAATACTTCATGTTTCCATACTCAGCAGTGTGTGTGGACAGATTCACTTTACCTCTATGTGATCTCCCATTTTTTAAGACTGTTTTTCACTTTCAGTGAGGTTAAATCACTTTAATCAGCATAGCTAAACCTACCCCATGTGTCTGCACAGCCTTGGAACATGCTGGGGTCCCGTAATGCTCCAGAGACGTTAACATTTCAAAATAGCTTTGCCCTGAAGAGTGCAGGGATTTTTAGTGGCTGCTCAGTTTTATGACAGCTGAAAGCTGCCGTAGGCCAGCCTGCTTCCTTATTCTAGCCATTACTTAGCAAATAATTTTTTTCACTGTACTTCATGAAATGCTTTCTCCAAAGAGGAATCTGTATCGGGGCTATCTATGGGGAAGAGAGCAGAACTAAATTCTTAATTTCTACTGGCATGTTCTTCCTTGCCCTAGACAGTCACGTGTGACCTCCAGTGCTTTTGCCCATCCTTGTCATGACTGAGGTAGGAAATTCGAAGAAGGGACAGAAGGGGCTGGTGGTCTGAGATCGCTGTCTGAATCCTTAAAATCAAGCAGAAGTCACCACCCCCTGCCACTCAGATGCTTCAAATGCTTCAACTTACAGCACCTTTCTCCCCACAAACAAGCTCAAGGTGTAGAGCTCTGAGTAGCAGTAGCTGAGGGAGGTCTGCACCAAGGAGCTGCAGAGGCAGCGATGAGCCACGCTGCCATAAGCTGAGCTCCTTTGCGGGGCGATGGGCGTCTGCTGCACCGCCTGCCAGTCCCACACGCTCGTGCTGCCAGCACCGCGGTGCTGAGTGATGAGATGTACTGGAACATGTGTTGCTGTGCAGCTCTGTTGCATGCCTGATGTCCTATTATCTGCAAGGCTGAAGGCATTGTGCTGTCAAAGTAGTAGATGTGTCATTATGCAATAATATGTACTCCAGGGTTTTACTGCAGTTATTCAGTGTCTTTAGAATTTACATACCCTTCTGCCATAAATTAGTTATATGAACAGGCTGGCATCTGTAGTCTAATCTCCTGGTTTTATCTGTTCTCCACGAATCTGTCCACTGGGGCTGAATACTGCCAGTAGCAGTGCTAAGCCTCTGTCAGATTATCAGGTGAAGACCTGCTTGTGGAGGCTGATCCAGGGACTTCTGAAAGTGCTGTCTAAAAGTAAAATTCTCTCCAGTGTTGGCATCCTCCCCCATCTGGATGCAGCAAACATTCTGTGGAAGCAGAGCTATAACCAAGGCGGTAAGAGCTTGCACCCTGAGCAATCTGGCAGTTCATTTAGAAAAGCACCTCCTTGCTTTCATTGTATTTAGTACGATTCTTCCCACTGTGAAGAATCATGGAACTAGTAAAATGCAATGAAAGTGTTTTCCAGCATGATGGCTGGGGCAAGGAAAGCAGATGACACTGGGTTGCTGGAGGGTACAGATCAAATCTGCCACTGTCACACTCAGAACACAGCGTGATGGAAGGGAAGGTCCCAGCGCCATGAAAGAGCAACCGCCCCCCTGCTCGATTGGTTTTGCTGCTGGGTAAGCCATGGCTTCAAGATCTTCCCCCGAATCTTCCTTAGACGCATTCAGTGCTGGAATTTAAATGCATGGAGGCAGCCGAGTTCTTGTGTAAGCTCAGCAGAGATGCTGAAATCCTGCCAAAGATTGTTTGGCATTCGCACGCCGCAGGTCCTGATCTTGCGTGTGGCAGATGAGATGGTACCAAACACGCACAGACACAGCACCCGCGGCCACCAGCATTTGGGACCCAGCCCGCCTCCTGCACTGAAATGTTCCCGACCGAGACTGGAGGCGGTCTTTCCCTTTGCCTGCGAGCATTTAGACCCAAATCTCCCGACGAGGTTGGTGGCCAGGCTCAGCTGGAAGTTCTCCGTGCCATCTCTGCTGGCGCTTGGCTGCTTTTCAGCCAGGGTCATAAATCATCGAGCGGGAGAATCAGTGAGTGGGGGAGTGGTTGGAGGCTGCTGCTTAGGGTATGGAGCTGCAGGGAAGTGAGGTTGGGCACTCACTGGACTCCCTGGGCTGCCGATACGTGTTAGGTTTATTGGTTAAAAGAGGGAAACGTGTGAGCAGGCTGGGAGAGCCCCCGCTGGCAGCCGGAGCCGTGCTGGGACCTGGTTCTCCGCTCCGAGGCGGTGACTGGGTGCTGTCGCCCACCAGAGCAGGGCGCTGGCACCCTCATCTCCCCCTGCCTGGGCCCCGCTGCCAGCCTCCCCGTTGGTCGCGCTGCCACACACTACAGCCTCAGCAAGCGCAGCTTTTTTTTCTCATTTTAATGCTGTTGTCGATCAGGAACCACCTTGGCCTGAAGAGACAATTACATTCCTTCCTTTCTAATACAACTTAATATTCTAGGGTGATTTAAATGTTTATTACCAGTGATTAAGATATTACCACGACTTTATTAATTTCATTAGAGAATAAGCTACTGTTAAAGCTTAGTCACAAAAGCAAACAGCAGAATACAAATCTTTTCAATTGCCATTAATATGGAAAAGGCACAGATAGTGTGCAAATGTTGCTCTTTTTATTTCCTGGTGGCACAAGGCAGGTCCTTACCGCGTGGTGTCGAAAGAAAATGACTGCCTCGAGGTCGGAAGCTCAGATTTCAAAAGAAAGCCCAATCACTTGTAGTGCTCGTACAAAATGCACCCCAGGACCATGGTGTGTTCTGGAATACCGTGTGTGTGCGCTTTAACAGTGTGTAACTCTCACGTTGACGTTCGGCAGGTGGACAGTGCCATGTCTCTGATCCAAGCAGCCAAGAACCTGATGAACGCCGTGGTGCAAACCGTGAAGGCTTCCTACGTGGCATCGACCAAGTACCAGAAGTCCCAGGGAATGGCTTCGCTCAACCTTCCCGCCGTCTCTTGGAAAATGAAGGCTCCAGAGAAGAAGCCCCTGGTCAAGAGGGAGAAACAAGACGAGACCCAAACTAAGATCAAAAGAGCGTCCCAGAAGAAACACGTTAACCCGGTGCAGGCTCTCAGTGAATTCAAGGCTATGGAGAGTATTTAAAGAGGTGTCTCTGTTGGTTATTTTTCTTTAGCCCACTACTGCTACTTCCTGAACTCTACTTTTAATATTCTAAGGATTTTCGAAAGTTTACTATTCCTCAAAATGTATTTACTTAATATAATTTTGATAACTTTGTTTAGATCATGTGGGGAAATACTCAAATTATAAGTCCTTTCAATATAGCTTCAGCCTACAAGAGTGTGTTAATTTAGATTGCTTTTAGATTTCAGGGGTGTATTTCTAGCTGAAAATTATTTTGTATAATCTTGCTTTAAATAAAATATTCTATAACCAAAGAGGGTTTTACAATAACACTAACAGTTAACATTGATAGTTGAATCATTTTGCTTGGAGACTGCAGTTTTTCATTGTGATCAAGAGGGAAAAATTAGATCTTTTCACTCGAAAAAGAAAAAAAAAGTATTATTGTATGTATTAGTGTATTCCTGCTGGGGATGGAGAGGGACTAAGCTTTGTACGCTGAAAGGAGAATGAAAACACAGCGGGCGCTAGCGGGGCACTGCCCTGGCCGCATGCTCACACCTGGCCAGCACCTGGAGAAGCGCTCGCCTGGCCCCGGGGAGCCCGGGTGGCCTTCGCTGGGAGCGAGGAAAGGGACACCGGGCCTGGGGGAGCTTCGTGCTGCCTGTGCCACGCGTTGCTGCTTCTCCCTGCCAGAGCCTGAGCCTGAGTCTGCGCCCACGCCCGCGGGCTGCCTCGCCCCGGCCCTGCGCTGGGGCTTTCGTGTTCACGGGGGACAATCTGGTGAGACACTCAATGCGTGATGAAAGGAAACCGATTACTTTTGTATGACACGAGATGAGAATTTTAATGCCTGGTTACAAATTACTAATGTATTTTGCTGCGGGACACTAATAAAGTTGCTTTTACCAGCCGGTGTATTGTCGTGCTGTGAATGTAGCATGTTTGCAGCCCGCCCCGCTCCCCCTCCCCGGCATTCAGATGCAAATTGGCATTGTGCTCATTTCTAATAATTGCTATGCATCCTGCCTTGGGCTTGCGAAGGAGCCCAGCAAATAATGTTTGTTCAGGCTGCAATTTAGACTATACATTATTTGTGATAACTGTAGCTACAAGGTATAATTTTGCTGTCTTATTTAAATTTTATGAATTTCAGTGTGTTTTACACTTACCAATAAAGTCCAGTATTCCCGAGGAAAGGTTTGAGCAGGTCAAAGTCTTGTTTGTTGTTTTTGTAAAGCATCCATTAAAATGGAAAGAGGCCTGTTCTGTATTTAATGTTTTTAACTGCAACTAAATTTGGGAGCCAGTCGCTGGCAGTGTTTAAGTTATAATTTGATTTATCTTGATCAGCTTACAATTTACTATATCAAGCTTATTGCTGTCAGGTTACCAAATTGCTGATCAGAATCAGACTAAATAGTTACTGGGATAATTTTACTGAATTTATTATGCTTCCAAGCATTTCAGCCTCTTGAGTATAAATGATAAATAGCTGGATTTCCTAACAGTTTCTGTAAGACTTTTAACATCTGAACTGGCATCTGCCTAAAAGGGCAAGCTAATGAGCTCGTCCTGCTGGCAGTCAAGGGTTAATGAAGTAGCTACGTTGCAGATCTTCTGTCTTATTTGTAATTGTTTTCTGCTTTTATACAATATGACCTTTTTTTCTCTCCTGGTTTTAATATAATTGTCTTAAAGGTTATATTCCCTGGGCTGTTCAGTAGCTCTCTTCAAAATAAATGCATTATTCCCCCCCAGATTCCATCAGTTGGCTTTAAAAAATAAAAATCTGTATATTAAGATGAACAGACATCTATATCTATTTAGCCTTTGAGTAAACACGGGTTGGTTTTATGCTACAGACTTCCTGAGCGCCAGGTCAGCATCCCGTTAACACGGCTCCACCTGAGTCAGGACCGGGAGCCGCTCTCGCCGCGCCTGCGCTGCTCCTGTGGGAGAAGCGCGCGGGTCTGCGGGGGAGAGGTGCATCAAGGTAAATGTTTAATGGATGTAACTTATTTAATTGGTCCATTTAGAAATGCATGGTCAGCGGCTGGTGGGAAAGCAGAACCCTATCTTCCTGAAGCAGGGAGGATTTAGGGTAACGTTAAATTCGATTTGCAGCTCCTGTGCTGCCGTACAAATAGCTGGGCACTGGGTTATCGATACTCAGGTCTTGCGCTGCTGCTGTTCACCAGAGCAAGCCTTGTCTGAACAGAGGTGCTCTGTTACCTTAACGAAGATCTGCTTTTACATCTGGGGCAAATTCCTGGATTTCCTGCTCATGGCTTACTGCTCCTCCAGGGTGAAGCCGAATCCAGGCTTGTGCAGAAGGCGCTCTGGGAGTAGCAGCAACTCGTGCTCGTGCTGCGAGAGCAGCGGTGCTCGGGGCGCCTGGGGACGGACGGAGCTGCTGTCACCGCCCAGCCAAGCCTCACGCCTCGGCCTCTCCCCGCGTGGGCTTCCCTCGCTCTCCCGAGAGCTCCCAGGATGTCGGTAGTGGGAAGATCGGCGCAACTCCCTCCCCAGCAGCTCCTCCGTGCTGGGTGGCGATGGGGGCCAGGCGGGGAGCTGCTGCCTTGACACAGGAGTGAAGCTGTAACTTTATTAGAGCCAATTGGAAAGAATTACAGTAATTACTGCTTGATGTAATTAAGCGCTGGGGAAGGACTTGTGCAGTTTGTCTCATCTGCGGCTGCTGGAGGGGAATGCTCTTCTTCCAGCAGCAGTGAATGAGCACAACTGAGACAAGTTTTAAAAAATGTGCATGTAGGAATTGGGAAGATTTTCAGCCACGTTCCCAGATGGCACACAAAGAAGCGAGCTGCTCCTTCCCTTGGCCCTGCTACGGGAACGTGTCTGCACTTAACAGGAAAAAAAATTGTGGGGCCGAGCGCTGGGGTGGATGCAAGCTGCAGCCTCGGGGAGGGCAGGGCTGCGAGGTCACCCAGTGGGGGCCTGTCCTATGCAGGTGCGCGTGTCCCCAGCCTCGCTGTGTCCTCTCCGTGGTCCCCAAGCCCTGGGACACAGCTGGCAGGGGCTGAGTGCGGGCAGGTGATGTTGGACTCCCCTGTGGGGCAGCGCTGGTGCCGTGGCCCTGGTGCTGCCCACGGAGGGGCTGCTGCAGCCCTGTCCCAGCATGGGGATGCGCTCACCACAGCGCTGACACCGGGCACGAGCATCGCGCCACTGCCCAGCACCGTCCCGCCTGCCCCAGCCCTGGGGAGATGAACCCTCGGTAGCCGTGAAGGCAATTAGTGAAACCACATTAACTCCCCCAGCAGATAGTCCTAGTCGCAATTTAAAGGGGTCTTAATTCAATTCAGCGGTGAATTAAGCCGCATTGAATTTATGCCGCTTTAATTGCGTGTGAAGGTTTCCACACCGAGGATTAATGCAGTTTAACGGCTGCCTTTTAATTTCAAGGCTTTCTGCTCGCTGGGGCCAGCCTCGCTGCTGCCCGGCTTGGAGCTCGCCCCCTGCATGGCCCAGGTGGGTCCCGCGGGGTTGGGGCTGACCCAGGAGCGCTGCTGAGGCGCTCGTGGGCGCATGGCCGCTGGCAGAGCAGAAGCGACACCGCTGCTCCCCGCTGCTGGCCAGGGGGTGCTGGGAGGGAGCAAGGCCGCAGGACAGGGCGGCAGCAGCCAGGCTCAGGGCTGGGGCTGAGCCCCCGGACCCCCGCTGCTGCTCGCCTCGCCCACAGCCCCGGCTGAGTAACGCACGGCACCATAGGCACGGGAACTACAACACAGAAAATAGCGTGGTGAGAGAAGAAATGGTTTGATTTGCTTTCTTTTCTTCTAAATTTCAACTGGTTAAGTTATGAAAAAAATTAACCGAAGAGCAGCTACGTGTGGTCTCTCAATGTAGTTTCCAAGCAGAAACCTGGAGCTGGTCCTGCCTGAAAAGCCCAAACCCCAGTGTCTGAGAGCCGGGGTGCAGGCAGGTGCTCCCTGTGTAGCTGATGACCCCCCCCCGTCATCCATCCCAGCCACGTGTCACCCACGGCTCCGTCACCAAGGCTAAACACTGACTCCCATGTGGACTGTAAGTGCCAGCAGCCATCCAAATTGATCCCAGGTGCTGGATTTGCTGGGGCTTTGCGAGTGCTGCCGGGAGCAGTCCCCACTCTGCTGCCAGGCCCCGTGCACGTGGCTGAGGGCTCGGTGCCGCTGCCACCCCAGGACACTGGGAGCTGGGGCAGGCGCTCACAAAGCCCCGCAGGGCTGCGGGTGCCCAGAGCCATGGGGGCTCTGCAGCCACGTCCCCCAAGCCTGGCAGGGGCCTGGCCCCACCGCAGACCCCTTTGGGGTAGAGGATGCAGGTCTGGGGCACGGCCATTGAGAGCAAAGTCCAGCAGCGTGGGCCGAGCACTTCAGCCAGCCTTTGCTCAGTGTCTTCAGAGAGCTTCAGCATGCTTTTTGGTAAGCAATGCCAGGATTTTTTTCATTATTTTAGGTTTTTGCTTCCTTTTAAGACTATGTTCTTCCTCCACTGTGTTCCTCTGACAGTTTGAGGGAAAATGCCAGTGGGTGTAATTATTCATAAGCTGCTCGCCGCGGCTCCCCGCCGGCTCTGCGTGGTGTTTTTCTGTTACAGTGCAAATATCTGCGCCGCGGCTTATTTGCATCTGTGCGGTGCTTGCAGCTGGGGTCCCCGCCGCTGGAGCAGCTCACACAGGCACTTTGGAAAGCAAAGATGGGGAGGGGGAGGCACACACCAGCAGAACTGGGGGCTGCTTTCCCTCCCACCACTGCGCAAGGAAGCCCTTGCTGCAAGCCCTGTGCTGCTGCAGCAGGGCTGGAGGCAGGAGGTGGGCGAGCTCCAGCCCTGCGGGTACCGGGCAGGACCCTGCACAGCGCCGCAAAAGCTGAGCTTGTTTCCACGTAAACCTTTAGGATTCTGGAGTTGGGTCGGTTTTTGGCCTGATTTTGGGGGCTGAGCACGGAGGGCTGTGCCAGCTCAGTCGTGGCTGCCTCGCCCCGGTGCAGAGCGAGCAGGTGGTTGCGGTGGCGCTGGGCCAGATCCCTGCATTCCCCCGCCAGCATTGCCCGAGGACTCAGGTTCACCCTCCCCAGGTGGTGATTGTGATCAGATTTTTATTTATTTTTACTGCTGCCTACAAACCAGAGCTCCGGCAGGGCTGGCTGGGAAACGCATCGCTGGAAAATGAAAACAAAAAATCATTTCTAATCCTAGCAAAGCAGCCCGAATCGAAACCCAAAAAGGGAAGGTTAAAAAAAAAATCGATATTTGTAATTAGCCCTACTACTTAGCACTGACAACTGACAAGCCATTAGAGGTAGCCAGAAATATTTTAGCACCGAGAAGGGCTGAGAGCCTTGCAACAGCCTGATCAATGGCTGGCCCTGCTGCAGGAAGGCGCTGCCCCACTCACACACCTTTGCACGCCCCTTTGCACGCCCCCACGCCCCCCCCCCCCCCCCCCGCTGGGCTGCCCCAGTGCTGCTGCAGGGCTGGGCTGTGGGACAGGACCAGGCTGCCTTTAATTTTTATATTTTTTTAATATACTCTTCAGCAGTGGTGTTGGTAACACCAGCGCTTCAGCCCGTGGGTCGCATGAAGCCACCAGCTGCCCTAGAGCGGGCACAGCAGGAGTGAAACACTGCCAGTGCCACAAAGCGATTCTGAACCTGAATGTGGGCATTAGAAGCGCTCGGCTCCTCCCCGTGCTGTGAAGCAGGCACGCTCGGTGCAGTGTGACGCAGGCCGGGATGGCAGGGGTGGCCGCAGCACCAACCCCAAGTGGGGGCTGGCTTCTTGGGACCCCAACATCCCTGTGGTGCAGGGGCCGGGGCTTCCCCATGGAGAAAGGACATCTGCAGCAGCTCGAACCCACGTGCAGGTGATGAGTCAGGGCCAACATGTGCCACCCAGGAGGCAGCAGGGTGATGTTCCTTCCTCTCGTTCCACCACGGGCTACGGTGGAACCAGATTGGTGGCCGTGGGGACCTGGTGCCCATCCCTGAGCACACGGCATCACCGTGGAGCTCACCGCGACGTCCTGCGCTGCAGGACTCGGGGGGGGGGGACTCGTTCTTTGTGGGGCAGTGGCTCAGAATCTCCCTTTATTCAAAAGAGGATTCAGAGCAAGGAGGGGCTGATGTTAGACAGACAAAATAATGAACAAATGTCGTTTTTATAATGTTCTTTGCTGATGGTGGCAGTCACCTGCAGGCCAGGAGGTGGGCAGCCAGAAGCATGGGTGAGATTTTTGGTTTCTTCCTCATCTGGGGAAGGACACGGAGAGGGCAGGACTTCTTCCCTGAGCTGGCGAGGAGAAGCCCAGCCTGGGTGTATGGGGGAGCTGAGGACAGAGAGGAGAAGCTGCAACTGGAAGGGGTGCAGGAGGGAGCCGCACCACCCCACACGGAAAGGAGGGGTCGGAGGAACGGTGACCCTCTGATGGCCAGCCGGCAACCTAGAATGGGCTCAAGTCTACCTGCTGCATGTCACCCATCAAAAACCTTTGGCTGTGAGCCTCAGTCCCTAGGAATCGGCATCTTGGAGCCCATCTCCAGAGACAAGAGAAATCTAAGCAGCAGGAGCGGCTGGTTTTTCACAGGGCTGTGAGCTCCACCCACCATCGCCTTCTGGGAGGGACGGAGCTGGCCCGTGGCCGCACCACGCCAGGCCCTGAGGCGATGCTCTGGCACCCCGAGCGCCCCCGACGCGCAGGTCTCCGAGCAGGGAGGGCCTGGGAGCTGCACGGCAGGGTGGCGGGGTGGCAGAACCCCGGTGTGACCAAGGGACCGGCGAGTCCTGCTCCGAACGAAGGCTGGAGCAGAGGGCCCCAGAGCCCCTCGCCCAGCGTCTCACGGGAACACCACTTGGGCCTCCCAGAGGAGCACAAAACCCAAAAGCAGGCCGTGCTCGCCCAGTGCTGCGATGCATCATGCAGCAGCACACAGATCACAGGCACTCCGCAAGCCACTGCCAGGCCAGACCGAAGGCGGAGCGGAGCTGCAGGAACCAACACTTCCCCTCGCGCAGCAGCTCTGCCCAGCAAGGACAGACCCAAACCCCTCAGCACCCCAAATAGTCCTGCAGGAAGCGCTCAGCCATTTGCATTAGGGACCCGGCTGGAGGACGACAGGCAATGTAAGGCGAAACTCTGCCCCTGCCCCTGCCGGGCACGGCCCTCTGTGACCAGAAGCATTTCATGTGAAAACAAGCACGCCCCTGACACTCGCTCTCACAGTGACGCCGCTGGCACACTTGCGCAGGGTGGGATCTCGGTTAGCCCAGCAGTTTATTCAGAAGTGCCTTTACACAGGAGCCCATCAAATGCCACGCCGTTGTCCTGAATTAGCTGCAATGCAACTGAAATTACCGCGCTTTTCATCCTAACTCCTGGATGATGGTGTTGACGGAGCCGAGGAGCTCCTTGAAGTAGCCGTCCTTGTCGCCGTCCCTCTGCTCCTCGGCCGCCAGCTCCTCGTACTCGCTGCGCAGGAGGCCAAGGGCGGTGCTGAGCGCCCGGTCCCCGCGGTAGCGCTCCCTACAGAAGGCCATCAGCACGCCCAGCAGCTGGAGAACCTTCTCCCGGGCGTCGTGCTCCGGCAGGGCCAGCAGCTTGGAGACCACCACGCACCAGTCCTGCTCCACCACCGCCGGCACCAGCTTGACTTGCCGGTACTGCTGGATTTTCTCTTCCGTTTGGTCGCCGTGCTGCGAGTCCTCGAGCAGCATCTGTGGGGAAGGGCAACAGGCAGGAGGTTGTTTACCATCCGTACTGGTTCACTGCTCCGGGAGGGCTGCCTCGCAGGACAGCGGGCTGCACGCCCCAAAACCCCACCTCGGAAGGTGACCTGCGGTGGGAACACGGGGGTGGCCACGAAGTGGTGGCCCTGGAAAAAGCTCTCGGTGCCTGGGGATCCTGGTGGCACGGGGAGGGGACTTGGGGGAGAGAAGACCTGTAAGGCCCTCGGGCCTGCTGCTGCTCCTAGCTGCCAGCCCCCGGTGATAAGGGCCATGTCATTAATTAGTCGTGATTACCGCGGGGCTGCTCGGCTCAGGCTGCTGAGGGAGGCTCGGGCTTCTGCGGGGCTGGTGGGCAGAAACCAGACCTGCAGCGCTGGGGAAGGGAGAGGGCAGCCCGTGCACCAGCCCCGAGCAGCGAGGGGACAACACTGTCCCCAGGGGCCACCTGGGTCCCCAGGGACGCCCCTGACCTTTCCTTCAGCTGCCGAGGGACTTCTGCTGTCCCCGGGGCAGCTGCTGCGGGCTTTACCCCACTGATGGGCTGGGCACAGGGGACAAGGAGGGACAGCACCAACATTACCCTCCCTTCTGGTCCCCGAGAGGGCAACTTGCTAAACTCCATTTGTACATCAGCCATGCAGGGCTTGTGGTGAAAAAAATGGAAGCAGGAGGCAGAAAAAAGCCACTCAGACCCTCTGCTCTCTGTGCTTTGATGCAGGGAGCTGGCACTCACCACAGCTGATGTTAGTTTACGATTTTAAAACCAGATTTTCACCCAGCCCACTCTGAATCTGCCGACCCCACTTGGCCCAGCTCCGCTCCCTGCCAGGCTGGAGTTTTCTCCCATTTTCTCTGCAGGCTCTAAAAGTGCGGGGGCTGTGAGTTACTGGCTGGGAGGCGGCGCTCCCAGACCGAAGGGCAGTGAAAATCATTGTTTTAACATAAAACCGAGAATCTGTAGGGCCTGCAGATTGCCTCCAGCCAGAGGGAAGCTGGGAACAGATGGGGCTGCCAGAGGTACGGCTGTAAAACGTGCCACACGAGCAAACGGGAGAGGTTACGGCAAAAGGCCCACGGCCCTTCCCCTTGCTGCAGGCAGACAAACAGGAGGGCTGCACATTAGAGCCAGCACCTGGTAAGATTTCAGACCCACCAAAATAATTTGCACCTTTACAAAACCTCCTGGAGAACAACTGTTTCAAACCACAGACGGTTCTCCTGAAATCCGAGCGCTGCGGCAGCGATAATCTGCAGGGCAAATTGGCTATAAACAGCGCGAGAGTGGATTTAATTTCCATTCTCTGGAGTAAGGGAAATGCGCAAACTAAATAACAAACGATGGCAAGGCAAAGCGGTTTTTAAACTGACATTTGCAGCAGTAATCCAAGGTATTGGGAAACAAACCAGTGAAGGCTGCGGGCTCGGCTCCAGAGCAAGCCTCGAGGCGGGCACAGCCCCCGCCAGCAGCCGGGGGCACGGCCGTCGCCGCTCCGCGGGCTCTGTGCTGACGGCAGCAGCTCGTGGGGAGCGCCGCGGGCCCAGCTCGCGGTTCTCCTGCCCGTGTCCCTGCGGTTTGCTTTACGAACACCCCCGGGAGAACCGGCGCCGTCGGTTAACTGCAGAGCAAGGTTGGCTCCCGCCGGCCCAGCGCCCCCTCACCTTCTCCATGATGAGGTCGTAGAGCAGCGTCACCACACGGACGTGCAGCGCCTCCGTCCCCTTCTGCCTGAAGAGGCCCCGCAGGACCTGGAGGCCGCCCAGCTTGAGGAACTGCTGCTGGGCGTAGGGGAAGTGCCTCAGCATGGAGCACAGGGCGAAGAGCGCCTGGCGGGGGGAGAGAGGTCCGTCAGCCGCCCGGCCCGGGAAGCGGCGGCACGCAGCTGGGAGGGATGTCCCCTCCGGGTCCCCAGGGGCACCTGCCTCCCCGCCCAGCCCTCGGTGCCGTCCACCCGCTCCCCCCAGACCGCCACTGTCAGCGTTGGCCCCCAGGGCCCCGTGGCCAGCTCCTGGACCGACCCGAAGCCATCGGGTCCTGCAGCTCCCTCCCGCCAGCCCTCGGTTCGGATGCTGGCTACGGGCTAAGATGCCAGAACGGGACAAAGCAGGGCTGGAGGTGACCTGGGCGCCTGGGGAACGTCCTCTCCGCTGTACCCACGAGGACAGAGGACAAGCTCGTGCTGCTTGCCAGGAGCACACGCCGCCAGCAAGAGGCACCAGCGCACGTGCACTTGTCTCCGTGCCCTTAGCGGATGGGGCTGACACCGAGGAGGCAATTAGGGGCCAAGTGACTGATTTTGATGACCGAGGTTCCCAAAGGCGACAGGGGAAGGGCTCGGCGAGGTGCCTGGGCTGACAGCGCCCTCGGGGCAGGGCCGTGGCCGTGCAGGGACAGGGAGCGGGGACCTGGGCCCGGATCCTCCCCTCGGCTCCTCGCCTCAGCACCGCCAGCGACCTGCACGGGGGCGGCCCCTGCCCCCCGCTCGCTCTCTGCGGACAGATCCGAGCTGACAGCCACTGCTCCCCCAGTCCCGTTTGTTCCTATTTTACATCTCTTGAGTTGCCTGCGGTAAATCAGCGGATGTTTCCATCTCCTTTTTTACCGTAGGCCAAAGGACCGGGGAGTGGAGAGATGCACTTCTGGCCTCGCTGCGAGCATCGGTGCGGAAAAACCCAGGGGCTCGGGCACCGACCAGGCATCGGGCTGCTGGCCTGCAGGGAGGCTGGGGACAGTACGTGGCACGGGAACCCACAGTGGGAATCAAAAGCTTTTGTCCTCCTGGAAAAGGAGATTCAGCTGTGCCCTTGCAGGCTCTAGCAATGCCGCCTGGAAAGGCAGACTTCACCAAGCTCATCTCTCGCTTTTCCCCAGCTGCTGCCAGCAGGACACGTTTGGTCTGTCTGGAAAGAATCAGTCCATACCCACACCAAGGGTTTGGGGAGGTGCTGGTGGGGACATCTGCACCCCAGCCATCCTACCCTCCCCAAAATGAGCAGCGGGTTGATCCCCAGGGACTCCAAGGAGGAGTTTCTGAGCACGCAGCTCCCCGTGGGGCACTGCTCCCACATGATTCCCCACAGAGGTTCCCCAGCCTGGCCCAGGGGGAGGACATTTGCCACAGACTAGAGAAGAACACGTTTGTGGGCGCTCCTTGTTCAAACGTCGGCAGCACATCGCTGTTTGTCCAATAACAGGTACGTGGAAGATGAACACGAGAGCTGTGAGTTCCCTCACCCTGCCGAGTTCCCTCTTGCGGAAGGTCACCGTGTTAAGTGGTGGGGCTGGATTTTCAGAAGACGACAGAACATTTTATGGCCAATAAACACCGGTGGCATCGCACGCTAAGGCAAGGCTAATTAGATCTCATGCTCCAGGGAGCACGCCGGGGACGGCGGCAGGGAGGCGAGCGAGGAATCCCCCGGCCCGACGGACAGCGCTGCACATTTGGCCGGGGGCTCCCCGAGCTGCTCGCCTTGCTACAAAGCCTCCGCTGCCGGCCACTGCCGGCGGCAGGACGCGGGGCTGGCTACGGCAATTAGCTCCTTCCAGATGTCAGCTCCTGCCTTTGTTGGCCTCTGAGCTCTGTGCCTGCTGCGGGCATCCCCGCCTTTCCTCCCGGCAGGGCTGCGGCATCCAGCCCGGCCCCCGAGGTGGGGACGTGCACCCCTGCCTGCAGGAAGGCTGGGACCCACCGGGGTGCCCTGGGTGAGCAAACGCCCACCCAGTGCAGGTGTGGTTCCCTGCAGAGTGTGTGCGTCGAGGTCCCCATGAAAATGGATGGACCCAGAGGTGCTTCTCTGCTCGCTCACCTTCTTCTTGACAGCCTGGGGTTGCTCCGTGGCCAAAATGACCAGCAGCTTCTGCAGCGCCCCGCCCTCGATCGCTTCTACCTGGACTTTGGGGTTACTGCAGAAAAAACACACACAAAAGGCAGGTCACACACGGGGACTACAACAACAAGGGGTGGCTGAAGCGATGGCAGCGCCCACGGGGACATGCTGGGCCATCGGTGCCACCCTGCCGCGTGCCCGCGTCCCACTCCTCTTCCCGGCGAGGAGCCCTCCCCTGCGCTTCCCTCGCAGCCCTCGCTCCATTAACCCTGCTGCTCCGACGTGCGTCTGCTCCTTAGCAGCCTTTTGTCTCGCTCCTCGCCTTCCCCTTCCCGCACGCTCCTGGCTGCCTGTTAATGTGCTGGTTTAGTGACACGCTGCTCTGCCGTCGCGTGCCCACGCTGCAGCGCAGCCGTGCTCCGGCCTCACCTGGGGAAGGACCTGCTTGTCCCCTGGGCCTCTGAATCACAGCCTGTGCTCCCCACCCACACATCTGCATCGAGCACTTCTCTTCAAGGACTACAAAAGGCAGAATTCATCCCTCTGTCTGGAAGAACCAGGCTAACATGTCATGGCTGGGTGCGAAGGGCCACCCCAGCACCGCGCCAGCAAGGCGATGCCAGGCTGAACTGTCCTGTCCCCCTGCACCTCTGCTCCGTGCCACTTCCAGAACGCCTCGAGGGTGGCAGAGAGGCTGGACGCCACGGGCTGGATGCCACGTGCTCTCTCCTCGGCAGGGCTTTCAGTCAGACCACAACACGCTGGCTGCCTCCAGCCCTGGTCCTGGGTCTCTCGCGCTCCAAGGAGGACCCAGCACTCCAGCCTCCGCTCGCCTCTGAAGCAGCGATTGCACCGCATTAGCCCAAGGTCAGGCCTCCCTGCTACGGCAAACACCCACAGCTCTTACTGCCACGGAAAGCTGCTGAGCAGCTAGCGCCGAGAATCGTGCAAGGCATAGGAGATGGAGGCAGACGGGGTCATAAAAAAACAAAATAGAGGAGAAATGGGCTTGGTAGGGAGCAGCCTCAAACTAAACCAGGCTTTCTGGCTTACAGAAATGGAGCAAAAGCTCACAGAAATGGAGCAAAACGCTGAGCTCGGCTCTGACAGTCAAGGTGCTGGGCAATGCCTCCCACTGCTTCTCACATCACTGGAGTCACCCGCAGCGTGTGGGCCCCCGCAGTATTTTCCACCTCAATACGGTGGAAACGGTGGCTGCGATGGCATCGCCAAGTCAAAGCAGGCGAATGGCATCAGCCCCAAACTCTTCAGCTGCCCCAGGCCCAGGGCAGCTCTGTCCCCGAGCACCACCACTGCCCCCAGCGCCAGCAGTACCGGCGGTCGCAGGAGCAGCCCCGGCCCCGCCAGCGAGGGTAACGCACGGGGACGTCCTGCAGCATCAGCCCGGCCTCAGCGACTTCTCCCCTTTCCCCAGGGCGAAGACGGAAGGAGCACGACGGTGGGACACAAAGCACAACTCTCTCAGAGACCTGTCTGACAAAGCCCAGCAGGCACAAGGTGCTGAGTGTGGCACTCGCCACAAAAGAGTCACAAAGAAGGAAGATCCACCCCGGAGAAGCGAATGAATCCTGCATCTCCCTTTTGTGCGGATGAGTTTAAAAGCCAGACGTATTCGGGGCTTTTGAGCAGGCTCCTTTGGGAGCCCGGAGACACAAAAACCCAGACAGGCTCTGCTGCAAGCCAGGCAGGGGGAGGAAGATTTTTTGCAGCTCTGTTTTTCCAGCAGTGACAGCTTTGGTCTCCACCTTTCCGTGTGTGGGGGGGGCTGTGTTTGTTTCTGCTCTGAGCTTTCCTAGCGAAATCACGGTGCGGAGGCCTGGGTCCTGCCTGGCACACTTTCAGCACCGGGGCTCCATTACCAGTAAGGGTGCGAGCGCTGCATTTCCAGCTTCCAGGGAGGAGCTGGCAAGTCTGACATGCAGAAAATACAACTTCTGATCCTAAAACCCCCTCAGATTTAACACTGAAGTTGCTCTGGGCAAGGGAGAGCAGAAGAAGGCTGCAGGCGGGCGCGTTTCTGAGCACAGCTGCACTGAAAGGAGCCCCTCGTCTGCTGGAAAGCTCTTAGGCCATTCAGGGAAAACTGGGGTACCGAGGTTCTTTTGTCACATCTCCTACCTAAAATAAATAATAAAAACCGCACAGCAAGGGATACAACTGAAAAATTGGTATGCCTTTTAATGCTTGGCTGGTCACCTGGAGTATTAGATCTAATTAAAATCTCTGAACCATGGCGATTTTGCCAAGGAGAACCTCGTGAGGTTAGGAAGCCTTCCTGGCTGGTAGGTGTGCTGCTCCCTTTTCAATGTTTCTGTTGTTTAATGTCTCTACTATCAATAGTCCACTAACAAAAAGCTCATTTGAGGGTTTTGGAAATTCAGCACAGATTTGTACAAATTACACTGTCAAGCCCAGGGAGAAGCAGCCCGAACAAAATAAATACAATGAGACAGACCGCGGACTGCTATCACAGGAAATTCAACCTGTGCTAATCTGTTACCAGATAAGGGGATGCTGGCATCAGCAATGAAATCTGCTGAAATGAAACGCTGAGGCTGGGACGGAGACGGAGCACAGCCTGTGACGAACACCCGCAGTTCCGCGGGGACGGCCGAGATCTGGGTGTCCGCAGGGGCCGGGATCAACCAGCCCCAAACCTGGGCGAGGAGCAGCCTCCAGAACGGGGGGACCTGGCACGAGTGCTGCGCTTGGGCTCCTGCAGCTCCCCACCAGAAGACCCCGCACGTGCTCTGCACAGCCCCGGTTTGTCCTTGGAGGAGGGAGGTGCACGGACCCTCCCTGATCATGGGGCCCCTCCTGAAATGGACGTTCCCTTTACATGTGTCTGAGGTCTCATGGCTCCATCCATCCATCCATCCATCCATCCATCCCTGCGTCCGTCCGTCCGTCCGTCCATCCCTCTGTCGTCCTCTTCCTGAAGAGCAGAAAACCAAGGCTGGTACAGACCCGTCACCCAGCTCACCCACGCAGGAAACTGCCTGTGTCCTGGGGTGGGGGTTGTGCTGGGGTTAATGGGCCTGACACTGGTCTTAATGGGCCCGCCACTGGTGTTCACGTTGGCTGAGATGTGTTGAGCAGGGGCAAAGAGCCTGGGGAGACCAGCAGGAACCTGCATCACCCACAGGTGCCCATGCCATCATCTCTGAGCAGCTCCTGTGAAAGCTCTGTCCCTTACAAGGTAGGCTCCTTGGGCAGGTGACCCTGAGCTCCTTGACACGTGGGTCATCCATTCGTCCATCCCAGATCATGCCAGGGCCTCTGAACTGCTCTGACACGGCCACCAGACCCTCCCAGCAAGGATCCTGGACACCACACCCCGTTCCCCAGGGCACAGTCTGTGGTCTGTTCTCGTCTTCGTGCTTTCACACCCCAGCCCAGGCCAATTCTGCATCCAACACCAGAGAGCCCCGCCGCCTGCAGCCCTCCGTGGTGCTGCCACCTGGTGCAGTGACCTCTGCAGAGGGCTGAGCTGCCACCAGCACTGCCCCACGCTGTCACACACACCGCTGCAGGTAGGACGGGTCACTTTGGCCACAAGACAATATTTATGCTTCCCACTGCTGCCTCCTTCCTGAGCTCCTGGAGCTGTATCTTTGCCTAGCACGAATTTAATGTGCCATTTTATCAGCCCAGCACATTCTTGCTCCCTGGCTGGAGGAGGGTGACCATGCCCTTTGGCTGAGGGAGGAAAAACAAAAGCAGGGAAAGAAAGCAAAGAAACCCCCCTCCACCCGAGCCTGCCTGCTGCAGAAGGAAACACTCCGTTTTCTGCCAGTTTATATTTCACTACGCTGGAGTTATAACTTCCCACAAGGGGCCAGAAATTATTACAGGCAAGGCCTGTTTGCCGAAACACCGCAAGCCTCCACAGCACGCAGAGAGAGGGAGAAAAGGCATTAACAGCGAGCTGCGATCAGCTCCGGCCCTGGGCACGGCAGGGAGGCTGGGGCAGCGCCTCAGTGCTGGGTGGCCAGCCCTGCCCTGGGGGGCACCGAAGGCAGGAGCCCTGGCAGGGACCTGGCCTCAGCCAGCAGCCATCGGGTCAGGCTGTTTGCTCCGATCTGCCTTTTTTTTTTTCTCCTAAAGCGTTTTGTGGAAGCAGCAAGGCTGTAGGATGGGGCTGACCGGCCGGAGGAGCCACCAGTGAACATCGAGGTGCAGCTGGCAGCAGGCTTTGGGGCCGGGGCCGTTGCTCCTGCACATCCAGCACCAGCTTCACCTTTGCTGTTTTCACTTCACATGGAAACAAACAGCTCCTGTTGTGCTGAAGAACGGATTTAACAGCCCTGTCTGTTAAGGAATACCCTCCCGCTATCACCTTGCCGCCCAGCCTTGATCCAAGGGTGACCCAGAACACACGTGCACAGACCCAAAGGAGACTTCTCCAAGTTTTTCCAGAGCGCACATTCGGAGGGCGTGGGAAGACTGAGAAGCAGCAGCAGAGCCCCGAGGCAACAGCGGCTCTCCAGTTAGACGGGAGCTTGCAATACAGCAGCAAAATTAGATTTAAATTAAAAAAAAAAAAGAAAAGCCAAGCGGTGTGGAGGGGCTCGGGGACTCAGAAGCACAGAGCAGGGCGGGCAGGCAAACGCCCTCATCTCTACTGCTCTGGCAAGGACACACAGAGAATATTTATTTCTCGGGCTGCTTATTGCCAAAGTGATGCACAAACTGCGCAGAGCAGAACGGAGACCCTAAAACAGGGCTGTCTCCTTGCTCTGAGCCTCCTGCTGAAGCCAGACCACAAAGAGGTGAGGGTGGGGGAGAACGGAGGGGGTGCTTCTGCCCTGCCTCCCTGCCGAGATGCGTGGGGTGCTGAGCGGGGGCACCAGGATGCGTGCCCTGAGCTCAGGCTTTGATGAAAGCGTGGTGTGGTGGTGAAGAGGCATGATAATCACCGGGCTAGACAGCACTTAATGGGTCTCTTGTCTCTTCAGAACCAGCAGTCTGTGATACCGCGTGGGAAATCAAAGCCAAGGATCAAAGTCTGTGAAGCAGCCTAAAAAATTTAGTACCATCTATTTAGCCTGTGCTACAAGCGAAGGATCAGAAACAGGCAGGGAAGCAGCGCAGCTTCGCTTGTCCTCCCCAGAATTTGCTCTGCTAACGAAGCACACGACAGCACCCCAGCCCTCTGCTCGCAGGGGAGCGACGTGGTTGGGGGCTGCGACCACTCCAGGGGGCCTGAAACACGGCCCTGAGCCTCGCGGGGCTCTGGTGCCTCTCAAACCTGGCTGAGAATTGGAAAGGTGCTGGAAAAGGTCATTTCTGAGAGCACTGGAAACTGAAAGCTACACAGGCAGGGTCACACGTGAAAAGGCCAAGAGCTATTTTCTGAGAGGCCTCTGCGTTTGGAGGCTTTCTGACGGCTCTTGTGTGAATAATAACGTTACAATTACCCGGCCACACAGACACAGGCAACACTGGCCGCTACAACAGCAGTGTTTAAAGGTTTGTCTGGGAGTCAGTAATTCCAGCCTTGACTGCAGCTGTAGGTCTGTGACTGAGTAAGAACCGAAACGAGATGCTGGATGACGAACTGCTTGCTAATCCCTCTGCAGCTGGATTTTGGGTTTTAGCTTTAAGGGAAAAAAGCACTGAAATGGTCTAGGTGAGAAGTGGCACATGCAGAGCGCACACTTTGCCATTGCGTTCCAAGCACTGGCTACAGCATGAAATATTCCCCTCGGAAACGACTGCATCGCAGTCACGATGAGCTCAGCCACAAATGAAGTCCCGTGCTCCCAAGGGTCCCCAGGCGGTGGGAACGGGCCAGCCGAGTGCTCCCACAGCCCTCCCACAACACTGCACGCTCCGCTCCTCGCCTGCCGCACGTGGCAGCTCCAACATGGCTCTGAGCCCGCAGCTCCCCCGGTACGTACAGGTTGGCCACGTCCCGTTCTGAGCTGTGTTGGTAAGAAGAGACAGCTCGGCGCAGGGAATCGTGCAGCCCCCCAAACTGGGAAACACCACCCCGGCTCCGCTGCAGGATGCCACCCCAGCAGCCTGCTCCTGCCACGGCACCAAGCACACGGCGCTGAAGCGCAGAGGGGTGAATCTCTTATAAAAATACACATTCAGCACGGAGACTTTCCACTATTGCAGAGTCTCACGCTCTGGAGAAGGAGGTGGGATGTCTGCAGGCATGGCGGGAGGGTGCTCAGCCAGCCCCAGCCCCGGGCAGGCCGCCTGCCCCCCTTGGGAGCGAAGAGGAGGCGGCGGGGAGCACGCGCACCCCGAGGCCCGCGTGCGGCACAAGTGCCCCAGAAAGGCTGTTCTCTGAGCGCCGGCCCAAAGCCGAGCTTAGCACAAAGGCCTTCAGAGGTATAACTTAAGGAGATTAAAAACCACCCAGCAAAATGGAGCCCTAAGTAGTTGTGCCGATCAAAACAGAGCGGAGAAGAAAAGTGGGGGTGAGGGGGAAAACCTGACAAAAGGAAAACTAGGTTTCAGTAGGCAACACAATACAACAATTTCGTATGAAAGATGTGAAGCATAAAAGAGATGTTAGATGTTCAAAAGCGCAGAACATAGGAGAGACACAAAAAAAAAAACCTGAGAAGATGAAAATCTCCACTTCAATGCAATGCTGCCTTCTCACTTTCTACCAAGCCAGGCGCTCATCGTGGTAGCGGGGGAGCAGCAGCGTCCCTGCGAGAGCAACGTGTCTCAATGTGACATAATGGATTACATAGATGCAAGCGTGGTTTTTAATGAGCAATTAGGTTATTGAGTATTTGTTGCTAAGAGGAGAAAAGAACTGCAGAGAATAAGTTGGAGCTGAGTACGTGATTGTGTGATTTTGATGGGCTAATGCGATACTTAAACCGAGGGAGCATGATTCATGCCATAAATGCAGAAATAGCACGAAGAGCGCCTGGGAAGGGTGGGGAACCTTGGCTTGCTACCTGCGTCCCAGATAACAAGCTGAACTGTCTCTTGGTGGTGTGAGCCCCGCGATGTCCCAGCTCAAGGCAGGCTGGCTATGAGGTCCTGCTGCGGACAAGACCACCGTGCCCGGACTGAGTGATGTGGAGTTGAACCAGGGCGAGCTCTGCTCTGATTTGAGCTGGAACATGGCACTTACCCAACGTGAGGCCCTTTGCAGAGAATTGAGGAACGAGTCCCAGCTCCATCACGAAGCAGAGCTCCTTTACGTGGCGATTCCAGGGTCGAGAGCCGCCAAGAGCCCTGCATGCCCGCTGCTGGCCTCGGCGAGGAGCCCGGAGTGGGCGAAGGCAGGCAGGCCGGTATTTTGGAACAGGGAACAATTAGACAAGCTGCAGTGCCATAATGTAGCGTAACAGATGGATAATTAGATTTACACAAAGAGCTGTAAAAGTAATTAAATAAAGAGATGGCATGGTGAATCTGAACACCCCTGGGACACAGCGCCCCAGGTGTGGGGTGCCAGAGACCAGCACCCGCTGTGGTCACCGTGAAGTGAGGAATCACCCAAAGCACAACAGCTTCAGAGAGGGGCCAGGAGAAGGGAGAAACCATGCCTGTGGCAACGGAGAGCTGCAGCGAAGCAGTAAAACCCCTCTTGCTCCTCACCTCGCCATGCAGCAGACTAGAAAAGCGAATACCGGGTGTGGACAATAAAATCTTAGGTGCCGTAATAAAATCAGCTGCAGCAGGTTGTTCCGCTAAACGCTCACAAACAACAGCACAATGGGCCGTGTTATATCTGCAGATATAAAACAAAAAACCAGGCTGGAGATCTCACACGGCAGCAAACCAAGCGTGGGCAGGAAAGCCAACATCTCGGCACGGGTGAGGCTCCTGAGGACACCCCGGAGGATCTTCTCCCGACCCTCACACCACCTTCTCCAAGCTGATGGGCTTCGCAGGGTGTTGCTCACCTCCAGCTCCCACCGACGCCAAGGCAGATGGAGCCGTCAAGAGCCTCAAAGGCGAGCTCAGCTGCCATGAGTTTAATCAAAGACCCACCGCCGCTGCTGTGATGAAAAGCTTTTGGATTCTCGAGGGGCTATCAACTTCATCCTGTCAGCCCAGAGCAGGAAAGGAGATGAAACAGCTCCTTGAACGTCAGCACACCTTCCCTGCCCTGCTGATGGTGAAGGACAGGCCCTGGCAGCCCGCTCCAGAGCGTGTCATGATTTAGGGGTGCACGAGGGGCCTCATGCTCCCTCCACAACGAGCAGGGAAACGCCATTTGCTCCCTTCCAGCACGATGTGTGAAATTACCGATCCTTCTCGGTGGGTACGAGCAAGTGCTCCAGGGTGCATGGAGAAGGACATCACAGAAACTCCCCTCGGTGCTCAATCATCCAAAGTGATGCTTTATACAGAGGCATAAATCAACCTTAAGGCTCCGTGTGCCATGCTTACAAAACAATATGCATTTCTGAAAGCCTGTTATTTTACTGTAGGTCAAATACATCTCGTTGCCTGAGGATGGGTTTTGTTTCATCAGAGGCTGCACTAATAAAGAGTGAGTGCCTTTCTATGAGGGCAAAACTCATTTACTTCCACGTAATTTTAGCTGTAGCCGGCAAAAAATGTCTTGATTTCTTTTCAAAAACACAACACAGCAAGGAACGAGAACAATATCGCAGGATTAATACCATGTCCTTGAGTTCATCCAGTGCTTTTCATCAGAGACACTTCAGAGCCCTCCCTGATTTATAGACAGGGAAGCCCAAGCGCTACCAGGAGCACCGGCAGCAGCCCCGGGATGCGGTGGGAACGCCAGCTCCTGCGCCATGGCCGCTGCTCACCCCGCGCTGCTGCCCCACTCTCTTCCTTCTTCACGCTCCTTTTTGACACCGCGTAGCTCTGGTGTGACAAACAGGCGATGTCCCCGCTGCAAGCCACTGCCCACGGCACCAGCCATCTCCTGAGCTTGGGTTCCCGGTGCTGCTGCTCCAGGTCACGGCTCCCAGGCTGTGCAGTGCTGCTGCGGCAGCTCCCTGCACGCCTCCAGCCTCCAAATCTCAGCTGGCCTGGGGCGGTGGGGAAGGCAGGAGCACCCAGCAGGTCCCTCTGAGCTCTGTGCTGCTGCTGAAGGCCCCCTGAGCAAGGCCTTCTGAAACAGCACCTCGCAGTCAGGCAGCTTTGCAGCCCTGCCAGATCTGCCAGGTCGCACTGCATGCCTTGAATTACTCTCTAAATTACTTGAACAGTTACACAAAGCCTATTGCCATGCCTCAGGTAACACAAAACACTGTAAAAACCTGTCTGAAAGCACCACGAGAAGAAAGCCTCTGTGCTGCCCGCTGGGCTCCTAGCACTTGGGCTTGTACCCTCGAGTGGCAGTGAGCACCTGGAAGGTGGCTTGAGGCTAAGACCTCTGGTTGTTACTCTATTTATTTGTTTGCTTGCTCATTTGAGCTGATTTTTCTTTAAGACAAGTGTTAATAATTAAAAAAAAAAAGCATTTGCCTGGCTCGTCCCTGCTGGGACCGCCGAAGGAGCGCACAGGCTCTCTGCAGCTCCTGCGGGAGATGCGAGCAAAGTGTGAGAACAGGCACTTCGCTTCCCTCCCTCCACAGCATCTCCGAGCCGCACTGTCCTATTTTAACCCTGCCATCTGTTTCTCAACTCTCTGCATTCCTCTTGTAACCGCCGAAGATATTACATTGCATCAAGCAAATCTTTCCAGCAGCTACCACCCTTTCTGCCCCAGAGCACCTCCCGGTGCCGCATCGGAGGGCACACCACCGCTGGCTCCTGAGCAACGATCGGCTGATCACTTCCACGCCTGGTTTCCATCTCTCCCACTCGCTCTAAATGCAAGGGGAGATGGTGGATCACAAGAAGAATCACACCCATTACAATTGTCATGTTTTCAACTTTGGCTGTTCCCAGTCCCACTGGGTTTAACAGAGTGCTATTAGAATCATTTTAAACTAGAAAACTAGATTTGTTTCACTGAGTCATAATTCAGAACCGAGACTCTGCTCCATTTACAAAAGCAAATCACCATCTCGCAAATGCCAAGCACAGAGAATTGCAGCTCCAAAAGAGAAGCCTGGGGAACAGTTCCAGCAGGGAAAAAGGAGATAAAACTGAAAAGCTGCATTTGCAAACCCTGCAAACCTGTATTATCATTATTATTTTTTCTAATAAACACAAAGTGTGACCCGTGGAATAACAGTTCCCAGATAAATCCAACGAACCAGTTCTGGATCAAGGGACTTCCAGGCATTAACAGAGGGAGAGCGACAGCGGGGTTTTCCATCCCAGGAGCAGCACTGTGATGCTGCAGGGCAGGACCACAGGCTCTTCAAGCCCGTCCCTGGGTGGGAAGCCCTCGAGGAAAATTTGGGAGTGACAGAAAGCACCAGTAATTCTTTCTGCTTTCTGATTCATCCCTACTCAAACACCCACATACTATGGCAGAGGAGGCTGGAACTGCTACATTTAGGATGACATTTAAAATCAAGGTTGTGCTGCTGATGGTCATTAAAAATCCAACAGCATTTTTCAGAAACAAGTGGGTACTCGCATCGGTGTCCCTGCCAAATATCAGCACAGCAGTAATTTTTCTTGTAGCTTCAGTTGAAAGATAAAGGAAAATTGCACCCACCTATAATTACTGTTATTATTGTTGTTGTTGTTTTTCAAACATTTACTATGTACCTTTCTATTTTCCAAATATAAAATAAGACAGAGACATTCCCCCAAACCTTTCTAAGTGTTAGATACATCTCACTTAACATTAGACACCTAAAATTAAGATATCTAGCTTCACTGAGCTGCCTGGGCTCCCTCGGTACCATGTTCCAATCTGCAGTCTGTACATCCCCAGAGAACCAAACTGTTCCTGGATTTCCAAGGAGCCTGCCCAGGCTAACCCAGAAAGGCAAGTCTACAGTCAAAAGCTTTGGATTGGCTCTACAGGGGTCTGTCCCTTTTTTTTTTTTTTTTTTTTTTTTTTTTTTTTTTTTTTAAGTTTCGGAGGAATTTGGTCACCAGCAGTGAGCAGAAAAAAATGACCTACCCTGTGGGAGTTGGGTCTGTCTCTGAGTCCTGCCTTACAACGATGCTTTGTCTTTTGGAGGCATCTCTCTCCTGGTTGGAGACGGAGCCTGGACACTTAGCTCAGGTGGATAAACGTGGGAAGACTGAAGCTTGGTGGCGTGGAGCCCATCTTCAGAGAAAGGGCACTGGAAATAACTAGGAATGCCTGAATCAAGCTGTCAAGGAGTTACAAGGACCAAGCTAGCTACCAAAATACGTTAATAAAGCAATGAATGAACATCCGTATATAAAAAACAAAGAAACACAGCTAAACTGAACGCTCAGAAAGGGCAGGAGCAAGGAGGTGAAGCACTTTCAGAAGGGAACATTTTGCATAAAAGATGCAGTGGAATAAGGCACTTACGCAAGAAGAGGGGAATTTCAGTACTGTGTCCTACATCAGTGGGATGGAGACAACAGATACCTCGACACAGAAAGCCAACACACCAATTAAGTTTTCATGACCTTAATGGCATAGACAAAAAACCCTCCTCTGCCATGGTGGAGGAGGGAGCCGACAGATGGACTTAGCCTGGGAATGAAATGGTTAGGAAAAGCCAGGAAGACCTTGAGATGAGCACTGCCTGTGTACTGGAGAGCAGTCGTGGGTACCAGAGGTACGTTCGCCGGGACAGGAGCTAAGGGCTTGATCACTGGGGCAGAAGAAACCTCTGAGGGCTGAGAGCCGCCGTGGAAGATGTGAAGCCTGGATTCAGAAACAGCTTGAACGTGAAGGAGGAAGCGGGGTTCAATTTATTCAACACTCTGGAACTGTGGAAAGACATACGCTACCCAAACGTTAGCTGCGATGATCACTTCCCACTGTCAGACACTGTCAGGAGAGGACGGGAAGGTGACACAACCAGAAGTTCACACGTGCTGCGAAGGCGCAGAATGAGGGAACACTTGCCAGGATTGCTGGGATGGTAATACTCCAGTTGATCACAGCCTAGTAAACAAATCTGGGTTTGCATTTCCATCTGTCCTTTACTGCATTGGTCAGGGGAGGAAAGAGGGCAGTGATTGCCCCTCGGAGCCATCACGGACACGGTGCAGACCGCCGGGTGGTCTCTGCCTGGTGCTGGGGGCCATGGGGTGCTGTGCCGACCTGCAGAGGCTGCGGATGCTCAAGGGAACCACTTCAGAAACCAACGGCCCTTAACTGATGCTTCCTGCCTGGACAGACATTCGTCAGGCCGCGCAGGAGCACCAAGGGTGTCCCCTTGCCAGCATCCCTCAGCCCAGCACGCGGCAGTCGCGCTGATCTCAGGCCCTTCACGCAGGGGAGGCTGCCACGGCCTCCAGCTGAGCACACAAGCCCCACGAGATGAGGAGCCGCCTGTTCCGCGCTAATGACTAACGACACGAGTGCATCATCCTCCCTTGGCCGTCCCCTGAAGTGTGAAAGTCTGGCCTCCTTCCCGAGCGGAGCTGCTGTTGCTTCCCGCAGACAATACCCGTTAGCGACTCGTGATGAAGAGATCAGGATCCGCACACCTCCTGCCTTCCTCTGTCCTTCCCTTTTTGCCCCCCAGCAACAAGGGCACCAGCTGGAAACCAGCCCAGGGAGGATCTGTACGGCCCTTTCCCCTCCCTTGCCGCGCTGGCTGGCTTTCTGCCTTGCCCCAAAGCTGGCGGCACCAAGTGGCACCAGCAGCGCGGGGTGAGACGTCCCACCAAGTCAGCACACTGACCTGCCTCCTTTCTGCTTCCTTTCTGCCTGCTGTACAAAACCTAGGGAAAAACAATCTCAGTTTGATCTCAATTGATCAATGTGAAATTCAGCAGTGGATCTCATCTGTTCTTCACCCCCAGGAGGGATCGCTTGACAGTAGGGGTAGGAGACAAACCAATTATCACGTTGGGAAATAGAACTTTGCTTTTTGTTCAAGTCCATCTCACAAAACTACCGTGTAGCTCAAATTCTCTCCCTTTTGTGTGCTTTCTCTGTAAATTCCCCAAATCCGGCACAAATCTTCCAGCGTGTTTGCCCTGGGATAAATCTGGGCAAGCTCCCGGTCCTCAGAAGCTGATCCACGTCGATGTCCTTCACGCCGCGCTGTGACAGCACGTCACATAATGCCTTTGACAATCTGGGCCCCCTTATTTATGGCAATGGACCTCCGTGTTCCACAGCACAAATCTGGGGCCGTACAACTGACTGGGGGCACATTACTTGTTCTTGAAATGTAGGCCACAAAGCCACTTTAGTTCTGCTTTTGCTTGTAAATCAGGGGCTTACATATGTAATTGGCCTAAACCGTAAGAGCAAACAACAGCAGTGGTAGCACAGTGCCAGCAATTATTCATGCCTATAATAAACGCCTGTAAAATTGAAAGCCAGCCTTTAAAAATCTGGCTCCTAACTGCACATACGAAAAAGACAAAAAACTCATTTGCAGGGCTCGGCCAGTGGAGTTTTTGATGTGGGGGGAGAGGCTGAGAGGGTTAGGATATGTTTTTTTCCTTTTTAATTCTTTAAAAACATCGCTCACGCCTACGTTTAGGTCAGGGATTATTTTGGCTGCATTTCAGAGTTTTGGAGTAAACCCGGTGACGTGCACGGAGGACAAATCTGCCCTGCGTATTAACAGAGGAGATCTTTGGGAAGGAGCACAGCTGATCCCCATCCCTCGGCAGGCAGGAAGCGGAGAGCATCCGTCACAGACCGCCTTTATCCCTGCCGCGGTGCTGAGCCAGCAGCGAGCCGATGAGATACCGATGAGATGTCACCAGCTGGAAGGGACTTACAGCCCCTGCTGCCCCCGGCCCCGCACTCCTGGGCATGCAGTGATAGAGCAGCCGTGCCGACCCGGAGTCCTGGGCAGCTCCCACCCGTCAGTGACGGCATCCTCGCTGATAAATCACGAAGGATGGAAGGTCTTAACAGATCGTTCTTTCTGCTACCCATATTTCTCACCCACAGCAGCCCCTATAAAACTTCGGCAGCATGTTGCTCAAAAGCAACGCGGTCTGCCCTGCTGGCAAAGGGAACAGGCGTCTCCCACGGGTGGTCCTCACAAGCCCAGGGGACAACATTGGGCTGCGATTCTGCAACCTCCAGACCCTGAATTTCTTCAACGATCAGCAAGGCTGGCAGGTGGCAGCACCGCCAACAAATGGAGGGAGGATGGGGTGACTGCCAGGGAGCGGAGCCGCAGCCCGGTGTGCGCACAGGGAATGGGCACCTCACTGTGCTCACCCCAAAAGCAATGCGTTGTGTTCTCCTTGGTCACCTGCCTTCACATCCTACAGATGGCCTTCCACGCACATCCCTCAGGGGGGCCAGGGGCTCCAGAGCTGGAAGGTCCCGCAGCTTTGCCGGCCCCGCGCTCCTCCAGCTCGTGACTCCCCCAGCACCCATCGGGCAGAAGCAGATCTCTCCCATGCCAGCACCAACGTGGAGCACACCACAGGAGCAGGGACGTTTGACTCGTGTTGGGCCTCCCAGGTCTGAGGAGCCGAAGGACTTCCTTAAACACGGAGCATGTTTCACATTTCCCTTGGCAGCCCTGATTTTTCCCGGCTCTAAGCAGTGGCTGAGCATGAATGGGGAGAGCCCTGCAAGGACTGCTGCCCCTCTCTCCGCCACGCAGAGCTTCCCCTTTAGAAACGGTCTGTAACTACCAAGTTTCAGGAGCTTCTGAAGGGAACCACATTCATCATAGCTCAGAAGGGACCTTTTGGCCTAATCCCCACTAGAAAAACTGCCACAACGATCCTCCCATCTCACAATTAGCAGTGACAGAGACTTCGCGATGCCGGGCGATGCGGTGCTGCTATGACAACAGGACCCGGAGACTTGTTACGGGTCTCATCGAGGGATAACGAGCAATCACGGCTCACGGAGAAGACAGATATCAATGAGGGCCGTTGATATTGAGACGTTTCCCTGGCTCAGGCTGGGTTTTTGGTGAGCCTGTAAAGGTTGGCTCGCGTTGTTAGGGCACAGGCACCGCGAGTACAACTTCTGAGGACGGGCAGATTCCTGGGGAGTACAGATGAATATTCATGAAGGAACTCAGTTTGGGAGAGGAAATGAATCAAGTGTGACAAATGCTGCCTATTAGGAAAAGAGGGTGGTGCCTATTTTTAGTGGAGTTAAGCAAACATTAAGGCTCACTCTCTAAGAACTCCAAATAATGCCACTCGCCGGCTCTGCCTCCCCATCGCCGGGGAAGAATTTAGCAGCATGTTGCCACAGCCAAAACCTGCTCGCCTGAACAGAAGTGTTCTGATTTAGCCGCCGTATGTGTTTTATAAAAATAAAGGTTTTAATCTCTAATCTGCATAGGAAGATGTGACAGCTTCCACCAGGATTTTTTCCCCCTCTCCAGCATCAGAAGGCTCGGAGGAACCTTTTTAAGACGGAAGAAAACGCTGCATTCAAATCTCCGAAAAGAGCACTCACGCGGAGCTGTAATCACTTCAGATGCACAGAATTATCAGGAGGAGAAAATTCATCTCACTTAGAATCAAGACCCAATTTGAGGCAGAAAGGAAGAGGCTTGGTTTGCCGCCGTGCCAAGCACTCAGACTTTTCACTGAAGTCAAAGAAGCTCCAGCTGCTCAGAGCCATTGAAAATCATGCCCAGAATCTCTAGTGAAACTTGTTTGTAGAGATGACAGCAAGCTGATAAGGATGTTGACTATTCCAAATAAGCACACATTATTTTATATTTTTAGAGATACTTAGCCTGGCTATTATTATTATTAAGCAGAGGTGGAGTATTTACTGCCTCCTTCTCGGAAATCTGTAAAAATGCTGCCTTTTAGCAGGCTCTTCTTTTCTTCTGGTTAATATTAAAGAGTTTCCTCTTACTTTTCAGACTTACAAAATGTCCAATTAAGTAAGACAATAGAAAGAGAGTACTGCCTGATAAAAATAACATGCTCCCCACTAAGCTATTTGAAACGCCTTGATCTCATAACCTATGCTCCCGACCTGAGACTAAGATCAGGGCATTTGGAGAGGTCTTTACGGTGTTGTCCTAAGAGTGAGCACCCAGAAGATGCCATGGGCAAGGGGACAGCACCAACCATGGAGGAAGGACCCTCAGAGAAAAGCCCCTGCAGGCACGGCCCTGCTGTCATTAGCTCAGCTCGTTCCTTGACTCCTCCACCTGCAACACCACGTGGCTTTTGTCACATCCCTTGCAGAGCTTCAATCGTGGTCTTACCGATGGCTTCTTCTAACAAAGAAGCAGCTCTGCAACAAGACTTGTACGTATGTATTACTGCTATCTGCCTGCGGCACTCTGATGCTCCCATTGGGGCTGGGTGGGATTGCACCATGCCAGCCACCGCACGCAGAGAGAGACCCCGCAGCAGCCACCTCCGGCAGCCTGCCTTCCTGCTCATCCCTTCCCTGCAGGGAAGTCCAAGAGACAGCTGTTCAGAAGAAATGAAGTACCTTACTCAGCTGAGTCCTCCTGAAAGTCGAAGAGGTGGCTCAGCTGACCAACGTCCTTTCCTTACCTTCACGTTGCTGCCTAGCAGCATGGGGAGGATCTACTGGAAGCTGGTTAATGCCAAATCTGCCCAGAACGAAAGCATTTGCTGGAGTCCAAGCGAAAGCCTGGAGCCTGGGGCCAGACAGGCTTTTAAGAGAAGGGTCACCTGCACGCCAGGGAACCAGGAACAAGATGGAAATCAACAGCAGAAAGTTGCAGTCTTTCCCAGAGCAGCCAGACACTGGAGCCTGCTCGCCACGCGCAGGCAGTGTGAACCACACCTGTGGCTTTGGGATCAGAGTTGCCTCCTCCTGAGGCTCCCAAATTGGCCTCTCCCGATTGATTCCCCTGGCTTTCAGGTAACGAGCTCCCCTTTCATTTGGAGGGCATGATGCCCACCACTAACGAAGCACAGCTCGTTACCGGCTGCACTGGGGCAGCCCACGTCCCCAGGGTGCTGCACACAGCTGGGTTCCCACCAGGCCAACAGGCAGTGCTCACCATGCGTCGTCCCCTGGGCACGTCACAGGGTCATTTGTTAGTGAAGTTGGGTCCCTCGTCCTTTAGAAAACCCAGCTCCATCCCTCGCTGCGGCCGGCCCTCCGCAACTGTTGCCATGGTTATTGCATTTGAGTGCTTTTCATCAAGAAGATGCTGCAACAGCTGAATTGTCTCTAGCATGAGTTATTTAGGAATAACTAGTTAGTGAGTAGGAATAATGGGTTTAAACTGCCCACAGAAGCCAGCGATCGCAATTATTTTTGCTTTGATCCTGCCTTCTTTCTGGTCTCTGCCAGGTTCAGGTTTAAAGTGTGGGCTAGAGATAAGCAGCAAAGGATGAACGCTTCCTGAAGGGAAACACACTCATCTCTGCGAGGAGATTAAAAGTCTCTCTTTATAGAAAGCCTCTGCTTTTCAATCAGTCATAAATAGGTTATAACAAGGCACAGCAATAAACCGGGAAACATAGATCCCCACCTGTCGGGTTCAGGTGGAGAAATGAGACGTACTTTCCAGCTCCATCATGTTAATTGGTAATCAAGACGTGATGGGCAGAGCCCCAAATCCGTCCGTCAGGCACGGGGAGCGACTGGCGTGCCGGCACCCTCCTGCAAGGCGCAGGCTGCGCCAGGACACGTGCTCCTCGCCGGGCACAAAGCTCGTGGCAGGCACGAGCCCACGGCTCTGCTGGGGTGTTGGCACCTCGCGTCGAGCCGTGCTTCAGACCCACTTTCAAGATCACAAAGTGAGCGAACAAAGGCTGCTCCAGAAAGCCACGTCCGTTTTGTTTTGCTCTCATTTAAAGCTCTGAAAAGTGACGGGGTAACAATGGAGCTGGTTTCCCCCCGCAGATGAGGTCCCACAGCGCAGTCCGTCAGGCATTTAATGACATAAATGCCTTGTGCTGCTCTGTGCCTGCCCTGGTACAGCTTTTGGGTAGGGAGGCGCATCCCACGGGACCTGCAGAACAGCGCAGCTACAGCAGAGGCACCGGGAGCCTGCTGCAGCCTGCACCCACCGGCACCAGGGCCCCCAAACCCCATCCCCTTACAGCAGTGGGCACGGCAGGGTGAGGATGCTGCCCGGGGTCCCGGACCCTGCACACGGAGCAATCCAGCTTCAGCTTCATTCACACACACGAGCCTAAGGGCAAGAGAAATGCACTACATGTCAGCCAAGCACAACTCACTGGAGCCAACGCAGCGGCCGTGCCATGGAGACTCTCCGCAGAGCAGCGGCACTGGGCTCAGAAGGGTGCCTACCCAGCAGCAACTGGCAGAGACGCCTGAGCTGGCTCCAGCACCGCAGCCAGAGCCACCAGGCTCTGCCACCAGCTCCCGCGGGCTCGGCTTCACCTGGCTGTGTTGACGAGCCGCACGCCGCCGGCAGAGCTGCAGCCCACCACGCAGCTCTGCCCACGGCACGCCACAGCCCTGCTCGGCGACCACCCACGGGCAATGAGCTCTTTTCTTGCAAACTGGCTACACTTTCATAACGGCAACAGGCTAAAACAAATAACTGCATTTATGTGACGTGACGTGATGCCCAAAGAGATCTCGATTCAGCCTTTTCTGAGTTACCAAAAGAGACAGAAAAAGACTTCACTTATTCTAGCTAACGTAGCTGGATTTAAAGAAATTAAATTTGTCAGTTCATTAGCGTGTAACATAAAAATGAAAAATGCATTTCTAATTCCTGATCCACTAATCCACAATCCGCTGATCTGCAATCCCCAGAGCCCACAAAGAAAGAAAAGAAAATCCACAGCAGCCTCTCACTATTTCTCTAAGACTTCCTGGGCACGTCCTGCAGAGAAAGCTCGCACCGCAGACCTTTCCTCCCTGTACAAAATACACTATGGCATATTTCCTGCTGTGCTAGAGGGTATCATGAATAACAAAAAACAAATTGCGCTTGTCAGAATAAATGAACAATGGATGTTCTGTGAGGTGCCAGGCTAGATGCTTCGCATGTTTGCTCAACTCCCTATAGATCTGTAATATCAGCTCATTTGCAGCAGCCCTCCCGCTCCCCAGGACAATTAGTGAGGTCCTCTATTTGCGTTCTTAACTCAGAATCACTGCTGCTGCGCTGCAGGAAAGGTGGCTGGCCCATGCGAAAGGCTCCCCTGGCTGGCCTGAAGGGATGTGTCCCTCTGCACCTTCTTCCCAGCTGATGTGCCTCCGTGGAAGCTGCTCCTCTTCCACTTCTGCCCCTTGCTCACTCTGTATATGTCAAACCATGACTGCTACGGGCAATATCAACTTTCTACACCAAATCCTTCTTTACATTATTTTAAAACCCTCTGCTTCATTCAACTAGCCAGGGTGGAGGCATCCAAAACCCTCTCTACGGCCAGCGCACCCCACAGCAGCACAAGCCATGGCTCCATGCAGGGGGAGATGCGCTGCCAGCTCCGAGCCATGGGCTGGGAAATTGGGCTGCCTGCTGGGGGGGGCCACAGCTGCACGTAGCCGCCCCCCTCGTGCCCTCTCCAGACACACTGACATAACTCCGTGTGCTGACCTGCTCTGGCCTTTGCAAAGCAACTCTGCCTTCACTCACTGCTGCTCCCCAACGCTGAAGCTGCTGAGGACTTGCTGACCATGCACGCGTGGCTGTGGTTGGAGCTTTTCGGCTGGGTTGCGTGGGGAGGGCTGGCTTCCAAGGCACAAGGCAGAGACCTCCTTTCTGCAACATCCTTTCTTTCTCTTTTCCAGCAGCTAGGTGAGAAAAACTTTAAAAGTGTGTGGCTACAGACTCCAGAAACACCCACTAATGCCCAAACCCACACAGACAATGCCACCCTGTACTCCTCCGCTGCTCCCTTTTGAGGGGCAGATGCACCCTTCAACATTCCAAAAGCAAAGATGTCCCCAGCACACATGAACCACGCGCTGCTTCTGCACCTCCATGCTCCCAAACTGCTTGGAACATCCCTCAAAGCCTTCCCCCCCCCCAGCTCTGCTCTCCATCGCAGCAGTCGCACAAGAGCCATCAATGACTGCACAGCTGTGGGAAGCTCGAGACCAGAAATAGCAGCTCGTTACCGAAGCGCGTCATCGCGTGCCAGGGACCCCGATGCGCCCTTCGGCTCCTCTTCCCATCGCTGGCATAGCTCTACCAGCTCCTCGCGCCCTCCTGCAGGAACAACACGCACCAGCACCCGTCCCAGGACCCGTGCCGTGACCTGCAGGGGACAACCCGGGACTGAGCCCACCAAGTGACATCTGTATTTGTCACATCGAGCTCCTCAGCCCACGCACGGGGACTCACGCCACCTGAACTGGTCTTGGGATGCTGCCCGGGCAGGACCAAGCCCCGGCTCCACGCAACTCTTGAAGGGTTTGGTTAATCCTAACGCCAACTCCAGTTTGGGTTCCATCTGTCTTTATTCCTCCGGGGACTAATAAAGCAGCACCGTGTGTTTTCATACACTAGCTGAACCAAAATTAAGACAGATTTCAATACAAAGTGCCTGAGAAGAAAAAGCATTTTCTAGTAAGAAAATTTCAGGGTCGTTACTGTTCTCAGCTTGGAGAAAGATTTTGTTAAATAAGATCAGCAGGGTATTAATTTGGAGAACAACACAGGTGAATTTCTGCTTGGTGCAAGACACAAACACACCAAAATCACATTTACGGGCTCTTAAGACAGGAGCATGTATGGAGATGTACTCCCGTCCCCATCCGAAGGGAGGTGGGGAGCTCACAGCAGGAGATGAGAAGCACCCACGCGTGCAGCAGCTGACCAAACGCATTCCTGCAGCTGGCACCCTGCTGCACCAGGCATGGACCAGAATCCAGAAGCCCTTTTAAACTCCGTTACGTTGACAGGAATAGATAATAAACCAACCAAGAACCCTTGTGTTTCATCTCATGTGGCATTTTTTAGCTGCTTAAGGCTAGGGGAACCTCTGCATTTTACGGTACCGTTACCACCCCAGGATTTTTGCTCCTACCTCCCAGAAACCCAGCCACAGGCGTGCTTCAACCAGACAGACCTGCATGTCCACTTTAATAAGGCAATTCCCATGTTGATCTAGTGGTTTATACAAAGCAACAGCCCTAATTACTGATCTCAGCAGATGGAGCCAAGGACTAACAGCCTGTCCCTCAAACAGCCGCGGCGGAGCTGTGCCCATCGCCGCCCGGCCGCCAGCCAAGCAGCAGCACCGTGCTCACTCGTTCCTCTCCCAAAGATGCGATCCTCCTTCGGTGACAGCCAAAAAATGCAGAGATGCTCACGATGGACAGGTCAGCTGCAGGACAGTTAACAAAATTGAACAGGTACAGCTCGGCGTTGGGGCAGGAATAACTGAGAAATGGCTACGGACACGGAGGGAGCAGCGTGATGGACGGGGCGTTGGCCGTGACCCACATATCACGCAGGCTCCAGCTAACACCACCTGACTGCTGGCAGAGTCCTTTCTCTTTCCCATCACCTATTTTCAGGGCATTCAGAAAATTTAAAAAGGAGAGACAGAGAAGTTACATGGTGCGCTCCGTGCTAGATTCATAACAGACAATACCAGTGAGAATCTGTGAGAACCGAAGCACGCTGCGGGACAGCCAGGTGCATCTGATGGACGCGAGGACGCAGCCCTTTGATGGTTGCCTTCTTGAACTGGCTACCCTGGAAACTCATTAACTGCAGCAGAAAGGGTAAGTGACGTACAGAGAACCAAACTGGGCTTCAGATCTATTCAGAACTCACGCAGTGGTGTCAAGGGGCTACGACTCAGTGGGCAGCAGCGGCGATAACGTTTCTCAAACCTGGGGGATGGCTCCAAGCCACAGGGCAGGGGCTGCCCCCAGGAGCCTGGCAGGGCTCGGAGGTCTGCCCGGCCTCCCAGACAGCCGAGCCAGCGGGTCATCCCCTTCCAAACCACGCGAGGCAGCTCTGAGGGTTTCCAGTGGACATTTTCTTTTAAGCAGAAATAGGATCGTCTAAAATACAGATCAAAACCTGGCTCACAAGAAGATGCAGAACGTCAGCACCTGAGGGAAGATGCAGGCAGTCAACAGTGATGATGAGTTTCTTCAGAAAAAGATAATTTCCAGTAAGCTGTTTTTTTTTTCTCTCGGCAGAACATTACCCTATGCAAACACTTGGAGAGCCTTGAAGGGGCTGCGGTTGGAAGCAATCTGGTGGAAGACCTGAGGAACTGTCTTTGTGGATGAATAACCAACTGTTTCGCTGCATCTTAAAGCACATGAGCAGACAGAAGACAAAAAACTTGATCAAAACACAGTATCTGGAAAACAGGCAGGCTGGAGGATGCCAGCCTGGGAACGAGCTCATGTGCCTAGACTTGATCCCTCTTCAACCAGGACAGGCAAGGGCCAGCGTTAGGCACTGTGACAGCCCATGGCTGCTGGCTGGTTTTATTCGCTCCCTACGCGAGCCCTGGGCCCAGCAGCTCTGCCTTCTTCTCCTCGGCACGATGGGGAGAGCAGGGGAACAACAGAGGGCTGGCAAGAAACTGGAGCTAAACCCCAGAAGCCGCCTGGAATCCCACGAGAGCTACGGGCAGGCCCCCAGGACCCCTTCAGAAGCCTGGTTCTGCCTTTCCCGTTTGTGCTGCGAACCCGGAGGGATCTGCCTCTGCATGCTTGCAGCGTACAGCCTGCCAGCAATTAAATCCAACAAAAGCAGCAATCAGGAAAGGGGTAGGAGGGTGCACACAGCAGGACCTGCAAAGAAAGGGACAGGATCCAGATTCTCCCATAGCAGCTCAGACAATTGACTAATCACTGGGCCAGCTCTGTCCACCCCAACCCCTGCTCAGAGCAGGTATGTAATTGAGGCTAGATCCCGCATTTCCTGCTCTCATTGTTCGTCCTCCTCCCATTTTTTGTTTCTTTGTTCTATTCAATGCACTTTCTCAACCTCCCTTCTAAAAACACATTAACGACGGGCTGCTACAGCCCTCTGCACAACGTGATTAAAGAGGAGACGCAGATGCCTCTTCTTTGTGGAGCGTTTTGCACCTATTACTCGGAGGGAATGCAGGGAACACGCGACATGGAAAAGTCGCAGCAGGTCAGGAAAATAATGTAGGTGTTATGTAGGAAAATCTTTGAAGCTTGTGAAGCCATTAACTGAGCGCAGAGGCTGTAGTAGAAAGGATAAACACAGAACATGGATGATGAATAAATAGTGGCTTAAGTGACAAAGGAATACATGTTGCGCCCAGTGATGAAGCACCAAACCCAGCAAATTTGGGCTGTTTTTTGCAGAAAGTGATCAGGTAACCAGTCTGAGTGCATTTCTTACAAATGAACCACAATAACTCAACGGCCTTAGCGGAGAGCACGCCTCGTGTTTTTCCTAAATGAGAAGACAGAAACAAGGTGTTTTATACAACGCGTTACCTGGCTGCGAGGACTTTTTTCTGCAGGTTGTGTCACCAACCTCCCTGCTAAAGGCAGGGCACTGCTGAGCCCGGCCAGCGGGCTTAGGTCCCCAGGCACCGCCAGCTCTCCCGCGAGCGGTGCGCTCAGGGCACGCCAGCTCGAGCACGACAGCGAGCTCCTGCACGGCTCTGCAGCCCCTGCCTCCTTGTGGGGTCAATACCTGAAAAACTCCCCACATTCAACCAAAGTGAACACATCCCCAACCCCGAAACAATCCCACTGGGACAGGCTAAGATGTGCTAGATATCCACCCGTCCCATGTCCACCATGTCCTCCCCTGCTGCACCGAGTCAGCTTCCAGAAACCTGCCCTTACCCAGCATTTACACGACCAAAACACTCAGGAAAATGAAAACAGAAGCAAAACTCGGATTCTAGATTTTTCTCCCGGGGTCTCCTCTCCCTGTTTTCACGAGAGCACAAGGATGGCAGTTTACTATTTAATTGTTAATTACACTTCCTTGTTATATTTCAGACAATGAAAAATGTTTAGGGATTTATTCTTCTGTGTAATTACCCATAATGATGAAACACAGTTTTATACCGCACTGCAGTTTTTGTTGAGGTTATTTATAATGGGAAAAGGCTAAATAGGTTGAGTTCATTATCGTTACAGAAAAAATTGAGGTGACCCAATCAAATTAATTTGAAATTAAGTGCAGTGAGGCTGCTAACTCCACACAAGTCAGGAGTTTAAATAAAAATAGAATAGAATCTACAAAGCAAGAAATTACCAGTGGGCAGGGAGCTGAGCTAGAATTACTGCGTCTGAAAGGTGGCAGCACACAAAGTTGTCAAACAAGGCCACTGAAGCAAACAGCGAAAATGAATAAAGAGATGGGGAGAGATTGCAGGGTGTAAAAAGAGAAGCTGGAGGAGGAAGGGACAAACATGAAGATGGATTTGAAATAAATGGGAAGGGACAGTGCTTGTTAAGCTAACTATATGTATCTTTCTGCCTGGAGATTCTTCTGTCCTTATGAGACAGAACCAAAGCAAGGTCTTCAATTTTACTTTTCCTGAGTTTATCCTGTACCACTGGACCTCAATATTAAACAGCAGTGAGCATCAACCAGTTTCATTGCGAAGTCAAACTTAATTCCAAATCGTTACATCTGGTGGGGATTTTCTCCTGTTGGCAAAGATCCTGAAAGCCGCCAGTACTCCCCCAACAGACACAGGAGTCGGATGCTGTAGGAGAGCGGACACCACCGAGATACCAACAGATACAGGGGGTGCGAGACACAACATTCCCCCGTTCCTACCTCCCGAAGGAAAGAAGATGAAAAACCAGAAGCCAAAGTGAGAACAGGCAGACCTCACGGTGCTGAGCAGCCCGAGCACAGCTCAGCACTGACCTGCGCAGGGAGGCAGCGGACCCATGGCTCCGGGCTCCTCCTCCAGGCTCCCCCTTGCCGACACAGGGCAAGCTCTCAACGCGCCTTGGGGCTGGCTGAGACGAGTAACGGCTCTCGGGATGTTTGTGATGCACGTTGTCAGAGTTCCAGGGGTTTGTAACTTATGGGAAATGAATAAGAGAGGCGATGGGCTGACATGAGACACGTCTGGGAAACTTCCAGGCTGCCGCCAGACGATGCCCAGGTTACTAGCTGGGACGGGTTTACTCCCAAGCCTTTGCCAAGTCGTAACACATGATTTATCATTCCGGGCCGAAATGGGGAACAGCGAGATCCCGGTAGCTTCGGGCTTGTTGGAAGGTCTCCCACCCAAAGAGGCTGTGCTGGGGACTGCCTGGTGTTCTGTAGGACATCTGGCACACACGAGATCAGACCGCTGGCTGGAGATCCTGTCCCCAGCTACACAGCTCGAACAGAACTCAGGTCCTGGCTCCCACTTAGGCCACACCAAAATCTCACTTTTTGCCCTCTCTGCCCTCTCCCCGTGAAATACAAACTGCTTCTCTTTGCCTCACAGGCTGCATGGCTTAGCTCCTCTCCTTGTTCACCTCTAATTCACCCCCAAGCATATGGGGATCATTTGGGATAAAGCTTCAAGAATGCATTCGACATAAATTATTGTTCCCCTCCTAAACGGATTACAAAAATCCTTTTATTACAAAATATTAAAATGTTCAAATTGTTGGTGTGGAAAAATGCTTCCTGGTGGTAAAGTTTTTAAAAATTGAGTTTTTAAGCACAAACGTAATCCTTCCTGGCTAACATTTCCAGTCTTGTGAAACATCTAGATACAAATTGCACAGAGGCCTGGCTGTGCTGCGAACAAAGGAAGATGTTGCCTGTAAATAGCTTAGAGGACATCAGAAGACACTTCTCTCATCAGCAATCTTTTTAGCTTAATATAGCTCCTCTTTGCATAAAACATTGACATTTTTGCAATGTTTGGACCCAATGGTGCGAATGCTGATTGTCATCCGAAGATGCCGGAGCGTACCTTCAGAAATATGCAAGAACATTTTACAGACAGTAGTTTTACTTGCCTCCAAAATGCTGTATCTTAATATTTCATACTTTATATATATTTAAATGTTAGTACCACTGGATAAATGCTAACATGCTTTTATGCTAATGCAATCACTGAAAATCCAGATAATGTTGTGTATTGGCATATACTGTTAGTGAATTATGGATACCTAAATGTACAATCCCACATGCCTAGCAATTATTTTTGTTAGTGCATTTAACTTTTATTTGCAATCAGAGCACACGAGGATTGTTCAAATGAAGTTTACTTTTGCAAACTGCTGAATGGAAAACATTTTGTTAAAGGTTTAAAAACAGTGAGGCTGTGATGAGGTTGCAGAGTTGCAATAAGGGCAGCGCTCAGAGAACTCTACCAGATGGAACGATGTTTGGTTTGGTCACAGGCTCGGCAATTAAACCCCAAATGTCTAAAACGAAGGACGTATAAGAGAAACAAGAGATGAAATCTTGATTTCTTCCGAACCAAGTCACTCTCTCGCAAGACAGAGGCTCACAAGTAGAGGCAGACGGAGCCCTGGAGGACCGCATCCATCCAGGCAATTCCCTGGGACCCTTTCCTCTGGGGACCAAACTCCTCTGTGCTAAGGCTGCTTTTCAAAACCAGTTTAAGCCAAATAAACCAGACTGCTATCAGGGCAAGGAAATCCCAAACATCCCCTCCTGTGCCTTCTCCTCCTCCTCCTCCCTCCTGCCTTTGCTGATTTCGGCATCTTGGCCAGCTACACGGCCCATTGACTCAAATTGCTGATCCACTTGAAAACCATTTTATCCCAGCTTGGTTTTCAGCTCTCTGAGCCAAATCCCCACCAGACTGCACGCAGGCAGGGCCCGGGACCCAGCCTGAGGCAGTGCTGCTGCCCTTCTACAGCAGTTGCACTTAAATTCACTGTGAAACCAGCTCCTGAAGCAAGGGAAGAACTGCTATAAATCCACCTCCCACCTGCAGCATGTCATTGGCAGTGAGGAAGAGCTGCAGTGAGAGTTACAGGCCTGGAGGTGGAAATCAGAGCTTCAGTTTTAGGCTGTGAACCTGGGAAATCACCAGGCTCTGTAGGAGGACACGGCTCTGACCTCTCTGAACAGCAGGAGTAAGACTTGGGTGATGCAGCTGGTTTCTCCATCCTTCCCCTGCTTCGTGCCTGCACCCACCTGGTCAGAGTTACAGACAAAGCAAACCTGAAGAAAACCTGAGCATTTTTCAGTTTAAAAGTTCTGGATCTGACCCCTGCAGGTCTGAGACTACTCAGTGCCCTGTGGTTTTCTCCTGTGTAACACCACTCACCTACAGACAGCACCACAGACAAACGACCTCCTGCAGGTTCGGCTACGCCAGGACTTACCAACCTCCCAGGCTGGGCAGAGGAGCTGCTACGATCACAATCCGATTTTTCTCTGGGAAGGTTTGCTTACCTTGAACCTGCTGGCCTGAGCCAACCCGGCTGCTTTCACTTGAAGGGACCTGGGAGGTGCCACAGACCCCCTCGGCAAGCAGGAGACTGCCGCCTCTTGCCCAGGCATGGCTCAGCATCCAGCAGAAGACCTGATACCAGCACGGGGCATATGAGCACAGATCAGATCATGTCCCCACAGCCCAGCGAGCTACGGCACCTCTGGGCAATTACAGGGAAGTCCTGCCACCAGACTGAGGCCCCCAGGAACAACTGCGAGGGAAGGAAATAAATAACAACCCCTCCAAAGAACAAAGCACGACCGAAAACGCTTAGCGTGAAGTACATGAAATGCCCCTGGCAGTTTAAGCAGAGCATGGAGTAACCTGAGAAAAGGTACGAACAAATAAATTAACCAGCTAGCACAAAGCAGATGAGTTGGCATGTAGGTGTCTACTGAGAAAGCTTAAGCACAGCAAGGAGAAAAAAGCAAATCCAAAACTGAAGCATAATATTCCTCACATTTTGGAACTCAGCTCTCAGACAATACATCATCTGAACCACTCAAAATTACCATCTGTCAGAACGTCCTTTAAAGAAAAAAGGCTTAAAAGTTTTCAGAGCAGTATTTTAATATTGTCACGTTAGAAAAGACACAGTTTCTGTCCAAAGGAAGGCATTTCCAATAAAATGAGAAATACTATGCAAAAACATTAGTTTCATCAGCCAGTGCTACATGCTCATCTCATGAGAGAATGAATTTCTTGAGTCTCGATCATGTCACATTAGCTAAATCCGAGAAGATAGGGTTTGATAGCCCCTTTTTATTTTGTAGGTTGCCTTTACATGTTTCCAGAGCCTCTGCATGAACCATATTAATTAATTAAACATCCACATGCCATTAAAAACCCTAAGGAAACAATTATAGTTTCAAATATTCAGATATGCCAGCAGATGACAAGCAGGTCTATGTTTCTGCCATGAAGGAATGTATCTTATTGTAATCAATACGGCGAGCTCTGTTTCAAATCATGAGCTGGATCATTTCCTGGTGTAAATCAGGGGACCTGCTGCTGTCAGTGAAGCCCCATTACTCTGTACATACTGAAGACCAACTGCATTCTGTGTAAGGTTGCAAAAGAAATGCAGATTTGTAGACTATATATTAGACTAAGTGATAAATAATTTATAACGGTGGAGAAAGTGATCATATTTTTAGGCATACAAATAAGCAGATATAATGGTCCTGACTTTCAATCTTCAGTCTTCACTTCCGACCTTGAAGTTTGGGTCCATCCAATGCATTTCTGAAGTCTCTGTGCAGGGGAATGCGCACTATACCCGTGCACACAACAACGCCCAGACACCCGTAAAACAAAAAGAGCACCAACAAAACCCACCTTGCCCACAGGGCGCACCTGAGTGGTACACGTTCCCACCTAGCACGGGGCAGACTAGGTTCCCGTGGGCAACAGCCATCAGCCAGTGAATCACAGACATCCTCCAGATCAGTCTCTAACACTGTATGTAATTGAAACTGCTTTGGTTACACCTGTAGGTCAGAGGGAAGTGTCCCTGAGGCTAAAAATAAAAAATAAAACCCCTTCAAAGACCATGGGAGCTGCTATATTTCTGAAATCAGCATCTCACTATCCTAAAGCAGCCTTGGAGCAAGGAATAGAAGGGAGAACAGAGCACCCTGGGCGCTCATAACTGCATCATCCTCAGAATCTTCCCCCTGAAAGGGCTGCTAAGGGGATAGGAGGGGAAGGAAGAATTATTCTCCTCGGATTTGGGTAAAAACAAGGAGATCAGGGAAAAAAAGCAATCATAGTTTCCACGCTGAATTACTTCTGGCTAAGTTTAATGAGCAGGGTGAGGATGCGCTGAAGAAAAGCCTGGGGGAAGTGAAGGGCTGCAAGAAAAGGGCTAGGCAGGGGAGAAGAAACTTTGGTGTCACAAGAAGAAAAGCTTCCAGCTCTGGCTATAAATGGGGGAGCTGAGGAGAAGCACACCCAGCCCGTCGGGCTGGGCAGGAACAGAGCTCACCTGGAGAGCGCGGCTCCCAGGACGAAGGCAGCATGTTCCTTCAGGACAGGCTCCGTGCTGTTCAAGCCCTCGATCACGAGCTGGAGTCCACCCATGGAGAGGAAATCCTTCGCGTTGTCCACCTGGGAGAGAGCAGATCCCCGTCAGTACCAAACAGCCACAGCCACAGGCCTCGAGATTCAACTCCATCATTCAACAGCGCCCTGCTTCAGAACGAGCATCAGCTCATTCCTCCCCGTCTCACCAGCACGGAGCTTTAAAAAGTCTAAATTAACAGAGAACGATCGTGGCTGGTTTCATACAACACTGCCTGTGAGAATGGACGTCATGTTTGCAGGAACAGAGCCTGCTGACAGGTGGCTATTATCAAATGCGGAAGCATTGCTGATACTTTGATTAGCTATCAAAACTTCCCTCGGCACGTGCCTCAGCAATTCAGGAAACCTGATGATGTCAAAAAAGAAAATTCTCTGCTCTCTTCTCTGAGCAGGCCATTACTGGGAACCCAGGGAATTGTGTGTTTTGCAAATGCGATTAATTAATTAATCCTCTAATTGCAGCACCAGGAGTTAGAAACGCTTAAGAGCCCATCAGCAGCAGTGGTACATCAGCAGCATCACCTCTGCTCGCAGCGCTGTACACGGGCTATTCTAGGCACTTGTCATGAACATGGTCAACAATTTCCTGCGGACGTGGAAAGCGAGAAGCCAGACCCTGCTCGGGAGCACTAGCGAGGAGCTTTTCCCTCGGGCAGCCTACACAATGATTTCTCTAAATCCGACAATATTGGAGTAACTGCCACTAGGGAAAAGTTTAAACGTTAGTGGGAATTCCTCCAGGAAATTCATCAGTCTTTGACTTTAAACAAACATGGGGCTGACCAGAAAAAAATCACAGTGGACATCTGTTCTAAGGGAGAAAATTAGAAAAGGGCTCTGAGTGGTTTGCAAACAAAATTTAGAGGAACTGTGCAAAATGCTTTAAGTAGAAAATTTGGTCCAAATTCAAATTAATGCATTTTGTTTTTAAAGGCTTTTTTTGCAACTTATAAGGAAATCTGTCAAATTTTCAGAATTGCTTATGCAAATAACTTGGGTTTACGATTTCAACATTTCTCTCTTGCAAAAGAAACAAAGACAGCATATATTGGTGGATGGAAAAAGAACAAAAATGAAACTAGCTGGGCAAAATGACCTCCCTGGTTTTAGTGAGAGGGCTGATCTGAAAAGGTAGGAAAGAACAAACACTGCAAAGCGTGCAGAATATGTCGGACTAACACATCACTTCCACATCTGAATGCTCTTTGAGAGTCAGCAGTGATGTCATGCTTAGCGTTATTTCTATCTCGACCGTGTGCTTTCACCAAACGTGGCCATAAGTCAGATGGTTTAGACACCATTTTCTGGAACGAAGAAGCTACTCGGTTTTGTGTCCTATAGCCTTGTCTTCACCAAAGCACGACCTGGGGAGCTATGGCTCGTCTGTTCTCCCCACTGGGACAATACCTGTCACTTGCTGTCCCTCTGCAGAGCCGGTAACAGAAAGGCAGTCTCCGGGGGTGTCCTGTAGCTCATTCAGGATTTGCAGCAGCTTTTTGATCCTTTCAGGTCCTACTTTTAACCGTCCCTATAAACTGGATCTGCCAGACCTCTTACCATTCTGCAGGTCCCTCTTTGTCTACAAAGAAACTTATGCAGCAACCTAAATTCATCTACCGGCGGGCGCTTTTATTGCTCAAATTGAAAAAAAACGAGGCTGTTTTAAGACTAGAATTGGACGTTTACTTCTGCTCAGGAGGGAACCACCTCGTTAGGCTATGCAGTGCCTGTCTAGAAGGGAACGCTGTGCCACAGAAAGTTTCCAGCATCAGTCCTGCTAAAACCAACCGCTGCCGTATCCTCATCGGGAACAGAGTCCTGCAGGGCAGCGGCAGTGCCAGGGAGAGACCTTGACCGCAGAATATAAAGTGCACTGTAAAGCTTATTTTGAAGATGTATTCATTTTTAACCACATTTCTTCCTTCACTGGAGTCTCTTGTGAGAGCTCCTTTCCTCACCATTAAATTAAAAAAAAAAAAAAAGGCACCAAAAAACACAACAAAATCCCCAAACCCAACAACTCGAAGGTATTAACCTCTCTGGGGAGCAGAGGATGCTGTGAGGCAGTCTGCCTGTGCCTCGCTTCAGTCCACTGAAAACAGCACGGAAGAAAGGCAAAGATCAAAAGAGCTCTTGAGTAAAGTACACAGGCAAGGTTGGAGAGGAGAGGGATGGGAGAAGAGCAAATATGACAGCAGTTACTTAGGGAGCGCCTTCAAATTGGAAGGGAAGGAAAATGGGGAGGGGAGATGAGAGAGAAAATGTTAGGAAATGAAAGTGAGGAAAAGCAGCATGTCAACCATCCGCGATGGAGAGGAAATTAGCAGTGAGAAATGGTGTAGCATGTCACAGGAGGGAAGAGAGAAAGATAAGGAGAGTAAATAATTGAGAGAAAGAGCCTGCAAAAGCATGAGCAGGGCTTGGCTCCGCACACTGCTGTGCAAGCACCGTGAACTCTGTTTATAAATGAGTTATGCTCTGGCCTCTGCACATTTGCATTTGTTTTTTATGCATTACGGATAACCTAGGAAGCCAAACCGTCCTGCTCTTCCTCCAAGATGGACTCCCAAACATGCCAACTTGAATCCTGACTGATGAGAAGCAAACCAGAGCTGGCAACCCGAAGCCGAGCAGACAGAGCCCTTGGGCCGGCTCTCCAGGAGCAGGAGAGCATCTCTCCCCAGCTCAGCCCCGACCACAGTTCCCCTCTGCTCCTTCGTGGAGGGTTTGGCAGCTTCCTGTCCAGGATGCCCGTGACCGCGCTGCGGAGCAAAGCACAATCCTTCGCTTGCAAACCCCGCAGGGCACGACATGTCCCACTCAACAGGTATTTGGGGAGAGGAATAATCGGCAAAAGCAGAGGCACACTGCCACCGGTACCCCGTGCTGGTGCCCACAGCCCTGCAGCCCCAGGCCCCACACCTGCGACGTCCCACAGCCTCCAGGGGCACGGCGCCGCTCCCGACCGGTTGGGTCCTCGCAGCGCTCTGCGGCACAGGCACACTTGGCTGCTGCTCAGTAATTACATTAAGCCGGTGCTGCTAAAGTCAGTACCGAGCGGAGATAATGCTCTGGACACATTCAACTCGCTGGAAGAAGAAAGAGGAGGAAAAGCCACGCTGGCTTACAGACAAGTCATATTTCTTATCAGCTTCCTGCCTGATGAGAAGGTGTTGCCCAGCCATCTGCCCCGACAGCGCGGGCACAGAGCAACGTTGTGATGGATGCACAAAGGAGCCCTGTGTGCGCCGTGCCAGCCTCCCTGCCATTTCCCTCTCTGACCCATTTGATGCTGGACGCGGTTCCCTTTGATGCTCCGAGCCCTGCCCTGGGAGCGGAGATCGTTTCCCTGCTGGTCCTGTCTGAAATGGCTCACCCCATCCTGCGCCACAAGCAGGCAGGGTTTTACGCTGGAATAATCCAGAACGTTATGCTGGGATCCAAAGCATCCCAGCGTGTTTGGGAATTGCTTTTTAGCATGCTGGCCTGATGCTCTGGCACCCTTAACTGGACAGAATTAGCCCTGAGTAGAAATACGAAGCTCTTAGGGCGCCCATTGTTCACACTTATTCTCTGAGTCAGACAGATGTGGGCAGTGAAACAAAAGCATTGAGAACAAACAGCAAGGAAGCCTCTGCGTGTGCATGACAGAGATTTAATGTGGAAAGGCAAGACAAAGAGCCCTGCAAATAATGCTTCTATTAGCTGGAACATGGGACTCCATTCCCAGCAGCTTGTTCCTTCAGCTAACTTCCCCCCCAAAATGTGTTTGTTTTTGTAAGAAACGCCATTCCAGCAAAAGGTCTTGCGCCGTCACCTCTCGGGAGTTCTCGTTCACCCTCTGAAATAACAAAAGTCACCGAGAGTGACAGTGGAAACTCTCCCAGTCTGCTCCAGTCCCTCCCGGTCACCGGGCAGGGAGAAGCCCCATCCTCTCCCAGGAGGCTGAGCACAGTCCCGATGCCCGGACACACAACCAAACCGCTGCGGCCTGAGAAGGCACCAAGCACAATGGAGGAGAGCGGCATGCCCAGAGCCTGCAGCAAACCAGGGTTAAAAATGTGTGAGCTTAAAGCAGAGCAAGAGAGATCTGAGAGGGGGAAAGAGTGTGAGCATAAACCAGAGGAAGAAAGATCTCAGGAGATATTCAACCTCATGCACAGCCAATTACCATGGCTCAGCTGATGCTCAGCAACTGGCCATTTGCCTGAGCCTTCAGTCATTTCTGCCATCAGCCCAGCTGCGAGAGAGGCTCTGCAGGCCAGTTCTTACTCACACCAAGACAAAATACAGGCTTCTGGGTGTCTGTCATCTTCCCTGGTATGAAGACATTCTCTGTGAACTGGTCTAAGAGGACCTACTTGCAGCCACAAACGCTTTCCATGGAAGAAGCGAGAAAATATTTTTATTTTTTTTAGCAGCCTTCAATATACTTACCCAGAAAGTGGCAGATAAAACCCATTTTCATAACATTAACAAGTATATAAAAAAAGAAGAGAGGACAAGAAAAAAAGCCTGAGAACAGACAACAAATCAAGCAACACTAACCCCTAGGAAACTGCTTGCTACTGCTACAAGTGATGATTTATTCAAACTCGGATAAAAAATAAGCCTGCAGTAGCCTCTGCTATCTGTTATTGTCCCAGGATTATGCTAATTAAGTAATTTGTATTACCTGATACTGATAAGAAAAATAAAACCATGTTTATAATACCGTAGTCCCTGGATTTTACATGGTAGTTACAAATGCATTTTTGTTACCTGGTGTACATAATATTCGAGATCATAAAGCGCCGCTACTTTTTCATCCAGTGTGGAAGCAGAGCTGTTGAATTTGCTGATTAATTTATCCATGATTTCATAATCTGTCTCCATCTTCACGTTCAGCTTTTCAAACTCCTCCTTCAGCTGCTGTATGGGACGGAACTTCTTCCTCACCTCTTCCTCGTGGGCCTTGAAAGCAGCAGGAGGAAAGCAGATATGAAGGCAGGCGATAAAGAAAGCAACCCCGGCCCCAGACGTACAAGGGGAACGTGGCTGTCTCGTATTTACCACTCCGTGTCAGAGCTGTAGGGCAGGGCTGGAAGGTACCTTGGGAGAAGGTGTAGGACCTGAAGACAGGGGAGGGGACAGCTGCCCAGGTGCAGCCTCTGGCAGCTCGCTCTGCTGCCTGCCGTGCTGCCCCTGGCTCACAGCAGGCACCACGTGTGGTGGGACCTGTCTCAGAGCTGTGGACCGCGTTCGGCAGCTCGGACACCCAGAGGCTCACACCACAACCCTGTGCAGCACTCATCCGCCTGAACCCAGCCCAAGACGCGTGGAGCAGCCTCCTGGGTGTTTGGGCCCTTCTGGGAAGCCCAGGACCTCGTGTGTCTATAAAATATGGCTCGCGGATACTAGCGCACCTTCCCCCAGCAGCTTAGCACCTAATGCTTTGTACCCCATTTCCACACCCTATGCACTTTTCAGATCAACGCAGAGCACAGGGGCACAGCGACCCGATGAACCAAGAGCAGCAGCAAGGCGTGCAGCAGGGAAGGAGAAGGCTCTGCCAGAGACTCGAGAGCCCCAGAGGCAGCAGAGACCACTCCTCCCGCAGCAGCACTGGTGACGCTGGGACCAGCAGGGCAGAGCCTGCTGCTGCACGAGGACAGGAAAGCAGAGGCCAGACTGAAGACGCACTGCCCAAGAGCAGGAGAAAGCAAGGAAGAGTAATGGAAGTAAAAGCCCTGGCAATCTAGTAGCAGTTGTACAATCTGCGCTAATGACTGCTGGCCTAATTACTACAGGAACTGCACAGATACACAGAACACTATCCCCACTCCAGCCACACTGAAGGAATTGCTTTTGCAATAGCATATACAGGAGCATGCTTGGTGTAAAACTCAATTTACTTTGACACAGTTACTTCAAGGATGAATTTGCTCCCTGCAGGAGTGATTTTAAATGGAGTAGTTTAGGTCCATTAGATATAGCTGGTGTTAGCCCAGTTGCTGGGACAATAGCTATTCTAACAGGTTTTTTAAAATATGGCTTATTTTCACATAATAGAGTATCACTAATTTTTGCATTTAAATGGCACTCATTTCAAGAAGTCCTGCTATCAGTAATGCTACCTGCTGCATAAATAATCTTACAGAAAACAAAACATTGCCCTGATGTCAAACAGAGGAAAGATATTCCTGGGACTCAAAGACAATGGCCCTGACTCGCACCTCAAATTTCCTTCAACGTCAAGGCAGCAGGAGGAGCTAGGGCCTAAGGAAATACTTGGAAGTGGAGAAGGAGACAAAGGCTGTGATCAGTCTGGCAGGTCACTCATCCCACCGGTGTCATGCCAGTGGCTGCTCGTGTGCTGGGGACCAGCTCCAAGCCTGGAGCTGGCTGAAAGCAGAACATGCATTCTCTCTTTGACTTTGAATTGTCCACTTTCTGTAACTAAACAGGAAGTTTACAGCTTCTTTAGGTTAACTTCAACCTATGCTCCACCAAAGCCATTTGTGTTTTTACTACCCTGGCGTGAGGTTGGAAACTTAAACCATAAGATCACTTCTGGATCCAAGTGTGCCAATGGCAGGGGATGGTACATCCCAGGGCCTGTCACCATCACTGAATCCAAAATAAAGAGCCTTAGCTGTGCTTTTTGTACTTCCTCACTCTAATGAGGATAACGAACAGCAAGTAGCCTCACACTGAAATCCATTCCACTTCAGGGGCTTGCAGACATTTTTGTGGCAGATGAACAAGTAAATCAAAACAATGGATAAAAATGCAATGCAAACAACGGAAAGGAAATCAGCCCATGGGTTCACCCAGGTGTTTGCAAGCAACTTTTCTGCGTTATTAATTCAGGTCTAATCACACCAGTATCCAAACAGAAAACTCAGGGGAGCAGCGTCACAGCGGAGAGCTTACTGACTGCACCTCCCCTGGGTTCACAGGAAAGATCCCATAATTTCATGTTAGCATTTCTATCCTAAGAATGGCAGGAAGAAATCTGGTGGGTGGATGGCTTGTGAGGATGGGTACGTGCACACCGTATGCCTGGTTTGCTCGCTGAGATCCCACTGACTTGAGTTAAGACCAGGAGGCACCGCTGTACGATGGGTGAGCTGTTGTGCAGCTGCTGATCCAGCCCGCTCCACCATGCAGCCCCCTCCCACTGACAACTCATGGGATAATTATTGCCAGGAAACACTGAAATGTGACAATATACTTAAGTAGTTATAAGTAGCTTGCAAAACAGGGCCTCTAAGTTAGAAATGAATACAATGGGCCTGAACAGAAGTTTTCCGTTTTAATGGAAAACCCAGGATTCATGCAAAAAGAGGTGAGAGTTTCCCAGGGGACTTTACCACTGACAGAACAGCAAACGTATTTTAGGTCCATATTCACCAGGTGATTAGTCTGGACAGTATTTTCCCAAGTAATTGCTTTAACCATATTCCCAAGACACGCTACACAGCGCATTCACATCAGCATACTGTGCATTGCTTTAGAAACAGGGAACTGTCTTTACCATTCTTTCCGCCTTCTCACTTTCCTTCATTTTAGCCAATGCCTTTTTGAGCTCCTGGGATGTGAATGAATTTGAGTCAATATCCATCTTGTCCAGCCTTGCAGAGGAAACAAAACAAAACATTACACGAATGAACAATTTTATCTGTAACATTTTCATTGCAACATATTAGCAATGGATAATATCAGGTGAAAAAGAGCTAAGAGAGCTAGACCAGCACATATCTCACTTAAAACACACTCGAAAAGCTCCGCGCTCAACAAAAGGTTAGTCCCAGTGCTGTATTTTTTGTGTGGTTTGCAGACACCTCACCTTGACAATCACAAAAGGCTTCAGAATCTGCATGCAGACCCAAAATCTCAAGCTTTAACACAGCAAGAATCGCTGATTAATTTATGCCTCTGCTTTCATGTAGGAATACAGAAAAATAGGAAATGTTCATGTGAAAAAAGGAGAAAGCACCACTGTGTCACTAGATCGTTGCTAAGGAATCGCAAGCTTTAGCAGAGATATACAGCTGAAGTTCTGGTGATCATCGTATGCTGTAACTTTATTACAGCAAGCCTAAGTTCAACCAGAAATTTAACAAAAATGCTGAAAAGATAAATAATTTGTTGCTTTTTTTGTCGATCTTATTGGCTCAGGGAACTTATCTGAGCTGTAAACACTCCTGTAGAGGAAAACAAAAAGGAAAGCCAACCACTGAGGCATCATGAAGTTAATGAGCTCCATACCCCAAACAAGAGGAGCTACAGGGAGCAAGGGAAAGGCTATTTGCAACGTCAAATCCCTGCACTTCAGGAAGGAAAGTTCCCAATAGTAACTGGACGTGTCTTTGTTAAGAGTGTGCCAAAGGGAAAATCAGCACGAGAGAAACTGTAACACAAACCTGGGTGCAGGGAAGGCTGTGTGATCGAAGGGGAACAAAAGCAATAACTCATGTGAGCACCAAGCTAAAACCATACTGGATTGGACTCAGGTCAACACAAACGAAGCCTCTCACAGCTGCTCTGATGGTTTAAGCTTAGAAAGTAATTTCAGACTGATTGCTGTAGATATTTCAAAGGAAAAAATGTCATTCAGAGAAGCCAGGTTGCAAATTTAGTTTTGGCAGCATGGCACAAGAAGCCATAAAGGCATCTCTGAATACCTACTCAGGGCACTTCTACCACCATCCAAAGGGATCACAAAGGATGGAGGCCAAGTTTCAGCACGACTGAACCCATAAACCAGCAATTAAGTCTCCGGACGACACAGCAATTGAGTGCCCCAGGGAACCTGTCTGCTAATAAAAGGCACAAAATTCCTAGTTTGGCTCTATGCAGCGTGAAGGCAGGTGCTTTGCATCACTGTACCTTCTTCTTCTTTTCTCTTCTCTCGTGTCACTTTTTCCATTTTCACTGTCTGGAAGCCGGGCTTCTCTGTCTCCTGTCTGCAGGTTTAGTCGTACGTGTGACCCTGCAGGAACGGCCTGACCTACAAACAAAGGTCAGATGCTTTAGGCTACGCACACCATTACAGGTTTGCACACAAAGGGCAAGCTGAAGTCACACGCTCCTGCTCAAAAGAACCACACAAAAATAAATAACACGCAAAAAAAAAACCCTCATCCTACACGGCGAGAGAGAGGCTATTGACTGCTGGTCACCCAACCCTCCGGTAACGTCCTTGTGCCACAAGTGCTATTTTAACCTTGCAGAAATGCCACGCTGACCTTACCCGCCGATTCCTAAGCAAGCATTAATAATCTACATCAGGAGTAGATTTTGAGACTATTTGGAGAAAGGGGAATAGACTGCTGAATATGGGTAGGCAGCATGAAACACAGCTGCCAAAATGAAATCAAAGCATACATCAGAGTACAGCCTGGTGTGCTGAATATCAAGTGTACCGAGGCGAGGTTGTGTTGGTTTGGAAATATTGTATTAAAAGGAATAACTGATCACTACTACCTGCCAACAAAAATATACAGAATACATTAAACTTTGCTTTTAAACGCATAAAAGTTGGGAAATTCAGAGCGTTTTTTCTTGGTCACAATTTACCACAAACACATCATGACGGCCACCTGTTGCACAGGGATGGAGAGATGACAGTATTTGGTTGCTTCTTCTTGATTTTGCTTACTTTCCTCTTAACGTAATAAATTTGCCTGCTTAAGAAAGTAGGATCACAGCTGAAAAAACATGGAGATCTCAGCTGCACACACCCAGAAGTACATAGACAGACACACAGCTGCTCACGTTCTTCTCCATGAGGATTCCCTCTTTAGCTTTTCCTTCATTTCCTTTTAGCTAAAAAGATGCTTAGAATAAACCAACACAGCATGTAGGAGACAGGTAGCATCTCCTATCAAAGGGAAGTGAAGACAAGGATAATTATCTTGTACGATAAATACATGTTCTCATAAACAAAATTCTCTAATCTAGGGAACCTCTGGACTGATTCCACCCATTGAAGACCAAAGAGACATGTCGCTGATCAAAGGATGCGGTGCTTGCTTTGCAAGACCCGAATGTTTGTCACAATTCAGATAAAAACATTTCAAAGCCTAAAGCCATGCAGCAGGTACAAATGGTTTTATAAAAAGGAGAAATCCAATTTGGAGGATTTCTGGGTGCATTTCTGATAGCTGTTCTTTCTCTCCCACCATATCCTTTCAGCAGGATGTTGCACTGGTTTGATATGTGAAGGGACCGACGTGTTTGTCTGTCTTAAACTAAGCAAAGACAGGCTCATTACGCCTCCCCTGCATGCAGGTGCAAGGGCACACATCCATGGGCGAGCCTCATGACCCAACTGCTCTACTGCTCCTTCACTTGTTATTCCTGGGACCTTTAGTCTACGTGCCCGCGTAGAGAGGAGCACGTTCCCATTTTCAGAAGGTGAGCTGTGCAGCAACGCGCTGTGGTGGCCGAGCTGTTCCCCTCACAGGCCGTGCAGCTGGGACATTTCTTGAGGCAGGGAGCTGCCAGCAAGAAAAAAAAAAGGTATAAAGTAGCATTACATGCTGAACATACGGGACGTCTTCCTCCTCCACGAGCATGACCATCACTTGGCCGAGGAGACGGCAAGGAAAAAGCTGGGTCCTTCCCATCGCTGAGCGAGAGGCTCTCCTCGCCGGCTCAAAAGCACTCGGGCAGCCCAGGTTGCAGCCACGGCATCTGCTCGAGCAGCTCCTGATCTGTCCAACGCGGCCAGAAATAAACGTCCCTGTTACAACAGTACAGTATATTCTGGCTTTCATGTTGCTAGTGCATCTGGCCACATTAGTTCACTCTGTTGCCAGGGGAGAGGAACAAGGCTGACGGGCTTCACTTAAAAGAAACATAAAAAGGCAAAGCACTGGAGCAGCCTCCAGTAGGGCTGGATGACTCCCACGTGACCAGTCCTCCCAGTTGTTATTTTCAGCGAGCAGTAAAAAGAGGATCTGAATCCCAGCGTGCACGAACTCACAAATCCAGCATGACTGAATTAAGGATGTTCCCATCAAAGAAGACACAAACCTTTCTACTTCTGCTTCTTCACACTTTCCCAAACAAAATTTGACTAAGGCTGTCCAAACCCCAGAGCAGAAATCTTGGCTCTGATGTATTTAAACGGCATTCATTGCTGCAGGAATTTCTTGCCACTGTGCACAGCAGCACAGGTTCATGCCACAGCAGGACAAACATATTGTCTTATTAAGCAAACCAAGAAAGACATCTCTGTTTGCAGTAAAAAGATTCGCGCAGTCACTTAAAATATTCCAGATGTTTGAGCCGGGTGAGGACTTCAGTCTTGTTTAGTTTGGGATATTTTAAAGTATTATTCATAAAGTGTATTTCAGGGTGGGTTGACTTGAATAATGTGATTAAAATTGCTGACTTAAACGAGCAAGCTGGAAATCTTGAATTTTAATCTTGTTTCAGTATGCAGCTTCTAGACATTTCCTTTAAAAACAGTTGATTCTCTTTGATTCCTATAATTTGATACTATTCAACAACTAGGAGCATGCACTGAAGCTATACATATGTAAGCAATTACCCAGCTTAACGTTCTGTTGATACAGAATCATATCCTTAATAGCTTTTTTTTCCTAGAGGAATTCATTTTTACTTATTGTTTGCATTAAGTTGCATTTGGAAACCAAAACTCAATTAAAAACTGTAACAATTTTACATTTAAGTGATTTTCTGACCTTTTTTCTGCTTGATGCCTCAGAAAAATACCAGATGATTACCCGAACAGGTACGCGCTGCACTCCTGAGCGCTGAATCACACAGCTCCCACATGGCCTCACTTTGCAGACACCTCAAAATCCTCCAGCTGCTCCATCTCCTCCCGTCCCACTGCCTCGCTCCCTCGAATGGGAAGGAGGGGTTTCCATTTAATTAATTTCTCGGCTCTGAATCACCTAACTAGTGTGTAGAAAGAGCTGCTTAAAGCATGAGAACCCCCCTGTGACCCCGCAGAAAAGGCTGTAGAGCTGCTGCTGGAGGAAGCCAACAAACTCCTTCCCCCACATCCCGTCTGTGTTCTTCACACCTTACACAAAGCCCACCCCTGGAATTTTTTTTGACCGTAATTTAAAGGATTTGAAAAAGCACAATTGCATTAGCTTGGGCTTGCTCTGCTTGTCCAGGAAAAGAAGCCCCCAGCTCTAAGCAGGCTGCCGAGGCCAGACACGAGCGGCGTGCCCAAATCGTGCTGGGTTTCGGAGGTCTTCCTGGTGCCTGAGCATTCGTCATGCTGGGATGCGTCCTGTCTGTCTTGAAAGTTGCTTAAATTGACACCGAGGAAGAATTTAATTTATAGCCCTATTCTTTTAATCTTGGACAGCCAGATTTTTTCAGACATCCGTTTATTCCTCCTTATAATATATTAGATGGAGTAACTGCACCAGAGTCAGCTTCAAGGCAGCAACTCACTCTCGGGGGTTCTGCTGACATTTATAAACTGATCCTATTTCTCTCTTGTGTTTTATGTTATCAGCTAAACCTGTCGGCTTAAATTATTGCCTTGTAACCAAATCACAGTTATCTATTATTCTGTTATGTGTACGTTTCTGAAGCTCTGCACCTATATCAAGTTTTGCAGGGGCTGAAAACAAGACTATAAATAAATAAACAAATGGAAAACACAACACACTTCCATCGCGCACACAGCTAAGGGAAGAAGCAGGTAGGGTAAACACAGAGTATCTAAAAGCAGAGGGCTGCTGTGCTGAAGGTGTCACGTAACATCCAGGTGAGCCCACCTCTCCTTTCCTAGACAAGGATCAAATGCCAGCCATGTTTCCTCATGAAACAAGAAAGGTGCAGTCCTGCCCAGTACCTTTCCAGTACTCTACCCCAATTAGTGCTGGCCACTGCTGGCCTGGTTTGGCATCTCTGCATGGGGACAAGGCGGTGCCACAACTCGACATAGAGCAATAAGAAGGGATTAAAAATAATGGCGGAAGTTTTACATCATGCATATACATGCAAACCTCATACAGAGGTCTGCAATATCCCTCTAAGCTTCCCCATCTCCTGCCCGCCTCCAACTCGAGCTGTGGTCCATCGATGTGCCCAGCAAGAGCAGCGCAACACGGACGTGAGATTGTGCCAGGAACACCCTCCTGCTCCGTCCTGTCCCCAGCAGCAGAGCGTTGCTCTGGGATGGCTTCTGTAAGCAGAAACAGGGCACCACAGCACCCCAGGGCAGCCCCTCGGCCCCTGCTCCTTCACATCTTCCTGTCTGCTCACTCCCCAAGCCAGCATCCTCATCTGCCATTGGATAAAAAATAAAATATCTATTCAGTGTGAAAACAGCCCACCGTTACAAGTCGGAGACTGGCTCCACGGTTCTTGGAAATCACCTTGGTGTCTGAGAGAGCATCAGATAAGATCTACCTTTCCTTGCTCTTTGTTCGTTTCAGTGCAGGTGAGTGATGGGAAGGTTCTTTCTGATAGAGGCAACAAAAGAATCTGCAAATCGATACCTGAATGTTCCCAGCAAAACAAACTGGCAGTGCTGCAATGCTGAAAATAATAAGGCTGCACAAGACTGGCAGAGCATTCTCAAGAAGTGATCTGATGACACCACATCTCCACCTTCAAATAAAATAATGATTAAAAAGCACGAGGAGACAAACCCCAGGAAGCAGCACAGCTTCCCTCTGCTGTGGCCCAGGAACCACCAGTACCACGGCCGGGCACTGAAGGGATGCTGGGGCATCCCGGTGTCCCCTGAAGCTCCAACATGCCATAACCAGCCGAGTGGCGACACCAGGATTATCCCCAGCGCGGCTCAGACCAGAAAGAGCCACAGCCTCTTTGCTGCAGAGGGCAGGGGACAGAGCCCAGGCTGGAGCTAGGGGACAGCTCCTTGCCCAGGGATGCTCAGACAGGGTGGTGACGACAGCCCCGGCACCTCCCAGGCTGCCCGCGCCACTGCGGGCTCTGCCTGCGGAGCAGGTGGGATTTTGCAGGAGCAGCCAGGTGAGCACAGTGCTCTGATGCCCGTTTCCCACGTTGAATGCTGTGCTCAAAGAAAAATCATACGAACCAGCCTTAATCTGGCGGGGTTTGGTGTGTGTGCTCCGACTCCGGCCTCACTGGTTAGCAGCGGTGAGCAAGGAGGCAGTCAGAGCCTGTTTTTATTCTTTAAGGCTGAGTCACAGCACTCCTTGGACTGCTTGTTATTTCAAAACAGAACATTTTTACATACAAAAGGAAGAGAAGATGTGTAGCAGGCACAGGTCAAGAAGAGATGGATTACTGATGGGAAGAGGAAGCACAGAGCCTGAATCTCATTTTGCTATTTCCTGCACTTTTTTTTAAATTTTATTTTCTGCTTAGCTTTCTATATTAGTTCATCCAGCACTCCCAGCTCCTCCCTGTTAAGTGCCACTTGGAAAGGGAATTTATATGCTATTTATCACCCCTTAGGGTTGGGAGAGGTTTAGCAGCACCAGGCCCCAAAGCTCCCCACAGAAGCTGCCCCAGCAGCCCCAGGCATTTGTTAGGCATTGGAACGGGCTGCCCAGGGAAGTGGCTGAATCACCACCCCTGGAGGTCTTTAAAAGACGTTTAGATGTAGAGCTTAGTGATATGGGTTAGTGGAGGACTTGGTAGTGTTAGGGCAGAGGTTGGACCAAGTGATCTTGGAGGTCTCTTCCAACCTAGACGGTTCTGTCGTTCTGTGCTTTCCCACTGCCCCTCGTTTGCAGCGCAGGCAGCGAGGAAGCGCCTGCTCCAGCACTCACGTTCACACTGAGGTATCAGCTCCCGTGGTGCTGGATCGAGTGCTTTATGCAGATCCTACGGCCACCTCGTGTACAGCTCTCGTTTCCATCAATTCTGCACTTCTGCTGGGAAATGACACCCTTTGTGAAGCCCGGTCCTACTTGCTGCTCATCGCTCCCTGCCTTCTCAGGTCTGCACAGTCAGTGACAGCAAGGGCTCTAATTACCTACTGTAATTAATTAGAAACTTTTTTGTAACTACTATACGCATGCCATGTTCATAAACTGTTTCTTAAGTATGTGCTTGTGGCATCTGTAGGGGATCGCATCTCTTCCAGGGCTGCCTGGATGGCTGACAGCATCCCTGGGCTGCCTCTGTCTGCAAACAAAAAGTTCTTGTAGTGTCAAGCTGGTTTTATCACCGTTATTTTGTATTATTATTGCACCTGGGAGGCCTCAATATGGACAAAGATCCTGCTGTGCAAAGTACCTGCAAGAACAAAGAGACATCACTTCTTGGGATTACAGAGGAAACCATGATAGAGGAGTTTTGTCCTTATGACAAGAGCAAACAACAACTGAAATTGTTTTCTTTTGTTTTCCAGAGTGCACAGACAAACACAGAGCACGACGGGCCTGCTCCCGGGCTTGGTGATGCTGAGGGGAACTCACCTGTGGGGCTGAGCCATGGGTGAGCACAGTGTGCAGCCCTCTGGGAAGCCCCATGGGGTGCACGGCCCTGCCTGTGTGCTCTTGGAAGGACTCACAAGCCTTCCTACAGGCTAGCACTGCTGCAGCATAAAGCTAACAAACCCCAAAGCCTCAGGTATTTAACTTCTTCTTACTAAAGACAAGCAAAACTGTTCTAAATTGCATGAACGCAGGATTACTACAGTGTTATGGGCATCGATACCCCACAAACTGCCAGATGTAGGGGCTGCATCCCTTTGTGCTCACTAGCTCTCGGCAGCATCTTGCACCAGCGTCTTCCAGGAATGGCTGAGTCTGATGAATTATCGAGAGACTGAATGAACAGTTTAAAAAAACAACAAGGATGTTTCACATGAAAGACACTTAGTTGGTCCGTTTATCTGACAAATTCTTCCTGTAATACTCCGAGCTATGCTAATAAACACCCTGCGAGTCAGCCTGTCAAAATGGTGATGTCTAAATACAGAATCTCCAACACTGCTTTTGCTCCACTCCGAGCAGGGACAGAGCTATCTGAAACGCTTTCCAACTCACCAAGGGTGAATCTGTTCCCAGCTTCTGGCAGCAAAGCCACCCCCAGGAGAACCCCACATCACTGCACTGACCCACCCCAAAGGCGTCACCCTCTCTGCTCTCGCCCAGGGGTCCCAAAGAAGCAGCCCCGTTTTCTGCTGGATTTAGACCACGAACAGTGTGCGAGGAAGGGGCCGCTCTCCATTCATCTCTCATTTGGTAAGATGGAAGTTACTTACTGGTGCTTACTGGGATATTGCCTTCCGATGGCTGATGCCATGGGGATTGCTGCATGGGCTCAGAGCGCTCAGGTCGCCGTGAAACCAGGACTACGGAGAGACGAGTGCCCACAGCAAACTCCTGGAGAACTTTATCTTTCTTGCATCATACGATTTTAATGGCAACAGCTTGCTTGCTGCAGTAATGATGAGGCCTTTAAACACCATCCGTCAGGCCTACAGCTCAAACGCTTGTTTATCTGGAAAAGGATTTAAAGCTCCTCTTTTGTTCTAGTGCAGGGAGGTCTTTGTAATTTGTTTCCCTCAGCATATATAATGAAAATGTTTTTAAAATGTCTTCAGCATCCAATCCCTCCTTCCGCGACTCGACCTGCAGCTAAAGGAGAACAAAGCCTTGCGAGGAAGGCGCCCTCCAAGAAGTAATACTTGGTTAGACATGCGAAAGCATCAGTTAAATCTGGACACTCAGCTGGACCACTGCTTACGACTGCCAATTTGAGCCGAGCCAGCCCTCTCCCACTGCACCACTATTTGTGCTCTCTCAATTACCAGCGAGCACCGGGAGCCGGGTTATTCAAACTCGCAGCGCCCTGAGAGCGCCGGGCTCCAGCTCCTGCCAAACCCACCTGCTGCCTTGGCTTGGCCTGGCCTCCAGGAGAGCAAAACAAGAGCCGAGCTAGCTGCCAGCCTGAAAAGCCATCAAAACTCCAACATCTCGTGGCAGGAGGAACCACAGAGGACAAGAGAGCCAGTGGTCAGGTGCAGGGCAGAGAACGCGTCTCCTGCAAGGCGTCTGCTGCTTTTTGGTTTGCTCTGAGACAGTAAACGATGGGAGCAGAGGCAGATGCTAGCGAGGAAGAGTCTTCGGGAAGGAGCGATGGGAGGGCTCCGAGAGGACATATGGTGCCTCTCTGATGGGAGTCACTCCTGTAGCATCTGTTGATGTATCTGCTGCCGCCGCCAGTAGAGAAAAGCTTCAGATGGCACAGAGCTCCTTGCAACAAGTGCTTCTGCCCTTCCACCTCCCTCTCTGCAAAGGCTTCTCTCTCGCTTGCACTACAGCAGCAGGAAATGCACCAGGAAAAGAAAAATAGTAGCATCAAGGAAGGAGGAAGAGTTGTTCTTTTGTAAAATGGGCAGAAACATGTTTTTACTTTATAAGCAAAACTTTAGCTCCAGCTTTGAGCCAGTCATTTCCTATGCATTACCACACAGCCTTGGTTACAGCGTGATGCATGTGCTTAGTGATTCTATACGAAGCACTTAATTTATTTTCTGTTCTCATATTGGGCTCGATTCTCTGAATGCTAGCAGTCTGGAGAGTTCAATCCCCCAAAGGTCCAGGCAGCAGAAGAGAAGCAGAGATGGGAGGTGTGCAGCCACGCTCGGATCATTTCAGCTATCAAACGGCACGCTGGGCTGCACGGACGCTGGACTGACCTCTGTCTCACCACGTCAGCATCAACCAGAACCATCATTTGCAAAAGCCAGTTGTAATCCCTCACCAGCTCACCAAGTTATTTATTTCTAAGCCTAAACTACTTCATAATGTCACTGCAACCTGTTAAATAACTGTCATCCCACAGGTGTATTTGTTATACTTGAAAGCCCATCTGGGATGCTGCATGCTTATCTACATTCCCGGAAGATCAATGCAGAATGTAGGCAGAAAAGAAAAATGAGGATGACCAGGAGAATTGAGAATCTAACAGAAGGAACAGGGGATGATATTTATCCTGCCTAATTTTAGGAATCTAATAGTTAGATACTTTTCCTGAGCTAGGCAGCACAGGCTTCTTTACTGTGAAAGAGAATTGCACCTCCAAAAAATCATCAACCATAGCTGTCTTTAACACCTGTCCTGGAGAAGGAAAAATCACCCTCAAAGAGACTCTCTTTCTCTCTCCAATGAGCACTGATATGACCACCACAGATGAACACAAGGGCACAGAAAATTGCCCTCAAAGAACCTGGCGATGCAGAGCCATGACAAGGACAACTGCTCTCTCGGGAGGGATAATCTGGCAGGACCAATGCCGGAACAAGATGACGGGGTCCTGAGCTTGGTCACGCTGAATCCGTGGCTGGAAATGAGAAGCTGAACCCTAAGATTGTGCAAAAGAAGGAGAAAGGGGCAATAAAAAATACACCAACAAAATAAAAAAAACACAAGCCTGTTTTGGAGGGGAAGGCTGAGAAGCTTCAGCAGGGGTTCTTTGTGACTGGCTCTCAGTGGTCTCTGTTCTTCTCCCCACCTTCTGCATACGTAAAGCAATCAAGGCTGAAATGGAAAAGGCAGACCCGTACCACAGAGGAAAAACAACCTCCCTCACAGCTCCAGCCACCCCTGGGAGCGTTTCAGGACACGCTGTGCTGCTGGCAGGGCACGCGCCTTGTTGACTCGGACTGCCTGGCCACGAGACGCGTGTCAGCTGGCCCGGCGCACGCCTGCACCGCAGCGGCCACGTTACATCCCAGCACCCAGGTTTCCCCCAGCCTACTGCATCCACCAGCGCCAAGAGAGTGCAGGTCCACAGGCAGTTGGACAACATTCCCCCGGTTACACACTGCAAGGTGCCTGATCCGAAAGGCAGAGACGAGCAGAACACATCGAAGGCACCGTCTGCCAGCTCTGCTGCCAAGCTATAGTGAGAATGAATTTGAATAATAAAAGCTGGAATAAGAAGATGCCTTGGAGAGCGTGTTGGTATAGTGCTTTTCTAAGCTTCAATTTAAAGCCTCATTTCTGTAGCTAATGCAGTCGTAAGGGACATTAGCCTAATTTTTGTCAAGAGAACTTGTCAACACTGCAGTATTTAAGACAGGCGCTAAGGACTTGTTTTATCTCACAGATAGATCACCGAGAAAGAAAGTAGTTGTGCCGCTCTTGGTTCATAGCAAAATAAATTGACATTCTCCCTAGGCCTCAATGGCGGAATGGGGGATGCTTCTTTTTTTTAAAAAAAAAAAAAAAAAAGCTGCATTTTGTATGCATTTTGTATGCATTTTTTGCATTTTGTTCAGGGTGCTGTGCACACGCTGCAGCAGAGATCGGGTCTAAACCCACAGCAGGATTAGGTATGGGAACCTACAGGGAGGTGCTTTACACACCCAAGACATCAGTCTCGTCCTTTCCTTTCGATATACGTTAGGTAAAACATTTGCCCCAGTTCCTGAAGGGTCTGCTGATGGTGCTCACCAGTTTAACCACGGATTACCAGCGGATTGTGATTTCAGGGCTACGCCAATAAGGCTGGTGGTGGATGCAGAGAATTGGCTTTGCCTCCTCAGCTGCTCCAGCAGGAGGCTGAAATGGAAATTGCCTGGGCTGCTTTTAAGTGATGCTCCATGGGTGAGTCAGCAGAAAGCAAAGGACAGAGGCTGTAACCTGCATCTTCAGAGGAAAAAAAACTCATTTGCACGATCCTGTTCCCATCATACCCCTGCTAATATCTTTGGCATCTGTCACGGTAGAGTCATTCAAGTGCTACAAACTGCAAGTGTCTTAATACGTTCCAGCAAGCCACCCCTGGCACACGCTCCCTTTGTCCCAGCAAGGCTGCTCCCACCCCACTCCTCCCTCCATGACAGACACCATCCCCTGCGAGCCTCCCTTGGTATCTGGGGGGTCTTATCCTCCAGCTGTACAGCACCAAACCGGAACTTTTTAAAAGAATTCATGTGTTCGTATAAGCCTGGGTGCATTAATGCTGGCACGGCTTCGTGCTATCCAAGTGCCAGCCTCAGAGCTGCATTTGTACCAAGTCCCAGATAATAACGTTGACGCCATGGCATAAACACTAGGGCAAGAGTTGCAGCTTCCCAAGTGCAAAATGCCCTCTTATTTGCAGGAGCATGATCTGGGGCTGCGGGCTGACAGGCAGGAGGACAGCTCTGCTCTGCTACAAATTCTGCACTCGCAGAAGAGCTAAATCATTATGATGGCCAGAAATGTCCCTTGGGAAGGAAATCCTCTCAAAGATAAATCAATAACTCAGTGTAATTTTAGCATGCAGCCAGGAGAATTTACATTGCCAGGAAGGCTGAGAGCTCTGCCACGGAGACAGAGCTGCAGCAGGATCAAATGGCCCTGAAGCGCTCCCCCGAGCAAGAGCCCAGGCTCTGGGTACTGATCACAACGCCAGGAGCTTCACAAGAGCCTGGCCTCTGGTGTGACAGCACTGCTACAGTCCCAGGAGGACGTGGCAGCAGACAGGGACATGGCATGGCAAAAGTCCCTCGCAAGGAACCTACCTCTTCCCAGCTGTCCTCCTCCACGGCCACGGCAGAGCTGGCAGACGCTTTGGGGTCTTAGGGGTAAAAGGAGGCAAGCACAAAGCACGAGTTAAAGACAAGCACAGAATACAGGGAGAGCGTTACAGCCACTGTCGTTACCCTCTGGCTAGGGTTACAGAGGTTCCCACCAGCCAGAGCATCTGCAAAATAAGGCGAGACAGTGATACGCTGCAGAATGTACTGTGATTAATGAGACTGCAATTTACGTAATTATATTAATGCAAAGTACACTTGGACCAATAAGTTCAAGGAAACTAATGACACTTTACGGCGCAGTTCAACATTGAGCAGTAACTCTGGCAAAAAGAGGAAAAAAAAATAAGGACCCTAATTATTCAGCAGTTCTTCTCCTCGCAGATTCTCAGGGTCAGCTTGGAGGAGAAGGTGGCCTGAATTATATTTTCGTTTCCAGAACATCAACAGAATAGCTAACTAAGTTCCAGCGGCAAGGTCGAAGCCTGCCCGTCGTTGTGCATGCCGTCCCCTTCCCGACTGCCGGCTCCAGCACCGCCGTCAGCAGACAGGTCTCAGGCTGGCAGCGTCTTCTGAGAGCGGGCTCAAGCCACCAGCAGCCTGTGATCCTCCCCCAGAGACACCTTTTTGCTCTGGTTCCCAGCACGGATGGATGAATTACAGCAGCTAATTCCTTAGAAGCTAAAAGCGGTCTCCGTGAAGAGCAGGACTTGAAGCTTGCTAAAGACAAGCTCGATGGGCAAACACCCCAATCCATCTGGCAGCAATCTGCTGTACACCCACACCACTCACATATTGTGACCACACCACCAGGCAGACGTGGAGCCTGTGCTGCTAACACAGTGAGGTCTGGAGACGTCCTTCTCGCACGCAGGTCGAGCAGCAAACACGTCCGCACCTGCCTGGGGAACTGGAGCGGGGCCGCCCACCGCAGCTGGAGGATGTGGATGTGCCAACTCGTGCCATTGCTCCCACTCCCCTTCAGTCCCGTCAGGCTCTCAAACAGAGCTGCCCACACTGCTTAAGTGCTGCCACCCCCCGCGTGCCTCTGTCTGCAAATCGGGTTTTACAGCAGCTCCAGACGGGGCTGTTTCCACACTATTTCATCAAGACTTGGGCCTTGCCCCTCTGAAACGCTAAGGGCTGTTAGCAGAGCTGACCCAAAGGGCAATGGTAGGGTTGGCAGCAGCGCCGAGCCAGAGCTGGAGATGTGTAACGACCGCCCCAAAGAGAAGCACGACATCCCGTTACGTCCCTACGATACAGGACACGAGGCTGTCCAAGAAGCCACCGCAGAACAAACCTGCAATGACAACGCAGGACAGGAGACCACACAAAGACACCTCCGTGCCCAACACAGAAGCACACCAAACCCCACCAGAACACTTCACGTGGACGGTCACATTCAGGGGGTCGGGAGCCCCAAGACTGCACTCAGGGGCTACGAGGAGGTGAAGCTCCCCAGCTAGCTCCCAGGCTCAGCAGCATCCTGCGAGACGAAACATGCAAAAAGCCAACTCGATGACTGGGAAGACACATATAAAGTAATCTGTCACATGGCAATTTGTGTGCACCCAAATGTCCTGCAACACAATTAGAAATCAATAGCAAGAAGTAGAAACCCTCAACCACACAGTAAAATATAAAGAACACTTGTAACATTGATTTTTTTAAAAGTGCCTAAGAGAAGACAGTTGTGAAAGAGCCTGAGAAATCAAAGCAAAATGCCTGAATTGAAGCCCTTTTTCTTAAAAAGACATTAATAATGGATTTTCAATGCAAGAAGAAAAACTGAAACCCACACCAAATTCTCCTGGTAATAACAGCTTTCTGCAAAGCCCAGCTATTAACGTAACAGGGACGTCCATCAATCAAGCACGCAGAAAGTACTTGGAAAGCTAAAAAAGGAGCAAGCAAACATCTGCTTTTGGCAACTTAAATTTTGCCCTTAAATGCAAGAACACAAATTATTGCAAGGTTGGGCTTGAACTCATTTTCTTCCACCCTGGACAAGTAAATGCTGAGTATGGGGGTAAAGGTCCACAAGCACACCGCTCTGTGATTTGTGTCCATGAGAAACTCGGAGAAACAGGCGTGATTTCATCTGTAGACTAAGCAACACTTGAAAAACACCCATGCCTTTCTCAGAACCAACAATACAACATCTTCCCAACAGCAAACGAGTGGCAACACCTGCAGCGAAGCGACAGCGAACGATTCTTTGAGCCAGCAGCTTTAGCAACTACCTTTTTGTAGTTACGGAAGTTCCTCTGAACTCTTCTGCACCCCCAGCCATCCTAAAGCTGCCCAGGGCTCTGTTTACAAGCTGAAATGATACCAGGGTGGGATGAAAAGGCATCGAGCTTGCTCTGAGGTAGCAGTCACATCCCTCCTCATTTCAGCTCTTCTCTTCCCGTTTCCGTGCAGTCCCCACGGGAAGCTGCAGTAATTAAGACAGGTCTTTGGTGCCTGCGCTTCCCAGGGCTCGCATCTCTGCAACACTTCACTCTGCAGGCCCACCTTCCCAGACAAGCACTGTCTGACTGGGGTGTTAGCAGCAAACCTAACAACTGCTGGATTTACACCAAGAAAAAAAAAAAAACAAAAAAAAACCAACCAACCAGCTGGCAAAGAAAGTAACTGAGGAGCCCCCATGCCTCTGATATTTTCTCCTTCTTTAAACAAACTGGGTCAAAGCAAGTGCTGGAGCTAATGAACAGAATTTACTGATTCAACTAGAAACTGTAGGCACCGCCGCAACTAAGTCTTAATATATTCTGAAGAGTGACACTATAAAATGACAGTATGGAAGTCTGTATTTATTGTCTCCCCATGCTTTCTGTATCCAAGGTGCTATGTTACACTTAATAACAGCTTTTCTCCCCAGCTGCCAGTGTTGCAAATCCTGCCTGACACCTGACAAGCGAAGGGTTAGGGTTAGCCTACCCCCCCAGGTACACACATCTCCACTGGATGTAAAGCTTTAATAGTATGTGGAGGGATGAGCGATTAAAGCAGCACTGCCCAGGCGAGGCACAGGCAAGTACAGACCAGCTCCTCATGTGCTGCCTCTGCAGGGCTCACTGTGAAGCAGCAGCAGCATCCTTTGCTCCCTCCTCCATGGAATGGACCGAAGCAGAGGAGCAGCAGCTGTCGTTGGGAGGCACCTCCAGCTCCGTGCGAGGGTGCCCAGCTCTGCTCCCTGTGACGTGCACCTCAAGGGCCCCGCATTTAGCTTGTAGACCTTGGATACAACCTTCCTCACGCGTGGTCTTTAAGGAGTGTCGTGTTTTACCTGTCTGCAGGGTATTCTTAAGTCTGAAAGAAATTCGCCTCCGCACTCAGGCTGTACATGGGCAGTGCCTTGGGCTGTGGATGGGTGCTTGACAAAGATGCTGTCGTCCCACCCTGCCTGCATCATCTGCACTGTGGAGGAGACGAAAGAAATCACGTGAACCACCTCTAGTCCACTTCAAGGAAAAGAAAAATGATTTGTGGTGTGTTCTTTTTATCGAGTATAGATGAGAGTGAACAGTGAAAACAGGCAGTGTAGGTGGTTTGACCTAACCCGAGGGCCTTTGTTGTAGGAAGTGAAGGGGAGCGTACACACTCGCTCCCTGCAGAGCGGCTGCATTAACACCTCTCACCAACACAGCTTGATTTGGATGAGCCTCGGCTTTTCCTTCTCTTCTCCTTGCCAGCAAACCCGGACTTTCCTGCAGGCAGCAGGGCAAAGGTACCAGCTCGTCCCTGGCTGCAGCCTCGCCCTGCTCCTCTTGCAGGACAGGTCCTTTCCATTCTGGAAAGCAAGCCAAAGTTTTGGAAAAGAGCACCCGAGGAGATCAAAGTAGGTGGAAAGATGATAAAACAGGACTTAGGATGAGAACACTGAAAAGCTTCTTGCCTCATCTTCCAGCAAAGGCTCTGGTCCCCAGGGGTGCCTTGGCTCTGGCCTCAGGCTCCAGCCCTGCTCAGCCCCACGCCTCCCCAGCAGCTGGTCCCAGTCACCACTTTGTTGCCTTTCTTCAGCGGGGTCTGCGGCAACTCTTCCCATGTTTGCTTCGTTTGGGTTTCAGCTGATGTTGGCAGGAAGGAACAGTCAGCATCACCCCAGGACTTGCAGCTCATGGGGAGCCCAGAAGAGATCTTGTCTTATGAAAGGCACCGTCCTACAGCGTCCTACAAGGCCCCCTCGGGCGATCATCCATCCCAAGGCCCGCTCAAGCAGGGCCGCCTGGCGTAGGCTGCCCAGGACTGCACCCAGTTGGCTTTTGGGCATCTCCAAGGACGGGGATCCCACAACTCCCCTTGACAACCTGCTCCAGCGTTCCATCACCCCACACTACAACAGATTTCTCTACACTTAAACAGAATTCCTTCTGTTTCATTTTGTTCCCATAACCTCTTCTCCTGTGACAGGGCGCTGCTGGCAGGAGAGGAAGGCTCCGTTCCCTCACTCTGCTGGCAGTGCTGTCCCTCGTGCAGCCCCGGAGCCTGCTGGCCACCGTCGCCCCAAGGGCACTCTGTTGGTCTCTGTTCAACCCCGCGTCCCCCAGGCCCCCCAGGTCCCTTGCTGTCAAGCTGCTTCCCAGCCAGTTGCCACCAGCCTGCGCTGCAGCAGGGGGTTATTCTCCCCCCGGGGCACGACTTGTTGTTGGACTCCACGAGATTCCTGCTGGGACATTTCTCCAGGCTGCCCAGGTCCCTCCGAAGGGCAGCCCACCCATGGGGGGGATCAGCCTCTCCTCCCACCTTCACATCACAGACTGTAAGTACCAAGCCTGCACCACCTGCCACCTTATTACAGCTCTGCACTCGAGCTACCCAGTGGTCTAATCGCTTCTGCACATTACCGAGGGCAGAACAGGGAGGCAGCTGCAATTACCAGTAACCTGGTTAGCAGGTTAAACGGTAGTATAACAGATGAAGAACAGGTGGGCTTCGTTTCAAATAATAAGCGGTTTATATCAAAAGGTAAATGCATCTTAAAAACGGTCTTGAAGATAACTTAAAAGGTGCTTTTGGAAACACCACCAGACAGAAGCAGAAAGGCTTCACTTTGGCTGCAAGACAAATGCTAAAAATAAAACCTGGTCTGGGGTTAAAATGTAAATTGTTGGTTAGATCTATTTATTCACACCCTGCAGTGATGGCAGAGACATGCAGCTTGATGTTTTTTCTTTTACTTTGTAGGACCATAGGCACATTCCTGTTATTGCCATTGCTGCTTGCAAGGTCTTTACAACCCTGGGAGATCTCCAGCAGAAGAACAGAAGAAATACCAAGTGACAGACTGCATACATTAATTCCGTATTCACATAACATCCTGTTGCAAGTGAATGACCCAAGCGAAACTTCCTGCAGTCTTAAGGAGTAGGGAGAAAATCGGGAGGGAGAAAAAAATCTCTGAGTTGAAGAGAGATTTTGAATCAGAAATGTTACCCCTAATTAGAATTTCCAACGCCACCATGCTTACTCCTTCCAAGATGTAAATATTTAATTAAAAAATTAAACTTGAATACAGTTTTGTGAGGTTCTTCCAATAAACTGGAGTTAGCTCTACAAAATGTCAAGACAGACCCAGGGAGATTATATTTCTTTCCCAAGCTTACGCTGGTAGAGCAGAGCTGGAAAAAACAGATATCTATTTCTTACCGCTGAATTTTCCTTGAGATGCTAAAGGAAGCTGTTTCAGTAAAGCGGCGACATTTGTTTTGGTGTGCGCTCAAGGAAGAACAAATGCAAAACAAGCTTCGAGACTTCACGAAACATCAAATAGCTGCTTTAATTTACATCTCAGACAAATTCCTTGCAGCTTCTAAAATGAAGGGAGGGCAGAGAGCAAAGAAAATACTCTGCCAAATCAGGACAGCATGATGGATATCTAGACTTCTCCTCAGAAGAGCAAGGTGCTTTTAAGCCAGAACGGAGGAGGCAGAGCACCTGGCTCTGGAAAGGGTTTGTGGAAAAAGAGAATCTGTTATGACTGCGACCCCATAAATAAAAGTATGGAAAAATTAAAAAGAATAGCTGCAGCCTCATCTGAGCATGAGCACTGATTGTAGCCATGAACTGTGAAGGACCAGGATGAAATGTTCCTCACAGGAGCCATTTCACCGTGTGCCGAGTGCCCAGAAAATATCTTTGTGCTCATTCACCTACAATCAGTTTTGTAGAAATTCTGGTAAGCAGAGTCTTCGGGCACACACAGGAAGGAACAGCCAGAGCAGGACCATGGGAAAAATATTTTCTCCCTAATTATGAAAAAGACAACATTGTGAACTCGACAAACACAACTGGGACCACCACCACACACACAGGGTACGACCACATCTGCGCCTCGTACGAAGGGTTCAGAAACGATCGCTCTGGCCACAGGAGAAGGGAAGGTGCTCAGACTAGAAATTCAAGATTGCTGAGGCTGGATGCACTCCCAAAATGTTTTCCAAGAGGGAAAACATTTTTCTTCCAAAGCACTGTTACAAGCTTGAAATAAATACACAGACTGTTAGATAAAGACAGAGATAAAAATAGGCCTGTTATTAAATACCTCTTCTTTAATGAGGTTCATCCTTCTAAACAGTCACACAAAGGTTATTAACATTATTACAGAAAATATAGCATGCTCGCACATAAAAACCATGGCAAGATATTTCTCATCACCCAGCACACACTGAAGCATCTCTCAGCAGCTCAAATCATCCCCGACTTGGCTAAAAAAAGATAAAAGAGAGGAATGAGATCTCCCCTGTCTGGGAAACCATCTCTCCTTTCAAAGCATTTTTTCTCTTCCAAACAATGTAAATTTAACTATGTGAATGATTCCCACTGCTTACACCTACTGCAATACAGCTGGTATGCTTACTCTCGTAGCTAATGCTACATTTACACTGTAACACCAGCCAGAGCATCATTAAAGCTAACTCCGAAAACATTTTGAGAAAATGCAGCCTAACCTCCTATTGCTGCACAAAAAAAGCCCTTGAATCTGCAGCACCTCCATCACCTGGATTACAACTGCTTCAAACCAACCACTAACACGCTGCGGGGGGGACGGAGTCCTACAAGCAGCCAGCAGGAGTCACCAGCTTGTCTCATATGGAAATGCAGCAGTACAGAGTTCAAATGCTGGACGTAATTGAAAAAAGTACCGGCTGTGTGTTAGAGAAGCTAGCAAACTTTTATCTGGGTTCGGAGAAAAAAACTGGCTCCCAGTTCACTTCTCTGAAGCTGGCACCGTCATGGACATGCTGGCAAGAACATCGGCCGCAAAACCTCCCAGGTCACAGAGAAGCAGACAAGAAACGCAAGGAAACAACCCTGCAGCCAGGACGGTGCCTGCCGAGCTCCCGGTGTGCGGCACCAACCTGCTCCTCCCGCAGCACCAAGCAGAAAAATGGTAACCACAACTCCACTGCTACACCTGTCCAATTAGTTGTCTTCTGTGGGAGGTTCTTCCAGTGTTTTTTTTCTCTTGTTTTGTTCACTGGTTTGTTTGAAATGCGTGTGTTCAGTTGCTGGCCTACAGAGTGCTGCTGTTTGGTTTTGTATTTCATAGTGAGAAAGGAAAAGGCTCTGCACCTCCGGTGTCTGGCAAAGGCCAGCTTGGTGCCTGAGGACCCAGGAACAGCCACGGCTGTTTCCGCTACCTGGGCCCAAGGCAACGATGTTCCCAGCACCTCCACAGCTGCGGCCACGACGGCACCTCACCAGGAGGCTGAAAGCTGCTTTTATAGACAGTATTTCCACATCCAAGAGCGGGCATCCTTCAAACGGTACCTACCCAAACACACAAAGCTCCTCCCCACGTGCCATCTGAGCGTCAGCGCTGCGATCTTGCTTTGTTTTACACTCTTGCCTTCCAGCGCATCCCACCAGAGCCAGAAGCAGCACAGGAGGTTTCAGCCCGGCACCTTTGTCCGAAAAGACTTCTGGTGTAAGGAAGAATTAGGCAGGAACTTGTAAGGAAGGCAGCCTAAAGTGGATCATCCATCCTGGGATGTGAGGGTGAGAAGCACATGAGGACGGGGGAGCTGAGAGAAGGGAGCACAAAGGCACGCAGTAAGAAACTGGACTTGGAGGTATGAGATACTTTTCAGATATCAAAAGCACGAGGATAGATGGAAGAACAGGCAGAAGAGCTACCAGCAGCCATAACTCCAAGCTCTGAACATTTGCAATTGCTCTCAGGACTGCCTGGGCTTTCCCGTCGGCTGTAACCAGCCTGCAGCAGTCCCTGTAGCTGGCCAGAGCGCACTGTAACACCACCACAGTCAAGATTTCTCCCTTCTGCAGAGCAGTAACACGTTCAAAAAGAAAAGCAGAAAAGAACTGGAAAAGCAGCATTTCATCTGGTATAAATGAGGTTCACACACGTCAGGCTTTGCAAAAACAAGCATACCCTTGTGGCTTACCGACACCTCTCACAGCCCCCCCTTGCCAGCGCTGACACAGATATTTCAGAGACCTGCCTACAACTGCCTGAGTCAGGTCGGGGTCACCCAGAAGCCAGAGATTTGGACGGATTCATTAATTCAGCAAAGCAATTAGCAGGAGGCAGGTCAGGCCACCCCGGTGAGCGGCACAAGTGAGACGCACCCAGAGCCAGCCGGGCTGTGGGACGGGTCTGGCACGGGACCGCTGAGCCGGGGGGTCCCTTCGGATGGGGAGGAGAGTGACAGAGACTGGCAGGGCACCTTGCGGCTCTGTGTGCACAACCCTGCTCCTGCTGTCACCTTCTCCTCCCAGCTTTAAAAAGCTCTTCCCAGCTTACAGCCGTGCTGGCTCATTTGGAGGCTGAGATCTCTTGAAAGGAAGACTGATAACGAAGCTGGACCCAGTTATTCCCCATCCCAAGTCTTGCTCTTTCCAGTAGCATCACAGCAAGACTTTCAAAGGAGCTTATAAAATTAACTCCCATTGCAAACGTTGTCTTTGAGAGCCATGTTTCCACATGCATAAAACCTTGTTTGCGCAGCAAATGAGACCCAGGAAGACCTGGGACAAACATGAACAGCAAAGATAGCTACTGAGAGAAAGCAGCGCGAGGACCTTTGGAAGCTGCAGCCATGGATATTTAAATGCTAAGTGATGTATCATCAGCTCCCTGCTGAACTTAAGATGGTTTCATCTTCACAGAAGCAGCAACAGCAGCATGCTCACATCAACTTCTCTCTTGCAATTTGATCAAGAGCGGCAGTCATGGCTTCTTATTTTTTTAAACTGCAATATAATTAGGCACTTAGGAAAATGACTGCACAGCGCAAACGCTATAGAGTAACTGCAGGTAGCAGCACGGAGCTCTGCAAGTCACACGTTTAACCACAGCCGAAGGTCCGGGCCAGCCCAGCTCCTTCAGCGTATGCTGCACCTGAGCGGATGCCAAGACTTGGTGCCTGAACCTGACAGAGACCCGGCGCTGCAGCTCTTCAGTCACCAGTTCAGGATTTTGCTCTGTTGCTCAGGCCCCGCTGCTCCAGACCAAAGGAAGCCTTCCTGTGCCCCATTGTTGGTTCCTCTCACATGGAAAGCCTGCATAGTAGATGGTAAACATTTTGATAGTTTCAGCAGATGAGGCTCTCATTTGATCCATCTGGATTTGGAGACTGGACACATTAATTCACAACTTTAAACTGACAGCTCAGAAACCTGCCAGCGAGCTCCTGCCGCGCCGGGGAATACGAAAGTGCTGCTGTCACCGAGGTGCACAGAGCCTGGCTGCAGCTGCACCGTGCAGCCCAGGCCCTCCCGCCTTGCTGGTCGCTGCTAAGGGAGGTGGTGATTAACCCCCTCTTCCTTTCCCAATTAAACACTTGCCTTTTCTGCTTCTTGAAAGCAGCAAGAGGATTACACAGGTCTCTAAAAACTCAGTGGAGAGAAAAAGTCAAAGAAGAAAAGGGCTAAGAACACAAACCTCAGTGATAATGAAAAAAGAAAGAAATAAAAAAAAAGGAGCATATCACTGAAACCAGCCCAGAAGGATCGCTCAGCCCTGCTCTCCACACTCCCCGAGCTGGGGCAGCTGCAGGAAGCACAGGGCGTGCCATTACGCACACCCACTGCTCCGATGTTCTGCCCCAGGCATCTGCCCTTGCCATGGCCAAGACAAGATGCTGGACTGATATAAACCTTTGCTATAAGCCAGCACGGCCTTCTTAAATTCACACGCTAAGTTTCCTGGCATTTAGGATCTCAAATAATGTGGTTCTCCACAGAGTTTGCCACCATATCCTTTTGCTTGACCTTCACAGCAATGCCTTCCCAGAGGAGCAACTTCTGATGCTAATGTCAGGTGGAAAAATCTGCTGGTCGGTGATGTGATTAGCTGATCAGAGCAATCCGACTTTCAGTCATCAGCAGGAATGGCTCTCACCCTACGTTTCCCTGTGTTTTGTTTAGCAAAGTGCCCAAATGACAGAAATAAGTAGTGCCTTGGAAATGAAGCATTAATGCGCCCTAGGACGTTGTGGGGCAGGCTTGAGGTCACCTGGAAACATGGAATAAACGCATTTATATGCAGGAGCGCAAAGAAAACTGTCAGTTTGACATAGAAGACCAGAACAGCTGTGAGTGCAGTAATCTCAAGGACAGTTTTGTCATTATGACTGTCCAAATAACCACAAGTGGTCCCCGCCTCACAGATTCCCCACCTCTTCAACAAGAACACCCTCCAGTGCTCCTCATCATCTCTGCCACCCCAAAGACTAAGGACCAGTCTTTGGTTCCCACAGCCAAAGAATGCCTTGAAAATCAGTAGGGTGTTCCTGTGTGCTGGCAGACTCACCTCCACGCACTCGGAGAAGCTCGGCATAAGAAACAACAAAGCAGGCCACTTCAGCTAGGTTTCTCCAGAGAGCTTCTGACTCATAAAGGTACTATCATCTGGTACAAGTGCATTTAAAAAGGAAAACAAATAATAATAATATAGGAAGCACAACTTCAAAAAAAAAAAACTGTCTCCATGACGGAACCTGAGATGAGAAATGATGCAATCACAGGCAGGAACATCCATTCAGAGGATGCTGCAATCCCACTCATTAAAATCCAGGTAACCTACAAGTGCCTACAGGTGCAAACCAAAAAGAGAGAGAAAAGCCCTGCAGATATCTTCATCATTTCCTCCGATGACGCCTAAAAGACACGTGGAGGAGCTGGGAGACTTTCCAAGGTGCACATATCCTTTCCATCTAGCCCAACAGTACCTGGTGCATTATTTAGTGCCATGTGAAAAAGAAGCAATGCCTAACAAATACGTTAAAGGACTTTGTGAAGTTTCACCAACCTTTCCACAGCCCGTCAGCTGCCCAGCTGGCTGGCAGAAGAGACAGCTGATCTCCCCGCTTCCCGATTACAGGCGGCAGAGCTCTTCGGGTAACTGTCTCTCCGTGTTTGCATCCAGCTAGCTTCAGCAGCTTGAAGCGTGCACAAAGCACAGGAAGAATTTGATCAAAATCCAGCTCGCATTTTAGGCAGCGAGGGAACAACTGTACAAAGCAGCATTACACATACAGTAACAATTGAATTTTGTGGAGCGATTTGACAGGTTACAGGTTGATGACACTGCTGCAGTCTCAGTGGAAACGCAGTTTGATGCAATTAGCAGCAAGGAACAGGAAAAACAGCAGAATAAAACTGGAAATACACGTATGAAATATGAGCAACCATGGGACTGGACACAAGCATAAAAATCAGGTGTTAACCTCGGAACAGGAACAAGATGAAACAGGAGCGCGACAGGGGCAAGGTAACTCGGAGCTCCCTTCTGCTATTTAAAATTGAAGACCCAGTCTGAGCGACGTTTGGTTCTGCTGGAAGAGATGGGCAGAGTTTGCTACACGGAGACAATGGAAGATGGGAGGGCATCCTGGAGAGCCGGACAGAGGAAAGCAAATTTCTGAGCGTTTGAGTGCAGCTTCCCTCAGCCAGTGTCAAGCACACCCCAGCCGGGGCAGCCAGGAGGGTGCTCGGCTACCAGCGTGAGGAATCACAGCACAAAACGAGTGAAGGTGCAGAACCACCGGACCTGTTGCGCTGCCAACCTGTGTTCCTCTGTTAAATGACCCAAACGCACCTGCTAACTACGCGAGTCACACAGCCACACACAGGATTTTACCCCAGTGAAACCTGCAGGAGACAAAAAACAGGCTGGCAGGAGGGAAAGCCAAGGAAGACTCCTTTTTCCCAGATGTTTTGAACCAAAGCCTGCACGCGCACCTGTAACGTGGACCTGCCATGACTAGACAACAAGGCAGGCCACCAGGTAAGCCTTTTACAGCAGTAACTGAAATTCTTCCCTTACAGCACCAGCACCCTGTGAATGTTGACAAGCTCCCCACTTCCATAAGTCCTTTACTGCACGTACCTAATGTGGAACTGCTACAAAAATAAAGTGGAACAAAACACCCAAACAATGGAGAAGGTACTTCGGAACAAAAACGGCAATGACATTTACAATAACTGCAAATATATCCATATTCTGCTCCAGCAAGGGTGGTGGGGATCTGCCAGTCTGCATACTGAGCAGGGACACCACACGCCTTCCATACATAATAGTAGGAAAATGAAATGTAAGTGTATACTGCAGCTTTGTGAAATTTAGGGCCTTTTGCTAGACATTTACGTTATAGAAAGATTTGCATTTGAAAAAGTCATTTTGCTCTATCTGGCAGAAATTTCAAGACAAATGGATCCCATATTTATTCTTTCAATAATAATACCAAGCACTGGATAGAGCTCTTTGAAATTCGGAGCACTTTATAAAAATTAATTACTACTTAGTTCACTCTTCTGAGTTGCAAAGGTATTACAGCCACACATACACCAGGACACCAAAGCACAAGTGGATTAAACACCTCATCCAAAACCACAAAGGCAGGCTTACTGATCATCCTAATTACTGAAATGTATGTGCACATGCATCTGTGTGTGTTTAAAAGGCCTCTTCCTCTTCAGAGCCTTGCCCAGAGTACGTGTTTTTGCAGTGAAGCAGCTTGCTCAGCTGGTGTCTTCTCACCACACGTCCCATACAAGTCTAATAAAAGATATCAACCCAAAATAAGGGAAGAGGGTTTTTTTGTGGGATGTATGGGTTAAGGTTTGAGGGATAAAAGCTGGCTTTCATACAGCTAAGGAACAGAAAACCCATTGTTAAGAAGCTGCGTAGTGTTACAGTGACAACTCTTAATCAGACTGCCCCTGAGCAGCATTTCATCAATCCACAGTGGAGCACAGCAGACCTGAGATATTGCGTGCCAATAAACGTTATAAAATCTGTCCCCTGACAAGCACACAAAGAGAGAAAGGGCTTTGGAGCTAGTGACAGGGACACATCACCACCTACAATTTGACTGGCAGCCCGCTCGACCTGCCCTGGTGAACCGAAGGCACTTTAGCAGCCACTCCTGTTACTGGCAGGTTTGGTGACAGTGGCTTTTCTCTGTACTGGGTCATTGGGTCTGTACCTCTTTGTCTGAGCAGCAGCAAAAGAATACATTGTCATGGGAACAAACAGGCATTTTTAGTTTTCTGCAGGGCTTCTGCCGGCGGTGTCAGATGGGGTTTCGGAGGGACACTATAATTATTCAGCAGCACGTTACCTGGACGGAGAGTTTGCCATTGATGTGTGGGGTAAAACACTTCCAGGTCCTCAGGATCAGCATCATCGTCTGCTATTGGCTCTTTCCCGCTGTCATCTTTTATGTCGCTCTCTTCTATTTTTGTAAGGGCAAATTCCTTTTGGACAGAAGAGATTCAGCTCATTAGCAATCGCATCTGGGTAATTTAGTGCCGGCTGAGAATACAAAATTTTTCCCTCACCAGCAGATTTTTTTTTTTTTGACATCCGAGATTCTTTCCACATGGTTAAATTTAGATTTAGAGTATATTAAAGGTTAAACATGCATAACTAGCATGACATTTGTGCTGAACAAAGCAACACAGCTTATTTCCTATTCCAGTGCAGGCTGCAGGCTTAACACAAGCTTTTGCAGAGCCTCACCTATCTTAGAGTCAGAGCAAGGAGCCCTGACTATTACTAGGGTTGTGTAACATTCCAAGACCCTGTTTTCCCTCGCCTAAAAAATATGTCAAACTTTTAACTTTTTCAGCTGAAATTTTCCACACTAGTAGAACGCCTCAAGCATTGTTTTTTTCGTTGATTTTTTTTTTCTTCTTCTTAAATGCATTTATTTCAGGCTTGGAGAAGATTTCAGCTAAAATAGCTCAGCTATTTCCAAAATAGGACACAGGGAAAACACACCCGATTGCCCACACGATAAAGACGCGAGCATCCTCTCCTTCATGCGTGCCAGTGCCCTACAAGTCCTCTGAAACAAGGAGGCAGTGATCTCCTCACCACTCACCTTGCAGCCGGTGCACGCAAACGCAGAGGTGCAGTAGAACAGTTAGCACGGGTGGCATGGCATTGCACAAAGGGAAAAACAGGGATGAAAGCAGGAAAAAAAAATGCTTGCCCCTAGGGAAACCTCACTGTTCACTGGAAAGCCTCCCTAGGGAACTGGTGGGAATCAATGAAAACTTCAACGGACAAAATTATTAGGAGTGCATAGTAAGTAACAGGCTCGTGCTATCTCATAGCAGGCTGTTAAGTGCTCGGGAAGCAGGGCTTTGCTATTCTGGTTTTCACAGGAACAGATAAGCCAGCCCAGGCTAATCATCCAGATAGCTCCGTCTCTGTTGCGGGGAGCATTATCAGCTTCTGATATTGCCAAGAACGACACCACTGAATAATTTCCCCAAAACAGCCTACAGGGAAAGATGATTCCTAATTGTTGGCAATTAGAATAAGAGTTGCAGCTCACTTCATGAAGTGTGATATCAATCCTCAGAATATTTCCACAGGGGGAAAAAAAAGAAGTCAATTAAGAGGTTAACTGGAAATTTCAGGCCATGCTCTGCCTTCACTTCTTCCACTTCTTGGAAGAAATGTGTGCATATTTACTGGCAGAATCTGGATGCTTTGCATATAAATATCTATTATCCAGTCTAGGAGAGTGTTTCTGAGCAGGAGAAACATCAGCCTGAGCAAAACGCATACAATTAGCTGTGACAGTGGTAACACATTAAGATGGTTGACAAATCTATACAATGTTTTTATTCTGTCTGTCAAAAGGGATTGAAATTTCAGAAATACCCTGGAAAAGCAGAGCTTAACTCCTACTTTCGCTTAGTGCATTAGAGGCTCGAAATTGTTAAAATTATGACAAATGGTTAAAGCTCAGTAACAATCATAAACATAAAAAGCCAGGTTCTACTGATGAAAATCAATGTTAACATTTTCTGAGCCGAGACTCAACAGGACTAAAATAAATGAGTGAGGGCAGTTATTACTTAGCTTATTTGTGCTGCTATATTATCATCCAAGAGGGACTTAATGATACCGTCCATTGTAAATTTACCAACAGGCCTCCAACTGTTGTATCTGTTAAAACACTTAATGGAGATAGCTGATGTTTACAGCCTCTGCTCAAGGGAAGAGCTGTGGTCTAAACGTCTGTACGGGTACAAGGATGTGACTTGGCTCATTTAAATGTTACTGCCGCCGCTTGGCCCACGACTGCTTTGCAGTACCCTGTTGTCATTAGCACTTCCCGAGTGGTGACAAAAGGCAACACCACACAAGCAATTCTTCATTTATGCAGAGCGACAAATTACATCAGTAAGTAGAATCTTTTTCGGTTTGTTTTCACAATTAAAACAGTAAAAGGAAAGACCTTTTCTAAAGATCAATGGAAATTTCCTTAAAGGCAGGACTCCTCCTTTCTCCACCAGCCTGAAATCCACTACAATAAGCTGAGAAACCTCATCAGGGACAGCTGAGACAACCTGCAGCCTGTTTTCAGCGACGTGGCCACCACACAGCCAATGTAGAAGGCGTGCAGGAAAAGGTGATCTGAGAGTGGACTGCCCACTGAATTCATCAGACTCCTGATCTTCCAGGTCAGGCTGCCTGCCAAGTCGGGCAGGTAGCGCTGGGCGGCTGGCCCAGCGCTTGTTCTCCAGCCTTTTCCCCACACTTGAGATGCCTGTGCTCCATCTCCAGCCTCCTCCCTGCCCTCCCTGGAATCACGACAAATCCCACATCAGTACATGACTGCACATGGCTCCTGGGCACTGGCCTATAGAACTTACAGCGTCTGTCCTGCAAGCTCCTCGAGGAAGCTTTCCAGATGTGATCTAGCAGGGCCAGGCACTGGGGCTTGGAAGCAGAATCCAACGTGGGGTAATTCTGCACAGCTGTAAGGGCAAAGGGCAGACAGCTTCCCCCCACCTCAACTGCAGCTTCCAAATAACACTGCAAGTAGCAAAATCCAAGTGAGACACAGGGACCCGAGAGGGTGCTCTTCTAAACCTGACTCACTCGCAGTGACTCAACAGAGACACAGCAAGAAGCACAATCGAGGCCATCTCCTCTTGCCACTAGACCTCATTATTAGCTTTAGCTCTTGGCACAGGGGATGTATGACAGCTCCAAATAGAAAGAGGGCCACCCAGCAAACGAGAGCTGCCCGAGTCGTATTGTTCCCTTTATAAACCCTTTTGACTGAGCGTTTTCTGGATTTCCCGGGGTTGAGGCAAACAGCCTTAAGAAAGAAGCCCTTCTGAAATTGTGTTATCGAAGATTGACTGTTGAGGAAGGAAGAGGGGATTGACCAGCTGCTGCAACATCCTGCGTGGCGTTACAGCTGGACCAGGGCGCTGTCACCCCACCGGAGAGGCAAGCCCCTAACAACCCTTTGCAGACCAGAGCACTGACACTTACGGGAACTCTCTCGCTTAGGCTTGTCCGGGAGCACACCGCAGAAACCAGCAAGACCAGCAGGCTGACCTTGGCAGCAGTGGGGGAGCGACCAGCCCGGTGAGACATTGCCACCAGCCTGCAAAGCAAAGGAGAACGAAACCAAGAATATTTTAGTACAAATTTTCACACGTTTCAGCAGTCTTCATACAACATTTTTCAGCACAGCATAGGTTTAGGGGCGTGAGACAGCGAACCGCAGAACACCTATAGGTGTTAGTTCACAGGTCTCCTCGGGGGGGCACAACTATAGCAAGAGGTGCCAAATTTACTGCTAATAGAGTTTATAACAGGTAATGACAAAGTAGTCTATACTGACCCTGCAGGTGTTTATATGTCTCCTGGAAAACGTGAAGAGACCAGCAACTCTTGTTTAAAATCCTTGTGCTACTTGCATGGATAATAACTTCAGGGAAAAAACAAAATTCAGTTGTTATCCTGCCACAGTTTTCCATGCGTGTGCCTCATTTAAAGCACGAAAAATAGCTGCGTTAATTCAAATTAAACAAAACCATAAGCCATCAAACTATCAGGCATTCATCTAAATGCTTTGCTGGAGGAAAACACCATTTTGCAGAGGTGAACAAGATTTACTCAGCAGCTCTGCAGCACGAGCCTTCCCCCGCCTCCTCCGAGCGCTGGCCGACCCTGCCCAGCTGGCAGAGGAGCACGGCGCGGTCCTCGGTACCCCCAAATACAGAACACACGTTGGAAATACACAGGGGGAGAGCGGGGGGAAGGAAGGAAAGGCCCTGCTCCTGCGGCCACCAGCCACCTTAGGAGGGAGCTGGGGGTGTATTTACCCGCTCCATGTGTAACCACGCTCACGCTGACCCCAGCACGAGGCTCGCAGCCATCGGCGGCGTTCGGCTCGCTTTTACTCACGCCGGGGTAGGAGCCGAGCTGCCTGCCAGCACGCAGGCTGGAGAAGTATTTCCTTTGATTGGCTCTAAATTTACACGCTGCTAAATTAAACTAAATGAGGTCTTTTGAAAGAAGATGGGACTGATTAGTTCCGTTCAAACACTCCTTCATTACTCATCCCTCCATCAAGTCTGCTCCTACTCCTACCCAGGTTTTAAAGAATTTCCTCCCATACACGCCGAGTCCCAGATATCTTCCTTCCCCTGTTGTCCATCAGGACGGCACATCACATCGCAGGCTTCATTCCTTCCTTCCTTCATGCATCCAACCACCTTCTACTTCCACACAACAGAAAACATGCTGTAAGTGGAACTGTCACGATATTTGCTGCCAAATCCATCCGTCTTTTCTTCGGCCAAGCCTCCCTGGTGCCAGAAGGGCCTTAGCCTGAACCGCACCTGCGAGAAGCCGGCCCCGTGAAAGCTCCTGCGATGGCAGCCAGGATCCCAAACAGGCCCCCAGGCTCATCCTCTACCTCCAGGCAGCAAGCTCTGGTTCCTGCTGGTGGCACTGCTGTCTCCGGAGCAGAGCTGACAAACCCCTGCACCAACAGCTCCGCAGGGTCAGCCCCAAGGTTCACCAGCCCAGCGCCGCTTCACCGCGGACCAGAGGGGAGAAAGCCCGGTCCCGCCTGAGAGCCAGCGGGCAGAGCGCGATGCGCACGGAGAAGCCCATCTCCCGCCCTCTCCCAAAGATCAGGGCAAGCAGAAGAGGCTCAGCAGCGACACCACCCCGACACCAACACCGTCACCTGCACAGCTGCGCCACAGCACCCGGCCCACTGCAGGCAGGAACCGAGGACCCCGGGGGATCGCAGCTGCACCCAAAGCCAGCTCCTGCCTGCAAAGAGCCTCTCCTCCCCCGAAAGGACCTCAGGAACAAAGAGGGAACGGAGTCGTCTCCTTCCCCCCTTTACTATCTTTTCTCCTCACTCCATTATGTTATTTCTTCCCTCTTCTTGTTTTTTTTTTTTTCTTTTGCCAAAAACAGAAGGGAATTTAAAAAGGCAGAACCCCGCATCGCACCGGTCAGCGGTGGGCGTTGAGGAGAAGCAGGGGAGTGAGGCAAACACGCAGCAGTACAGCTGGCGCGCCTCTGCGGCTGCCTAAATTCCTGACCCCAGGTATCTCTGAACAGCAGTTTCTATCTCAGACCTCAACAGCCCTCAATGGAACTTTTTTAATCCCCCCCACGAACGAGTATAATTGCTTTTTAGGTGGATCTTGGGCCTCCTTCGACGTCCTCCTCATTTCTGAAGAGGCAACAAACCAGCCACAGGAAGGACCCACAGGCCCCTTCTTAGGCTACAGAGCGGAAGCGAAGCTCTCCATTTTCTGATGGCAGCCAAAACCAACCTGTAGCCGAAGTCCCCATTTCTCACTGAGGACACTGCCAAACACAAGGCTACAGACTGAGACCCGGGCTCCTGAGCTGGAAACCCCAGATCCGTACCCGTGGGCTCAAACTCCGTCTGCTCCCAGCAGGTCTGCGAGCCCTTCTGGCTAACGCCAGCCCCGACCTCTAACACAGACTGACCAAGACAAACAGTCCCCCCTCAGCTCATCTCGGAAGAAACAACTTATTTTTACACAGGCAAGAGGTTGTTCTCTTTTAGCCAAAATAAGAGGCAAAACTGGGATAGTGAAAAATAGACATATCCCCAAAACTTTACCTGCAAGTCTGGAAACAAGAAGAGAAAAGAAGAAAAAGAAATTCAACAAAGCAGTGGCTGAAAGAAAGCGCACGCTCCCGTAAAAATAGAGCTCACGTGTACCGAGGAGGCTGGTAGCAAGTGACAGCACAGCCTCTTTAAAGCCTACAACCTCATGCCTGCCTGGAACATGACATCTGCACAACAATTAGCAGTTTGCCTGGGTCCCAGGTAGGCAGGAGGAGCTAACATGTGAAACACGGGGGTTTGAAGCTCCTGGAGAGAAGCCCGCGCAGGCTGACATCTCGTTACAAGACAGACGCACGCAGACGGTGCGAGAGGACTTCCAAACGGAGCACTGCGATCACACAAAGCAGTTTTGGAAGCGACCCTGCAGGGTGTAAAGCAGCAGGAACGGTAACCGTGACCCCACCTGCACGGGGAGCGCTTGCACTGATGTGAGGGCGTCGATTTGGGGTCACAGCACCCACGTCCGGCTGCAGCCAGTCGGCACCACAGCCTCAGCAGCACGGCCAGCAATGCACGTTCCCCTTGCGCGGAGCTGGACGGGTTTTTTTCCAATCCTCCTCTTTTTGTCCAAGAAAGCCGGGTAATTGCGGGAGCGCAAAGCGTCAGGCTCGAAGAAGCCTCAGTTCCTGGCAGCAGGCCCCCACCAAAGCGGCGATGCCCTCGTGCCGTGGCTCTGCTGTGCCCCGTGGCTTCAAAAGCCCCTCGCACCAGCGGCTGCAGAAACCTCAGCACCCCCGCGCTGCTCCCTGTTAGTGGAGACATTTCCCTGATTTCGCTAGCTGCACATCAGTACGTGCTGCACAGCCCCGCGAATGCAGCTGCTGTAGTCATAGGTGACAGTTCAAAGGAGTCGGTACCAGGACCATATTTCATTAATGCCTTCTGCTGCTGGGAACGCACCACTCTTTCATGTCCTAACTCAAAGCGTGCACTGCGCGCACGGTGTCACTCCAATAAATCTACCCGAAGCCTCATCTGAATTCTGATCAGCTGCTTCGTAAGAGCAGACAAACATCCCAGCGAGCTCCCCAGCCCTCGCCATGCTCTGTTTTATGGCCAAGAGGAAGCAATAACAATAAGCTAATCCTTGTTCTCATCTAGGGATCAAGGGAGCAGCATGGGAATTGTAAGCCCTGTGAAATTGCCTGAAAATTTACTAGTTCAGGCACAGTACCCACGCAGCCAGCCTTCGCTGAGATGGCCGATGAGGACGAAAGCACCGATAGCACTTTGTGTGCCTATGAGCAGAAATTATTCATAAAGCTTCCCTCGCTGAGCATAAGGCAGCACTGGAGAGCCACCAGACGATGAAAGGCATTGACGAACACACCCCAAGCAGGCTTCAGCTGAACCGGTGACACGAAGACCTCCGAGCACTCACAGCCTCTTTGGTTCAAGCCAGTTTGACTGCCAGGAACAGTTAAGAAAATTGTTTTAAAGATCGCTGTGTGACTGGGCATGTCTGGCTGCAGACATGCACACAGGACAGCAGATGCTCCAGTCAGTGTCAAGGCAGAGGATCCCGCTGCAAACACCACGTCACGTCAGCAGGGCTGGCACCCGGAGGCGAGGGCAGCGTGACATGCTACGTGATGTGGAACACAGCCGAGAAGGAGAGACCGGGAGGCACGTTTTGCCAGCATCGTGCATGTGTCGAGACGCTCCTTTCCTCAGGGCTGCCATGGGACAGCAGCCCAACAGGACTCTCCCGTGACAACTCGCACAAAGAAACCTGTGATTTACCACACAGCGCTCCTTGGAACTATCAGAGGACTGCTCACAGGTGACACCGTTGTGCCGACCTACTCAGTCGCTCGTGAACGGTGTAGACGAGGTCCTCCTCAGGGTACGGCCAGAGGATCCAGCAGGCCGCTACCCACAGACCTGCAGCCTCCCAGGAACCCGCAGCTGCTCTTGCGGCAGTCGGTCGGGCAGGCGCCCCAAAGCAGCGAGCCTGGCACAGCAGCTGCCCACCTCGAGCTCGGGGTAGCTCCCGCGGGCTGGGCCAGGGGTGCTGCCCACTGGAGGGGAGGTCCCACGTGGTGCAGGAGGATATGAGAGGTCACAACCTTCCCCGACCCATCAGCGGGTGACGGTAATCATTGAAGGTGCCATCCCTTGTCAATCTGACAGGCATGCTCAAACCCCTGCTTTAATATGCTTTAGTAAACTGTTTACTTTTTGTTTAGTACACTCATGTTTCACCTGTTTGCATTTTGCTTAGTATGCTTATGTTTAAAGCATTTACGTTTCGCTCTGAAACAGGAGTTTGGGTCGTTAAGGTTCACTGCTACAGTAAAATCTCTAACTTGGCACTCGGTTTGCTGCCCAGCACCCAAAGTCCCCCGTTGGCCTTGTCCCCCTTCCTTACAGTCGGGCCTGCACAGCCCTCTGACACCAACCGGAGGAGCGGGGCAGTTCTGCAGATCCAACCACCCTCTCATAACCGGGCTAAGACAAACCAGCCTGGAAATGTTTGTGTCTTGGTGGCCACAGACCCGTGCGCGTGCTTAGCGGATCCCAGTCCCGAAGACCCACCTCAGCTCCCCATGCCCTGCAATTGCATGGACACGGCACTGTGGCTTCTGGCACTAAGCACGGGATTTCTCGGATCTCATCTGGAGACGGGAGCCACAAGGTGACAACTTGCCTGTATTAGAAGCCCAACGGCTCTCCTCAGAAAGCAGAAGTCTTTCCGGACATGCCTGCCTGGGGATGGCTACCCGCAGCGTGTTTTCACGTGGGGAGCTCAGGAGGAAGATGCCAGGCGAAGAGCAAGATGCTGCGTGAACCACACGGAGCTACCAAACCTCCTCCTCTCCCTCTGCAGGACCACTGCTGGGATTGGTACAAAACCTCCCTCGTCAGAGGGTGCCCTGGGCATCACAGCACCAAGGCCTGAACTTCTCGTCGCTCCCCGTTGAAACCTTCCTGAGGGAACCCGAAGCTGTGCTCCACGTGCTCAAGGAGCTCGCTAAAGCCCAGCCTGTTCCAGGTGGTCACAGACAGGCTCACCTGTCGACTTTGGTCAAGAAGCCAGGGCTGCTAACCTGGTGCCCACAGCAAACCTGCCCAGGGGACTGTCTGCAAGAGCTGGCTTCGCTAGGACAGCGGAGATATTACAAGGGTCTCAGTAAGGACAGAAAATCTGCTCCTTTTAGCTGGTAAAAACAACAGAGCCCCGCTGCCGAGAGCCACCAGCCCTGCCAGAGGGCCAACCTCGGCACAAAGCCTCGCAGACGGGTGAAAGAGGACAGCAGGCACAGCCTGTCTGCAAGGCACCTCGTATCGTGCCAGATTGCAGCAGGGAGGGCACGCAACTGCGCTACAAACCATCCTGTTGATATTGCTCAGAAAATTACTTCTAAAACATTTATTCTTCTTGCTTGCTCCTCATCATTTACTCCTACCAGGACTGCGCTGTGGTGTGTTGAAAGCACTCCTACGCACGGAAGAAGTAGTGGGAACACCTTCCCAGATCTGCTGCCTACAGAGAACCCACACAGCGAGGCAGCCACGCTTCTACGCTTACACCAATAAATAACAGCAGGAACTCTGCTGCTCGGGCACAGACTGCCCTGAGCCAGCAGGTCCTGCCCTGACCTTCAGCAGAAGGTCTGAACTTGGACCACGGCACAGAGAGAAATTTTGAGTCCCAAAGGCTAAAAGTGAGCCAACAAATCAGGCATGCGGTCACTTGGGTACGCAGCTTTCTCTCCCTGGTAGGGGAGCTCACGTCCCAGGCACTCGGCTGAGCCCCTGACTTGGGCAGATGATGGCAGAGCAGCCGAGAGGGGCTGGGGGCTGCGACGAGCCCCGTGCCACGCCGTGCCCTGCGGAGGGACGGCTGCTGCTGGCACCCCACGGCTCGTCCCACGCGGTCCCACGAGTGAAGCCGTGCGGGGAGGACAAGCGCCAGCACAACAGGAGCACGTGCGTGCACAGCCTGGCACTTCCCGTTGTGCCATGCAATTTTTCCAGCCACTATTAACAAAACACAACAATAAATACGAATAACACTTACCAGCTACCTGCTCAGCCTACCCTTAGGTGATGCCACCTAACACTGCACTGCCCTGAGAGCAGAGAGGGGATTTCTCCAGCGCAGGAGACACCAGGCTCAGAGCAGCAGGGTCCTAAGGCACAAATCCTCCTGTCCCACGACTGCCTGGGATGACCAAGGTGGCAAGAGAAATCTCCTATTTGCCTGTTGTAAGAATCGTCCCCCCTGTGCTGCACTTCTGGGGGACAAACCCCCTTCAACACCTCTCTGCTCTGCTGCACCCAGCCCAAGCTTCTCCACTGCACAGAAAGCCTCCTCGCTATTTCATTTCTCCTCCAAGTCCTCACGTTTCTTCCTGCTGCTGCTATTTTTCCTCCCGTTGTGCTGTACCCACAGATATTGCCCTGTCTACCCAACCACAGCACCCGGAGCCAGCGCGCCTCGGCACGGGCCAGGCTGCTCCTGGCGCTGCTGAAGACGACGGGGGGAGCGCGGGGGGGGGAGCGGAGGATGCCGCTGCCCTTCTCCCTCTTTTGGGTATTCCCAGCAGACACATCAGCAGCACCGACAGTCCTAACCAGGCCTGCGGAGCATTATTCAAAGCCTAATTAGTCACTTAAATAACACTGTTTATACAAACAACCGCATGCCGTTTAACATCGAACATCACTTAGTCTATTAATTAATTTTACTTCCTAAATTCCTTCAGAAACTTCAGCGTTTGTGGAAAATGCTGCTCTCCAGAGGGCGAGAGCGCAGCTTTCTTCTCTGGATGCCTGAAGTCTGAGCAGGGCTGCCGGCGTCCCTGTGCCCGGCCCGCAGCTCCTTAGCGGCGATGACAGAGGGGCTCCTGCTGGCCTCCGGGTGCAGCACGCAGAACCAGAGGCCTGGATTTGTCACCTCTTATGGAGGAGCAATGCTTTCATCCCAACGGGACAGCTCTACGCCCGCCTGCACACGCACGCGAGGGCCTCGCTCAGCAGAGCGCCGGGGCTAACGGCTGCAGGAGCTCAGATTTACGCCGACGTCGGATGTGCCTGGAGAGGGAGGCGCGCGGGGACCTTGGGGACAAACGCCTTGCCGAAGACGAACGCGGGAGCAGCTCTCACTGCCAAAACCCTCTCCAAAACCTCAGCCACACCGAAGGGCGTCGCTCTGCCTCACCCCCTCCCCGTCCTCCCAAACCCACCGCCTCCCCTCCTGCCCGCGCCTCTTCCCTTCTCCTGCTCCTCGCTGCAGCCCCCACGCACGGTTCCGTATCAAGCGCTATTTCCCCCCTAGCTGCACCTATCGCTTCCATCAGCCCCTGGGTGTCTCGGCTTGGACTAACCTGGGAATCTGCCAGTGTGCAGCGGATTTTTGTTACCCTCTCCCCCAAAGGGGTAACGAGCTTGGAGAACTGGGTCCCTTTAACACAAAGGAAACCACACAGAGCAGCTGCCAGGGCGCAGGCGACCCCAGCCTCTCCAGGAACAGCCTTTTGCACTTCCCAAGTTGTTGCTGCTCACCTGTGGCTCTCGTACTGAGTAAAAGCCTCCTTCCCCTCTTCAGCCGTCGGCCTCCCCTTAAAGAGACTCACTCAAGAGGTTAAAAAAATTAACAGGAATATCATCAGTGTCTGTGCCAGCCTGCACAGCGATGTGCTACAGCCCCCGCACCAGCACACGCACGGCTGCCCCGCACACCCCGCTCGCTGCGCCGCTGTACGATCAGTCCAGGAGCGACTCCCGTGATTCCCACGCTCCTAGCAAGGCATTTCCCACCGAGGTTAAAAAACACCTCGTGCTCCCCAAGCGCAGGAGCTCCCACCCTCTGAAGCCAAAGCAGGAAAACGGGCAGCCAGCAGCAGGCAGCATGCGGTAAGCAATTTTTTCTGAAGGAAATTTAAAATAGCAAAGAGCTCCAAAGACTGCAAGTGCGGAACTAACGGCACAGAGAGGAGAAGCTAGAAGAGAAGATAATTCCTCCCCTCTCCTGTACTTCATCATCTGCCACCTCTACTTTGGGGGATGGTTTTTCGCCTTTCTGCTTGTGAGATGCTTACAGACTGGTGCTGACACCACACCTAGGATCAAGATGCCCCGTTCTTCATTTGTCCTTGGGCACTGTTTCAAGCGTAATAAAAATCAGGGAAGAAGCAAGAGAACTGCCTGCACACAAAGCACCGCCAACTGCAAAGAGTCCACAACTTAAAAATACTTCCCTCCTCTAATCTCTTGTCAGATAGAGCTATTTTAGGTGTTTCTTATAGCAGTGCAAGGGGAAAAAAAAAAAAAGATGGAAATATGACAGTGCAGCATCCTTTTAATTATAGCTATCGCTGCCTCACAGCTGTCACAGCCCGTTCAGCTCCGCTTTCAGGACACGCCTGGAGCGATCGCTGGGGCGCTGCGGGGCCCGGCGCACCCGCGGGTGCTCTCGGGGCAGACACGGGCCCGAGCCCTCGGCACCCGGGAAGGTTGCACGGATCCCCCCGGGGCCCGGCTCCGCTGCCCGACAGCCCCGATCGCCCGCCCGGGCTGCGACCTCCGCGGGGCAGCCTCGCCTTGTGCCTCATCAGCCTCCGCCACGCCGAGCTTTGATCCGCCGAGTGACTCCGGGTTCAGAGACCTCCTTGCCTTTTGCCGCCCAGACATGAAGGATGCCGAGTTCGAGTTCCCGAGCATCTCCGCTTCAGACGGGCGGGCTTTGATGCCGCGCAGAGAGCCAGTCCCTGCGATCCTGCTGGTCTCTTCAAACAGCCGCAGAGCCGCCGCTTGTGATCTGTGCCACAGAGCCTTCTCCTTGGGGAAGGAAAGCCACGCCGGCGCTCATCTCCACCTTGTCACCGCAGAACAGGCTGCTCCGAGGCTTCAAAGAGCTGCTCAATCTTAAATCCCCGCGACACGGGGACAAGTTAGGGAGTCTGCCTCTGCACAGCTCAGGAATCCCAGCAGAGGTTACGAGATAGAGCCGTGCCGGGCGCCACGCTGAAGGGCTGCTGGGCCCGTGTGGCTTCTCGCCACGGGGAAGGCGCCAGCACCACGCTGTGCAGCCCCGTGAGCTGCGAGTCCGGGACACGGGCATGCAGAACACAGGGTCACAGAGAGACCAGGTCCCCGCGCACGTCCCAGGGGACAGGAAGGGGAGGGAGAGCAGCCCCTGCCTCGGGCACCCAGGGAGAGCCAAGCAAGGGCACAGACACGGCCTTTGACCCTTTGACCTCTCCACACACCCCATTATTATTTTTCTTTTCTTTGTTAAACCAAAGCGTGGGGGGCCGCCCAAAGAAGTAAGCCCTCCACGCGGTAGGGCTGCTCCACGCCCACAGACTGCCACCGAGCGCTGCAACTGCACCCGCTGCTCCTCAGAGCCACGGGGTTCAGCCACGAGCGGCGTCTCGGCTCCGGCCCAGTGTCCCCCAGCCTCGCTGAGCAGCTCCTTGTGAAGCCAGCGAGGGCTCTCGGCATCTCCCTGCGTGCTGTAAGGGCTAACAGCAGATTTGGGGGCGTTAATACCCGTTAGGCTGTGAGAAGAGAGGCACGTGCAGCACCCTTCTCTCTGCTCTGACAGGAGAGAATCCTGAGCAGCTTCCTCTCTGCTCTGGCAGTGCCACAGCCCCGTCTCGCTCTGTCAGGCGGGGACACGGGAACTCCACTGCAGGTCACACTTGTGCGGAGGGGGCTTCTCCCACGAGGGCCACGGGCTGCCTCCGTCCCCTCCGGCAGGCAGAGTTATCACACAACGGAAAAATTGTTCTCCAAAGCTTTTAGAGCGGCTGAAATTCTACGTAAATTCTAAATAAGGCTGCCATTTGGATCAAGGCTGTTCCAATGACAGCCTCCGCAGTGACTCCCAGTGACCACAGACGTCACACATCAAGACACGCTTTGGCACAGACCCTGATCCAGGCAGTGAGAAATCTCGGTGCACCCAGAACCCGGCCGGCAGGGCTACTCACACGTACGGGGGTTTGCAGCAGCAGGGGCAGACAGCAGGATTTTTGCAAGGCAAGGACCCTGCCATTTACGCAGCAAATAGTACGGACGTTTATTCTGCTATACAGGAGGAAATAATAATTAAAGTGGCCTCCAGTCCCCAACTCTTTGAGTCTGTACTTAAAGAGCAAAAAAGGATCAAAGCAAACAGCACTGCCACAAGAACCTCCGATTTGGCTTTTAGTCCCCAGACAAAAGAGGGCCAGCTGAGGAACGCTCCCCTCATTGTCCTCCCTAATCCGTTTCATAACAGCAGCCGGGCACTGCAGGCAAGGCACTTCAGGAGGCAAAGCGCTGCCTGGGCGGTTGAGCAGACCTGACCTCCAGCCTCCCACCTCATCCCCGCGCTCCCAGCGTGCCGTGACCACCCAGAGCCGTCCCGCCCGCCCTGCCGCCTCCTGTCACCCGTGGGCCAGGAGCACGGAGCCAGCCCGGGCATCTGGCGGGCTCGGAGGGGCCAAGAACATCCCAGCGGCGCTGGAGGAGCCGACACGCACGGCTCGGGGATGCTCTCACCCAGACCCGTTGCAGGCACGGACGGCCCTCCTGGTAACCAAGCAGTCAGCCCCGTTCCAGCGGAGATTTACAGAGGGTTTTTTCTCTTGGAAGCAATAATAGATGGACAGCAAGGATGAGACAAAATTAATGAACATAGTAATTACTCCCAAAGATGCAAATAGGAGCGATTCCTCACCCTGAGACATGCCTGGAAAACAAGATTAAAATGTTTAGGGGACATATTCTGGAAACCAGAGGTAATAGAAGAGATAAAACGTATTTACAGCATCTCACAGGGGATGTGTACTTTTTAGGTAACACTACTAGATACTAAATTCTGCCGAGGACAGTAATATTCCACTTCTTACCGCAGAGTTAAAAGGGTGCCCAAAAGCAAAGCAACCCAACAGAGCGTCCTTCGTGGCAGCCAGAAAGGCAGGCTCTGCCCCGCACGCCGGAGCACAATGACAAACACAAAGAGCGTCTTAAGCACATAAGCACCATTAATAATCTCTGCAAACAGCACAACTCAACCAGCAAAAAGGAGGCTGGGACGGGAGGTGGCCCACAAGAACACTCCTCTGCTGGTGTGTTCGAGCAGGAGGAGGGCAGGCTCGCCGTGCCCAGCTTCCCTGGTGCCTGCAGAGCCAAGGCTGCCAGCTAACAGCCCGCCTCGAGTACCCACCAGCAGAAACAATTTGTCATGTGTCAGCTCAAATCAACTCTTACGAGACCACTGTGCTCCCTGAAGCAGAAGGCTGCCAGACTCCGAAGGAAACTCCAAGAAACCTAGCTGGCCGGCGCCAGAGCCAGGCGACACGGAGAGCAGAGCACTCCTCATCTTTAACACGCCTCGGTCCTGGGCAGCACCTCCCGCGAGGCAGCCATCAGCGGCATCCCTTACTAAAAAGGCCTTGGGCTTCCAGCTACTGCTCTAGGCTGAAGCTCCTCCTAGCCCAGAAGCTTCACGCTCCTCGCCCCGCGGCACAGCACCGTGCCCATCCGAGGGAGCCAACACGAAGGCTGACGCTTGCAGACGTGCCCTGACAGCACAGAGCGCTGCCAGCCTGCGGTGGGTCATCAGGATTGGAGCGAGCGCTGCTCCTCTCCCAGCCAGCCTCTCCCCCTCCTTCACCTCAGCTTCCTTCCGCCACCCCTCACTCATCCTCATCTCCTTCCCGTGTTTTCCTCCCTCCTGCCCTTTACCTGCTCTCCCTGCAGCCACAGCACGAGGCCCCGCGAGCCACACCGATGCCTTTCTGAGGGGGTAACCTCGCAATTACAAAGCCAAAACCTGGACCTGAAACCTTCCAAGCAAAAGCAGAGATTTCAGCTCTACTTCCCTGGCCAAACCTCAACGTGAGCAGCACTGCCCTGCCCGCCTGGCCGCTCACAAAGGGCCGGCATCATCTCTGCTCCTGCCCTGTGGGGTTAGGGGGAGCTGCTAAACAAGGCAGAGGGCAGGAGCAGGCGCGGGGCTGATTTGCTTGCGGGAGGCGGTGCCCACCAAGGCAACGTCAGCTCTACCAGGGCTGCGCTGGCAAAGCCCCCAGGCAGCTCAGAAAAGCCCAGGGGTCTCCTGTCAGCACAGGACAAGCCAGCTCCCTGAATAAAACACCTTTAAGGAAAAAAAAAAAGCTGTTTCACTAGAATAAACACAACTGAGATGGAAATAAGAAGCAGAGTAAATAAGACGAGAATACTTGAAAGAATCAAACTACAAGTGAATTCACACAGACCGAACTAATGACATAAAAACCAGGCCTAGAACCCTTTTGGGTTCCCTCCCGAGCACCACCACAGCTCCCCGCGCCCTGCCCTCCCCTCAGCCCAGGCCCTCGCGGGCCCCACGTGCTGCACGCTCCTGCAAGAGCCACCGAAGGCCAGGCCCCGGCCCCCAGCGCTGGCCCTGTTGGGGGGGGGGAAATCAGCCCCACAGGTCTGCCCTTCGCTGGCCCTGCCTGCAGCATTTTTGCCACCACCGTTGCACAGTTAATTAGCGGGTGCCAAAATCAATGTGAGAGGTCTTCGCTGTTGCTCCCGGCTCAGCAGCTCCATCCCCGAGCTCTCCGAGGACAGCCTGGCGAGCTCCCACTTCAGCCATCGAACCGCTCAGGGTCCCAGGAGCGGCCTGGAAAGCCAAATCCCACCCCCCTGCCCCTGCAAACGCCAGGCTTGAGCACTTGCAGCTCTGTGCAGAGGCAAATCCTCAGCCCAGGACTCATCCACCAGCTCCACGTATCCCAAATGGCAGCGGGCTTCAAGTGGTGTCACTCACCTGAGACGGATCGCAACCAGGAAAAGCTCTCCTGCTGCAGAAGATGAACACTGGCCCCAGAAAAGTTTGTCTGCAGGAGGCCTGAGGTTCTTGGATGGAAAGCTCTCTAATCCGCAAAGGAGGTTAGCTTATATCAAAGTGCGGGGGAACAGGAGGAAGGCAGGAGATCTAAAGGAAGGATGAGAGAAGTAGGAGACACTGCTGCCAGTCACCAAAAAGCAGCTGCCTGCCCCAAAACCCTGCAACAGGGCCCTGACTGACACCGCACATAAACAAAAAGTCAGAAAAGGAAAAAGAAAACAGCAAGCCTACAGCAAAGAACGTGGGAAGTACAAGGCAGGCAGGCACAGGGCATTCCCCTTGGTATTGGCAGCGCCAGCACGAACCTCAGCTGCCATTTTTTCCCAGAATTTACTGAAAGAGCATCTGATGCCTCCTGACAAGTCATATTTAGGCACCATTTTGTCTGTACCAGGATTTCTCGCCAGCCACAGGGACTGGCATCAGCTGCACAGCTCTCTCTTGCCAGCCTTACTCGGACAGGATTGCCGTTTCCTGCCAGCCACCCTCCTGCTGCTGGAGATGCACCTGCAGGCAGGCGAGGCTTCAGGTAGAAACCCTTACCACGGCTCAAACTCCCAGCTCTGAGCAGAGGACAGCAGGTCCTCCTCTGAAAAGTTTACTTATTTCCAGCTCTCTGACTTGAGCAGATTTCAGAGAGAAATCAAATGGCTGAGGAGCTCCAGGGCACCCGCACTGACTTCCTCAGCAAATTCCTATTGTGTTCTTAAACAATGGAAAATTTTCTGAACAATGAAGGGAACAAAAACCACGCTAGCCACCAGAAAACCAGCTAGGACTCAAAGATGTTCCAGCCAGCAAGCTCGCCCTCTCCTAAAGCGATGCTCTGCAAAAACCCAAACAAAGGAACTCATTTACAGCATCACCAGTGAATTTCTTTCCCCCCACAAAACTTGCAAAAGTGCCACCCTTGCGAGTGCCACTATGATTTCCGACAGCCTCCTGCTGCTGTTGAGCAGACTTCGCAAGCTTCCCCGCACACATTTTGAACTTGATTGCTCCACGCTCGTTGGAAGAAAAGGAAAGGAGTGCCCTAAAGCCACTTGCTTATTCCTGACATGGGTGCAACAACGCAGATGCACCAACCCCGCCTGTACCCAGCCGGCTGCTTCCCACCGAAGGAACGAGAGCCTGGCGCCCGGCTCTTCAGCTGCTAACCCTGCCAAGGACACATCTCCACGAGCCATCACGCATTAAGCAATAACGCTGCTTTTAAAACCTTTTAAGACCAGAGGTTCCAGCAGAATCTAATTCGCTCGAGGCTCCCGCTGGAAATTTTGCATAGTGTAACAGTTTATTTTGTGGGCAGGAGGAGATCAAGAAAACTAATTCCAACTACAAAGGAAAAACTCCCACAGAAGTAGCTGCACCACGGCTGCAATCGCGAGCTGGCCAAGTACATTTTAGGGGTTACACGTTTTCACCTTCACAGTCTTGGAAAAGGAAACGGAGTGAATTTGGGCTGTATGGTCCACCATTTGTTACTGTCTATCTACTGATGCTTACTTGAAAAACAAAATTTGATTAAGCCCCACAGTGCTGCTTAGCCTGCCTTTGAAATATGCCCACATTAGTGGATCATTACAGTAACTGAAATACGGCTTTGTATGGGATCCTTCAAACAGCATCCTAAAACATTTACAAATTAAACAAGCCTCTCGCAGAGAAATTGAGACAGAGCGTTTAGCAAGGGCAAAGAGATGTTTACAGACGAAAACTGAAATGAGATGTGGAGGCGATGAGGCAGAGAGGTGCCGGAAGGCTCCTCTGGACCTTGTCGAGAAGGTTCTCCACGTACCAGGCGCCACGCAAGGAAGCGCGTGCTGGCGCCCGGCGAGCAGGAAGGGCAGCCTCCCCGAGCCCCCGGGAGGCCTGCACGAGCTCGTTTGGGGTTAGGTGTGTGCCGGCACAGTCGGACGAGCCCAGAAGGTGCCTGTGCTCTTCTGTGTGCAGGAGAGATCCAGCACAAGAACTGCAAGGAGCAGAAGAGTGAGCAGTGGAAGAAGGACAACAGCAGAAGCAGTGGAAAGAGAAGGGCGTCCTCACGTCCTCCCCCAGCACCCGTCACACGCTCCCCACACAGGCTGATACGCCTGAAGTCCGAGAGCCAAAAATGCACGGAAACAGCAGAAAAGCAAGAGAAGAGCAACCAGAGAACACGTTCAACGTGACTGGGAAGATCTAGCCCCGCACACTGGCTTAACACGCGGTCCCTTACGCCAAACCCTCTCCCACAAGGGGACAGCGTGCACAGCCAGCATTCCCCAGCAGGGCACCAGGGCGAGCTCCTGCCGGTGCCTTCCCGCCCTCAGCAGGCACACGGGGCCTGTTCCTTCTCCCATCCAGGTTTCTGGCGCCTGCGGGAGGTGAATCCACACAGCCTCTGTCCCAGGGGAGGACGCCCGGGGCAAACCGGGAGGAACTCTGCTTCTCTGAGAACTCCTGGGCGGCCTGAAGCTGGCGAGTGCTGGAAAACACCGGGAGGGAGCGGGAAGAGTGAGAGAGAGGAAGGCAATGCAAGCACGCGCCTTTGTGTCCTTTGGAAACCAGGCCAGAGGATTCAGACCAGCAGGGACAGGGAATCTCAACAGACTGATAAAAGGGGTGCACGACAGCGCTCTCGTGGCACGCAGCGTGAGAAATACAGTGCTAACGTTTACGTGGAGCAGACAAACAAAGGGAGCTTTGGTTTCTTGGGGTAAAAGCACAGGCAGGTTAACGAGTCAGCGCCGGTCACAGCAGCACCGCCCGACGCTCGTGAAGCAAAGCAGCAAGTGAATATTGCATGAGCCTCACAGCTCAGGCTTGAGGAGACCCAAGGTCTGTCTTTTCCTTAATAGCATTTGTGGCGATACCAAGGGTTCTTTGGCAAATTATTTACTCTGAGAAATCATTTTCTTTGAACAAGGGTAGCCCACGCCTGTGTCCTCTTTCACACACGCCTGGGAGAGGCTGTGCGGGCAGCTCCTATTTCCACGGCGATACACCGGGTAGAGACAAGCCCCAGCCCGAAGGCAAACCTTCCCAAACACGAGGATGGCCGAGCCCTCACCGGCATCAACCCCAAGGAAAGGGGGCTGCAGCTGCCCAGCTCGCAACGCTCGCTTTCGTGAGAAGCAGAAAGCATCAGCCTACAAGAAAGAGAAAAGGAAACCTTGCGAGGACACACCTGGATCCATTTTACAGGAACATGATAAAAGATTCACAGCTGCTGCCCGTGCTGGGGATCAGCAACAGACAGCCGAATTCCCGGTGGCCCTGCTGAGCTACCAGCATGCTGAATCTATTATTTAGAGGCAAAAAGTTCAGCCTGGCATATAATCATTGAAAGCTGTCAACTTCCAGCCTATCCTGGGCTTCCTCTGTGTAAAGGATCCTTCCCTGTGAACCACGGACTCCTCACCAACTTCACATCACAAAAGTAAAACGAGCAGCTGTGGCAAGGAGCAATCCATTATGCATCAAGCTCTGAGCTCCCCAAGACACACAGCACAGGGCAACGTTGGCCAAAAACCACCTGAACGTATGAAAAAGCTGCCCAGGATCCTTCCTGAAGGAAAAAACTGGTAGAGGTGCACCGGGAGCTGCACAGAAGAGCTGGCACACAGAGCACCCCTCCTGCACTGGGGCCAGAGACTCCGCTAGGGCCCACGCAGGTCCCGGCTGTCGAAGGCCAAGCAAGCACCGAACTCGCGTGCCCAGCAGTGCGACTGTCCCCTGCCTGCTGACGTGTCCCCTCCTTCCCACCTCCACGGGGACCAGGCGTTTCGGGACCAGGCGCTGCTGCCCACTCGCCCCTAGAGCCGCTCTCCCATCAGCACCAAGGCAGGCTGGGGCTGGCTCTGCGCCTCTCAGGCTGCGTCGAAGCCTCCCTGGCGCTTAGAAGCGGCACGACCGGCTCGCATAAAGGATGAAGGTTGCTGAGCCTCCCGCAGCCCTCCCAAGGCAGGAGGGATCCGCGCGCATCGCAATCAGCAGGCAGCAGCAGCGCTCGGGAAGCGCGGCTAGACTGCAGCACGAGGCTCAGAACGAGCGAGCCTCCCGGTCACAGGTACTTCCAGAAAGCTGCTCACCTACAGCGCTCTTCTCCATCCCTGGACGTGCCGAGAACGAGGGTTTAACGCTTCAAACCGGAGCAGAGCGTCCCTCCGACTCGTTCGAGGAAAGGACGGGCAGGGGGTGTCTGCTGGGGGGGCCGGGCTGCAGCCCAAGGAGCTGCGCGAGTGCCCATTTTCTCCTTCTGCAGTTCAAGGTTAAACATTTCATTTGCGCTAATTTCCAAATCTGCCTCTCTCAAAAGCCGTGCCAGGTAATTAGAATCATTATAACTATTATTAGACCATAATATTATTATAGCATTTTTGCTACACTTGACATCTGTTGGCTGATAGATTTAACTGGTACATAAGAAATAATTGCACATAGATTTCTTGCAAATGAGCACCAACACGGAAGACATTAAAGCGTTCTGCGTCGAAAAAGTTAATTTTATGAAAGCACGCTTGAAATAAAAATTCTAAAATTAACAGTTAAACCTTTAAAAACTCTCATTAAAGCAACTATTTTGGTTCAAAATAGGCAGCTGTTAAAAAAAGACAAAAAACTGTCTTTTCTGTAGGGGCTTAAAGGAGTATACCTGGCTCGGTGTCTCTTCCAGACCAACATCTGCATCGTCCTTCCCCCATCGCAGTGACCCAGAGGTCTCTAACACACCCTCCCATCTTCCTCTGTCTCTCTCTGCAGCAGGCCTTTCAGTTATTTGCCAGGGAGTCTGGCTGTGCAGACAACCAGCGTAACCAGAACTCTTACAGCCTGCTCACTGAAAATCCTCCCGACTTATCTGCAAACCCGCACCTGGGATAAAATACAGCCTCTTGCATCCTGTGAAGTCCAGAGGGCTTTACAACCTGGATTCAGGCTGCAATTTATCCACCAGCAAGACTCAACTGTATCCAGAGTGGAACGCAACCTCTCCACCGATATTTAGCTACAGCACATAGCCCCTGCTGCAAGAAATGAGGAAAAATCCAACAGAAATCACAGGCGTGCTTTGGGGAGGCTGAATTTTCTTCCCTGGAATTGAAATTTGGTCAGGGTGCCGACATCAGCCATGGAGTTTATTGCTCAAACACAAGAACTAGCACGGCACAGCTTCTCCCTTACGCTGGTGATGAAGCACAGCCAGAGGCAGCAGCTGTGGCCAGGCACCTCGAGCTACCAGCCTTGAGAGGAGGAAGGGATGAAAAACAGAGGAACCCTGAGCTCTCCTTGAATTCTGGGGGCCCGAGTTTCACCCCCCAGTTACACAGATGTGCAAAGAAAGATGTTACAGTGGACTGAAGCACACTTTGTAAGAGGACCAGCCTCTTCACCTTCAGAAAGTTGAACACAGCAGCTCCATACTGACAAAACTTGGGGGCAGTTAGAGCACTGTCTGGACACTGACATTTTCCCTAATTAAGGCTATTTCATCAGTTAAAGCAACTCCTCCTCCTCAGCTCAGTTTGCACTGCGAAGGTGACAAGCAGAGCGCTGCTGGAACAAGGCATCCTCCAACTGCTCCCACAGGGATGTCTCCTAGGCCTAGCGAAAGTCCAGCTTGCAGAACACACACTGTGTTCAACGAGATTCATGAAAGCTCCCGAAAATCACCCGAGCCTTCAGAAACAGGGCACAATTCCCCCTCAAGAGAGCTGCCCATCACACCTCCAGCCAGCACAAGGGAGCTAGAGCAGGCTTTTCCCCATATCCCTCAGAGGCTTTTTGGCAACCCAGAAGAATCGAGACGAGGTGAGCTCACCTTAATGAGGCGCAGTACTGGCTGGAGAAGGAAAACAAAGCAACTCACCCACGCGTGCGCTCCAGGGGTAGCTTTCAGCGATTCCCTGTTGCAAAGGGAGAAAACGTCACGTAGGGACCCTTGGAGCTCTGTCCAAGTCTGCTTCTATTCATCCTTTCCATTCATGGCCTGCAGAATGAAAGAGAAAGTACTTTTATACAACCTGAAAGGACGCCCAGCAGTTAAGAGCTAGAAGCACTCCAGAGGTCATGATCAGAATTGATAAACTGAAGTAAAATTCCAAAAAAAAAATCCCACAGATCAATAAAAAGAAAAGCAGTAAAAACAAGGCAAAGAACTACCCTTGGAGAAAGCAAAAGCAAAGATCAGATGCACAAATGCAGCACGGGGGAAAACCTCTTGACGGAGGTAATGCCGAAGAAAATCAGGAACTAGACTAAAAACGTGTGTCAGCGTTGCAGCACCACAGGTCCAGCAGCAACGAACTAAACACCATTCTGGGATTTAACAGCATAAAATTCACAGCTCTGTAAGACAAGAAAGGGAATTAGCAAACGCAGCTAGGCCGGGGAGGGCAGAGCTGGAAGCTAGGTGCTGGTCCTGCTCCTCCCAAAGGCACGAACTGGAAGGGCTGTGCCACGACAGGAGCAGGCAGCGACATAACATAGGCAGCTCGTAGGAAGCTGCTGAAGGGTTTCTGCATCCCCGCTCCCCTCCGGACTTGTTCCAGCTCTCAGCACCTAACAGTTCCTACAAGAAGGACAACCATCAGCTGGGTCTCCCTGCTTGTTGAAGGCAAGAGACAGCAGCAGGCTGCTACCTTTGCTGCAAAGGAGAGTTAGGCGAGGTATCGTGCAGCCACAGCCGCACATCACAGCTCACCCCAGGTGTGAGGGACCAGGACCCACAGCTGGGGACACAGGAGGCACCGCAGGCACCGGGCGATACCCACGGAGACCCACGTCAGGGGTCCTGCCACAGCCCTACGGGAACATGCCTGCACCCTAACACTAAGCCAGCACCCGCTGCCATCAGTCTGACCCTGAGCATCCCCCATCCAGCCCCGGGACAGGAGCAGGGACAAGGTGGCTTTTCCAGCCCCATATTTCGTTTTAGCACCCTCCATCTGGCCACTCCTACACCACTAGAGCAGTGACATATAAGAGCTAAATTAACAGCCTTCTCTTCCCAAAAATACAATAGAGTTGCTCACGCTGCTGAAAGGGCACCCACACAGCAACACAGCACGAGCACGGCCGTACCCGCTCCAATTCATGTCTGTGGTACCTTTCAGAAATGAGGCTCTTCAGCTGCACTTGCCACCAGGCCAACCTGTGCCATGGGCTGCAGCCTTCCCGCATCCTCACCCAGCTCAGCTCCCTGCCACGCCAGAGGCACCGGCAGCAATCCTTACCAAAAGCACTGCGAGGATCTAAGTGCTCACTGAAACGAGGTATTTCACAGAGCGTGAGAGCAGCTGTGCCCATGCAGCTGATAGATGCACGCACAGCTGCACCACACTGAGCAAAACCCCGGCTGAAGGCTCTGCCAGCAATCCGGCAAGTGGGCAAGAGCCACAAGTCCTGTGCAGAATTAGGGCTTAACTTCCAGGAACATTTAAGATTTCACAGCAACTCAAATTGTATTTATTTATTTTTCTTTTTTGGAAAGGGAGCTTTACGAACACGCTGCCTCGCAAACTGCAGCCAGAAGAAATTTGACAAAGCCTTTGTTAACACATGCCGTCTCCTTCCACATGGCTGTTTCCCAGAAGATCCCCAGTGTTGTGGCATTATTCATTTCAGGCGCTAAGAATATCTGTGTTAATAATAAATAATAACCAGCTTTATAGGGAGCTTATCAACAAAGCGCTCAACAAATCTTAATTAAAGCTGATCCACCTACTCCATGCGTGGAAAGTTAAACATTATTTCTCAGAGGGGAAACCTGAGTGGTAACAGAGCTGAGGTGGGTTATGAAAGCCACAGAGGGAGTTGGTAGCAGAGAGGATTAGCACGTAGAAGGACTGACTATTATCCCTAAATTTATCGCAATAATCCACTGCCTTGCAGTAGAGTTGATGTTCTCAGTGTAGAGTTGATGTGCTTTCAATCACACCTGCCCAGCTTGACAACACTGGTATTTAATTAGTCCTCCATTTCTTTGCAAGGTAAGAGCAGGGAAAGAAAAAGGGCTTGGGGGTGATCGAAAGTTTTTGCAGCCTTTTTATTGCTCGTGCTGAAGAAATTCTCAACAGTGAGAAAGGAGGTGGCAGTGGCAGGACCAACACCAGCAGTCTCTAGGGCACGGGCAGAGCTTTGCAGGCTGAAGGGCTGAGCTGACACCTCATCAGGAACTGCCTGTTTCCAGCTTATTTCTTTAACAGAAACATATTTGTACCCCTTAAGATCTAGCAAACACATGGCCATACAGAAGGCAGACCCAGGAACCTGCAGACATGGTCCTCACCTCTGTCAGCTGCACTCCTATACCAAATTGAACGTCAGAAGTCTCTGGGTCAGTATTCTGGATGCTTCCACCACAAAACACCTTGGAGGTGGCTGAAAAATATCAGTGTGGGCCAGCCCGGTCATTTAAAGGCAGGGTTAGGGAAAAACAGAGAGAAAGAATGAAGTCCATCCCCTAATAGCACTACCCCTAGAGCATAAACAAATTCTAAAGGATGACGCGGATCAGAAACACGTCTGGTAAACACTGGGGCACGTTACCTGCTTCCTGACCCACACTACTGCACTGAGAGCCCTGCAGCGCAGCCGCGGGCTGGAGCAGCCTCCCTGCACAGGTGGCAGAAGTGCCTTTGCTTGGGCAGCCTGTACTTCTCTGGCGAGCAAATTAAACGGTGTCAGCAAAGTTACGCTTTGTGCCCCTAAACTGTGTTTGTACTAGGCCAGTTCCAGCAGCAAAACACCAAAAAATAACTTGCCACGAGGAAACGGCGCCGACAGACCTTGTTAGTATAAACCCAGGCCACATTGCAAGGCGGGCGGCGTTGGTTATTTGTCAGAGGCTACCTCAGCAGGAGCGCCAGCCGCTGCTGGAGCCAAACACCCTGAGGTGACGCCCCAGCAGCGCCTGTACGCAGATACCCCGCTTGCTCGGCCCCCGGCTTCACGCACCGGTTGTGGTTTCACTCAGTCTGCACTAAGAGGGCCGTACGCAACCGCGTCCCTAAGTAAAGTTTTAAAACCCAGGCTAAAAACCGCACCGCCGAGCCCAGACCCTGAAGGAAAAGCCCCGTGAGCGGCCCCGCGCTGCAGCCGTGCCCTGGGACACCTTGGGGCCACCTCAGTGGGGGTGTGAGCGGGTCGGGGCACAGCTGAGCTCTCCCTAGCTGGAGCACACAGCACGGCCTTTATTTTTTATTATTTTCCGGTTATTTCGACAACACGAGAGCCCAGGCGGCTGCCTGCGCTCCCCAGCCGCCCTCGGGCCACAACAAACTCCTTTATTCCACCTCGGGGCCTAGCGCAGACCCCGTCCCCGCCGCACTGCGGTGCGCAGCGCCCAGCCCCAGCCGCCGCCGGCCCCTCAGGGGCTCCCCGTGCGCGGCCCCGGCCCCATGCGCGCCCCCGCGCCCGCCGCCCGCCGCGCCCCCCACTCACCGCTCCGCACTGCGCGTGCGCGGCCCCGGCCCCGCCCGCCCACGAGGGCGGGAGCGCGGCTGAGGGGAGGGGGTGCGGAGCCGGCGCCGTGCTGAGGGGACGGCGCCATGTTGGGGGCACGGCGCCATGCTGAGGGCACGGCACCATGCTGAGGGGACGGCGCCATGTTGGGGGCACGGCGCCATGCTGAGGGCACGGAGCCCTCCTGAGGGCACGGAGCCCTCCTGAGGGGCACCCCCGAGGCGACCCGGGCTGCAGGGCCCGGCAGCCGGCCGGGCTGTTGATCCTGAGGCCGCAGGCTTTTTGTTTGTCCCGCAGTGTGAAGCAGCCCCCTGGCACTGCTGTCCCCCCCATGGCCATAACCTGTCACTGCCCCCTGTCCCTTGGAGCTGCTGAGGCAGCTTGTCCAAAAACTGCCTAGCCAGCACAAGCTGGGAGAAGAGGCAAATGAAATGTGGCATTTGTACTTTGCAGCCATCCCTGCCGTGCTGTGGGGAGCACCGTGCTGCAGAGCACGCTGCTGTGGGACAACAGGGTGCTGTGCAAGGGGCCCCGTGTCCTTGGTGCTGTCAGGAGAGAGAAAAGGGCCGATACTGCAGCTGGGAAAATTTGCCTTTGGCTGCCAGCTTCGTTGGCAGCCGTTCTGGTGCCTCCTCACGCTGTCCCCACACTGGGTGGGTGGAGGAGGTGACACCCATGCCCCTCACTGCTATTTTGGCTGCAGGTCTGCACCCTTTGGTCTTTGCATGTCTTGAGCAGATAGTGAGGCTGCAGGGAAGCAGAAGGGTGTTTGTTCCCAGCCCTGGCACCCGGCGTCCCCCGGGAGGGAGGCGAGAGGCCAGGGAAGGTGCACAGGCTGCCTCTCCTGCCTTCCCCGGGCATGGGAGCAGCTGGGAGCTGGCTTTCCCTGTGAGCCACAAGGACAAGGAGGGGAAGGAGCTGTGCTGGGGTTCCTGAGGAAGCTTTGCCCAGGAATAAGCGCCAACATTGCCACTAACACGGCCGTAAGCAATGCTGCGATGCTCTGGCAGGGACAGTGCTGAGCACTGCACTACAATTGGGGCTTTGCCCTCCTTTTCTCTCAAACCTCATGCGTTTTGTGCCTCCAGCAGTAGGTGATGGATTGTAGGAAAATCTCAGCCTTAATTCAGAGTAAATGAAATGTTTTCAATCTTTCCAGGTCGGATATAAACACCTCAGAATCAAAACCCACAAAGCCCATCAGAAGTGCTTCACAGATTTATTAAGTTTTAATGCCACGGTTTTTCAGGCAGGTATGTGATTTTGGGCAAGGCATAACTCTTGGTCCTCAGCTGAAGCACTGCACACTCCAGCCTTTTCCCTCTCCTCCCATGGTCAGCCTGGGCCCTCAGCTCACCAGAGCAGCACTGCCAGCAGCTTCACCCATCTCGGCTGAAGGCCTTCTGTGGTCTCCCCGGCCGGGCAGGCGAGCTGGGTTCCGCTGTTCCCTTTTGTTCCTGCCATGTGGATCTGTTCTGGTGGGAGTCCCGCAGACGGGGATAACCAGAGGTCTCTCGGAAGCTGTGGTTGTCAGTGACATCCAGAGGAGGGCTGGGACATCTCTGCCCTGGTGCAATGATGGGTCTTGAACTTCTTTGGCTGCTGACCCTTTTCAAAGTGACTGCCCAGCTGTCCCCACACCTGCTGGGGACACCCTGCCCCAGCCGGGTGGTGTGACACAGGTCTCACGCTCGTCCTTCCCTCTGGTGCAGCCCAAGAGTGCTCTGCTCCATCCCTGGGCAGCAGAGAGCCTTGGCCGCAGGAGATAATTGCTCTGCTGCAGATGGGAGATAAAAAGTAAAATTCAGGCAGCAGGTGCTGGAGGAACATCAGCAGGAGGCAAAGAGCTCCTTCGTATAAGCTCTGCCTCTGCTCTCCTGTTTATTGGGGTTTTACTGGAAATCTTTTGGAGCATTGAGAAGAATAAAGTCCCCCTCCTCCCCAAAAGAAAAACCTGGATCCCGACAACCCCGAGCTTTCAGGGAAGGGGAAGGTGCAGTGACTGCTGCCCTGGGGGTGGCTGAGCTCGGCTGTGGGTCTGGCCCATATGCGAGGAGATGAACCAGGACTGTGGAGCCCTGCTGCTGCCCCAGTGCATGAGCTAGCCCTCTGGGTCATCCCTACGGCTCCCTGCATTCCCATGGCCCGTTCTGGGGGCTTGGGAGCTGCAGCAAAAGGCGGGAGCCTGTGCCATGGATC